>NC_092241.1:42447296-42562296 GCF_036320965.1 Panulirus ornatus | reverse complement strand
AAACAAAGCTCAAGGGTAAAGGGGAAGAATGGTTTGGAAAAGTCTTTGGAAGTAAAGTCAGGGGTTGGTGAGAGGACAAGAGCTCAGGAAGGGGTAGCAATACTGAAGCAGGAGTTATGGGAGTATGTGATAAGGAATAAGAAAGTAAATTCTAGAATGATGTGGGTAAAACTGAAAGTGGATGGGGAGAGATGGGTGATTATGCACCTGGTAATGAGAAGAAAGATCATGAGAGGCAAGTGTTTTGGGAGCAGATGAGTGAGTATGTCAGCAGCTTTAGTGCATGGGACCGGATATGAGTGATGGGTAATTGAAATGCGAAGGTGAGTAATGTGGCAGTTGAGGGGATAATTGGTGTACATGGGGTATTCAGTGTTGTGAATGGAAATGGTTAAGAGCTTGTGCATTTGTGTGCTGAAAAAAAGACTGGTGATTGGGAATACCTGGTTTAAAAAGAGAGATATACATATATGTACACATGTGAGTAGGAGAGATGGTCAAAGGGCATTATTAGATTATGTGTTAATTGACAGGAAAGGAGTGTAAAAGAGAGACTTCTGGATGTTAATGTGCTGAAAGGGGCAGCTGGTGGGATGTTAGATCACTATCTTGTGGAGGCAAAGGTGAAGATTTGTCAAGGGTTTTCAAAAAGGAAGAGAAAATGGGGAGAAAAGAGTGGTGAGAGTAAATGAGCTTGGAAAGGAGACTTGTGTGAGGAAGTATCAAGAGAGATCGAGTGTAGAATGGCAAAAGGTGAGAGCAAATGAGGTGAGGAACGGGATGCATTTAGGGAAGCAATGATGCCATGTGCAAAAGATGCATGTGGAATGAGAAAGGTGGGAGATAGGCAAATTAGAAAGGGTAGTGAGTGGTGGAATGAACAAATAAAGCTGTTAGTGAAAGACAAAAGAGAGGCATTTGGATGATACTTACAGGGACAGAGCGCAATTTACTGGGAAATTTAAAAAAGAAAGTGGCAAGAGGTCAAGAAGAAGGTGCAAGGGTTGAAAAAGTGGGCAAATGAAAGTTGGGATAAGTATCATTAAACTTTAGGGAGAATATAAAGATGTTGTGGAACAAATGGGAACACTGGTGAAGAGGTTCAGGGGGAAAGTGATAACAGGTAGTGATGAAGTGAGGTATTGGAGTGAGTACTGTCAAGGTTTGTTAAATATGTTTTGGTCGGGGTGGTGGCAAAGCGAGAGGCTCAGGGAGAATGGTCTGGTTAAGAGAGAAGAGGTAGTGAAAGCTTTACGGAGGATGACATCCAGCAAGGAGGCAGGCGTGGATGGTACTGCAGTGGAATTTATTAAGAAAGGGGGTGACAGTGTTGTTAATTGGTTGGTAAGAAATTCAGTGTATTTATGGATCATAGTGAAGTGCGAGCGGACTGGCAGAATGCATGCATCGTGCCATTGTGCAAAGGCAAAGGGGATAAAAGTGAGTGTTCAAACTACAGAAGCATCAGTTTGTTGAGTATTCCTGGGACACTGTATGGGAGGGTATAAATTGAGAGGGTGAAAGCATGTACAGAGCATCAGATTGGGAAAGAGCAGTGTGGTTTTAGAAAAGGTAGAGGATGTAAGGATCAGGTGTTTGCTTTGAAGAATGTGTGTGAGAAATACTTAGAAAAACAGATGGATTTGCATGTAGCATTTATGGATCTGAAGATGGCATCTGATAGGGTTGATAGAGATGCTTTGTGGAAGGTCTTAAGAGTATATAGTCTGGGAGGTAAGCTGCTAGAAGCAGTGAAAAGTTTTTATCAAGGATGTAAGGCATGTGTACAAGTAGGAAGAGAGGAGTGATTGGTTCCCAGTGAAGGTTGGGCTGTGGCAGGGGTGTGTGATATTCCCATGGTTGTTTGTTTATGGATGGGGTGGTTAGGGAGGTAAATGCAAGTGTTTTGGAGAGGGGCAAGTATGCAGTCTGTTGTGGACGGGAAGGTCTTGGAGGTGAGTCTGTTGTTCGCTGATGATACAGCTCTAGTGGCTGATTTGAGGAAGCAACTGCAGATGTTGGTGACTGAGTTTGGAAAAGTGCATGAAAGGAGAAAGTTGAGAGTAAATGTGAATAAGAGGGACAAGTTAATTGGGATGTAAGTTTGAATGGAGAAAAATCGGATATCTGGGAGTGGACTTAGCACCAATTGGAACCATGGAAGTGGGGGAAGGGGCGAAGGTTTTCAGAGTGATGAAGAATGTGTGCAAGGAGAGAACGTTATCTTGGAAAGCAAAAATGGATGGAAACAAAAAGACTGTGGCTGTGAGAGCAAAAGAGGGTGTGTTGAAATGGTTTGGACATATGGAGGGAATGAGTGAGGAAAGGTTGACAAAGGTATCAAGGAGAAGCAGGACATCAAACTGGAGGTGGAAGGATAGAGTGACAAAGATTTTGAGTGATCAGGGTCTGAACATACAGGAGGGTGAGAGGCGTGCAAGGAATGGAGTGAATTGGAACAATGTGATATACCAGGGTCGACTTCCTGTCAATGGACTGAAGCAGGGTATGTGAAACGTCTGGGATAAACCATGGAAAGGTCTGTGGGGCCTGGATGTGAATAGGGAGCTGTGGTTTCAGTGAAATACATATGGCAACTAGAGATTGAGTGGAAACGAATGTGGCCTTTTTTTTTTTTTTTTTGCCTGTTTTCCTAATGCTACCTCGCTGAAACAGAGGGTGGCGATGCTGTTTCCTGTGGGGTAGGGTAGCACCAGGAATGGATGAAGGCAAGCAAATATGAATATGTACATGTGTATATATGTATATGTCTGTGTATGTGTATATTTAGTTTATATGTTGATATGTATATGTCTGTGTGTATGGGCATTTATGCACATATATGTGTATATGAGCGGATGGGCTGTTCTTTGTTTGTTTCCTGGCACTACCTCGTTGACACAAGAAACGGCAATCAAGTATAATAAAATAGATTGAATAATAATAATAGTAATAATAATAATAATAAATAATAATAATAATAATAATAGTAATAATAATAATAATGACTATTTATTGCTTATGAGCAAGTGAGCCAGCTACCAGCTAACTTAGCCAATTTTGCTCTAAAATATTTGCAGTCATATATTTTTATTTATTTATTTATTTTGCTTTGTCGCTGTCTCCCACGTTTGTGAGGTAGCGCAAGGAAACAGACGAAAGAAATGGCCCAACCCACCCCCATACACATGTATATACATACACGTCCACACACGCAAATATACATACATACCTATACATCTCAATGTACACATATATATGCACACACAGACATATACACACGTACACAATTCACACTGTCTGCCCCTACCCACTCCCATCACCACCTCGCCACACATGGAATAACATCCCCCTCCCCCCTCATGTGTGCGAGGTAGCGCTAGGAAAAGACAACAAAGGCCCCATTTGTTCACACTCAGTTCCAGCTGTCATGCAATTTGCAGTTATATAATTTTAACCAAAAGAACTTGGCTGTGAACATCTTGAGGACTATATGAATAATCAGTGTGGAATATTGTCTATTTCTAATGTTACAGTTATGTTGTAATTCAAAGCAGAGAGAATCAGAAGTAACAATAGCAAGTCAAGGAAAAAATTTCATTAAGACTCAATGTGGAGTAAGGAAAAGTGGTACTGCTAAGATATTTCATGAAGTAAATTTAGAATATATTTTTGGTTCTGAGAGACTTCCCTCTAAAAGGAAGGATATCAGAGAAGAATTGAGAGATGAAACACCTCAATGATGAATGAATCTTGAGAGACATTAGCAAGTTCAAATGAAAGAATACAATAATCAGAAGTAGAAATCAAGAAACTGAGGCACTTCCAATGATTAGAAAAAGATTCAGCAACTATTTGCAAAAGTTAGAGAACTGAATATTGTACAAGAACATGACAACAAAATCAAAGCAGCTGTCATAAATGATGACAACCAGGAAAGCTGGACCCAAGATATTTTAGAGTATAGAGCAACATGAAATTATCTGACTCATACAAACGAGCTGGGCATTAGAGATCAAAAACTATGGATGCAAATGGAAGACAATTCTGGGTCTGAGGAAGAGGGACCTAGAGAGGACACAGATATAATGTACCAAAGATCTGGAGAAACTTGGTAAGTAAGACATGAGTAAATTACTATGCAATGTTAAGCATCAACATCCTCTGTTTGAGACAGAACTATTTGGGAATGTCTGGCAAAAGATTTAATCCCTAACCTAAGGAACTAAAAATTTAGGGGGTTCTTAGTACGGAAGTTTAATAAAAAATGAAAAATTAATTTTAGTCATTAATCAAAAATTAATATTTGGTGCAAGACACATATAAACCTGGTGGTGTGCTCCCTGGGTTATAGCTACTGATTTGACAAAATGTAATTTTCTTGGGTGTTTGACCACCTCTATGCTTAGTTATGTAACTTGCACACATTTATTTCCATTTTACAATAATTATACACTTCATACTTTTAGGAACTCTTTGTAACATGATAAGCAGTAAAGACCAAATAATAATTAGTATTTAGAATAATTCAATACTTGCCAGGTACAGTAGGGTCAGGATAGTACAACCTGATGGGCTGAATCTGATACAGCACTAGTGACTACGTTAATATATAATGTGAGCCATTGTGATGAACATTAGTCAAGCTGGCTGTGTGGTGCACAATACCCAAGCCACACTACCCACTGTCACTTTTCTGAAGGCTCCAGTCACAGACAAAACTCCACATCAAGGCTAGGCCATAATTGAAATATTGAGAGAATTAGTTAATGGAAAAAGACAAGGGAAAGTATTTAAGAATCTTTGAAAAAGTGAAAAACCTGTCTTTTGAAAAGTGCTTGGTCATAGTTACATGAGAGAGTAGGGAGTTTGAGGGCTTTGATGTATAGGGAAAGAAGCAGGTATCAAAATGGCCCAACCTTGGGTTGCCAATGGCTACACAATAATCATGATACACGGCAGTTTACTGAGTATAATTATCAGGGTACTGATTACAATATTCTTCACAAATATTCATCACACATTTGTTGCATGATACGGTAATTTTTTTTTCATACACACCAATTCCTGCGTTAGCAGGGTAGCGTCAAGAACAGAGGACTGAGCCTAAGAGGAAATATCCTCACTTGGCCCCCTTCTCTGTTCCTTCTTTTGAAAGATTAAAAATGGAAGGGGAAGATTTCCAGCCTCCCACTCCCTCCCCTTTTAGTCACCTTATATGACACCCAGGGAATACTTGGGAAGTACTCTTTCTCCCGTATCCCCAGGGATAAATTGTACTTATAAAATTATATCTATCCATTATTCTTTTCAATAAACATGTGTTTGGTAGGTTTTTGACTAATTTCTGCATTAGAAATAAATTATATATTAAGAATAATGGAAAAGTGGGTAGTGCATTTGTAGACAAGCAAGTTGTGATTGATTATTTAGGGTTCAAGTCAATGATGTTTTACTTGGTGAATGATATGGTAAATCATAGTCTTTACATATTTTTTCAATAAATTACCTTCGATAAGTTCATACCTTGAACCTCAGGATAGGGAAGAAATACTACTACCCATGTATCTCCTGCATGTTGTAAAAGGTGACTTAGAGGGGCAGAAACGGGGGGCTACAAATGTTACACTCCTGCATTATTTCAAAAAAATGATAAACAGAGAAAAGAACCAAATAATGATCTTTAATCCTCTAAGGCCCAGTCATCTGTCCTAGATGCTACTTTGCTCACGTGGGAAATAGCAAATATGTAAGAAAGAAGTTTTTACCTAATACATGAACTAATTACATATTCAGATCTAATACAGAAAATGGCTTTACCTTGCTCTACTGTTCAAAAAATTCAGTAAATTATTTCTCATACATGTTTGTCATATCCTGTGTTATAAGTAAGACAAAGCAGGGAAAAGAAGAAAAGGCTTCACTTGCTCACATTCAACCTCTAGCTATCAGTGCATTGTACTGAAACCAGATCCCCCTATCCACAATCTGGTCACACAGACCTTTCTGCAATTTCCCCCAAATGCTCCAAATGCCATGGTTCAGCCCACTGATGGCACATCATTCTTGTACACTATATTGCTACCATTCGCTCTATCTCTTGCATGCCTTACATCTTCATGTACGTTCAGGCCCTGAACCTTTTAAGTATCTTTCACTCCAAACCTCCTTCTTGGTTTTCCCCTTTTCCTTGTTTCCTCTACTTCTGATAATATATACCTTCTAAGTCATCCTCTTCACCTGTCCAAACCATTTCAGCACACCCTCTTCTACTCTCTCATTTACTCATTTATGCTTCACCACTTACTACCTCTTTCTCACTCTCTCATTTCTTATTCAACCAACATCTCTTCATACCACATGTCCTTAAATATTCCATTTCCAACACATTCACCCTCTTAACTGATTAATAAGCAAACAGTTAAGTTAATTAACTGATCCAACACTTCCACTTGCTATTCTCAGGCATTTCATTTCTAAAATGTCCAACCTCTTCTGTTCTCATGACTCTTGGCTAAGAATCAGATTCATACAACACCAACAGGACTACTTTTTCTTTAAGCATACCCTTCTTTGGACTCACAAAGACTTCTTTTACAAACTTCTTAGTGTGCCCAGGAACTTAGTCCCATCTTCCATCACATGACTTGCTTCAGCTCCAATGGTTCCATCCACTGCCAAAATCACTCCCACATAACTAAAGCAGTCCACTTAATCCAGGTCTTACCCATTCAAATTTACTTTCAAATCATTGTGCTTCATTCCCTTGCTGCACTTCATTACCTTACTTTTGTTCACATCCACTCTCAATTCTCTCCCTTCACATAAACTCTCAAAGTCTGTCACCAGTTTCTAAAGTTTCCCCCTTGAGTCTGGCAACATCTGCAAACACCATCTAATTCATCTCTGTTACACCATGGACCTGCCTCTCATGTAACCATCTACCTCTCATCCCCATCCACAAATATATTAAACAACCATGATGACATTATACAGATACTTGATGCACTTTTACCAAAAACCAATTATTCTCCTTCCAACTTGAAAATATGCCTAACGTCTTGGGAGCTCCCACCTGTTGACCCCTCTCAAGAGCAATCAATTTGCAGTACTCAGTGACTTGCATGAAAACAGTGAAGGCAACTATTCCATGATTATAGAGATTCACTGGTCAGAAATCTAGGTAAACACACAGCAGGGAATTCAAGAGCTAAGAGAACAGTCCATGTCTATCCTGGTGCCAGAATATCCCACATTAAACAAAAGGTTAAAGACATTAAAGTACCAACCAAAAAGTCATGTTTAGTGGCAAAAATGCTTATCATAAGAATACAAATTCAAAAGTTACCACAGAAGAATATTATGAACTGACTGGCACCCTGAAAGATAGATCTTATGGAACTGGTATAGTTGCTGGTATAGTTGGTGTGCCCCCTTGACATAATGTAAGTAACTATGCCTTAAGTAGAGCATTAGGAGTAAATGAAGGACTGAAATGCTTGTACATGGCTTTTAACACTGGCTTTGTAGACTTTTGGCTCTACTTCATAGGAGATAGGGCATAACACAGCAGAGATGGCATTCACCTGAGCAATAAAGTGACAGTACTCTTCCATCTATCTATATCTCTAACACCTGTTTCCGACTGGAACTCCCTCAAGGGGGTGGCCATAGCAATAGGGTCTCCATAATTAGTAAACTCAAGTGCTGCTTCGTAGCCATTAGCACCTCACCCTCAAAAGGTTCACTAGCAAAGGGTAGCTCTATTGCAGTGTTTGCAGAGGCCCTTACCTAATGTTCCTACTGACTAGTACTACCTAATGCTCCTGCCTACTACTATCCCAACTACTACTATCTGCTGCTAATTCCATTTTGCTAATAGACAAGGCTAGAGCATAGAGATCACCAATGGAAGATCTAGAGTTATGAAAAATGAGTTGCATGAGTAAAGTGTTATAAGAAGAGATTGTATGCTTGTGGACATAATGCCAGTAGTCCACACATGGGTGAGGCAGAATGTAAAAACAGCTGCTAGGGTCAGAGGAGTGCAACTTGACGACCACTGAAGTGCTGGCTTGCTTAGCAGCTGTCACCAACTCTTAGCTATGCGAATCAAAGATCTAACTGCCTTACAACTGCAGAAGAAAATTTTTGTTGAGGCCCGGTACATGATGGTGTGCTGACCACATCAAATGAGCAGTTGAGGTCAGGTCATATTACATCCACAAGAGATGTCAGATCAAATCCCATCCCCACCCCACTGGATGGCGATGAAAAGGAGGCGAGTCATCGGGGTTACCAAGTCATACCACCAACCTTGTATGGAAACCAATCCAGAAAATCAAGCGGATTTTAGATGAACATAAGATCCATCTGAAACAAAATAGCTGAACTGCATTGTTCGGTAAACAGAGAACACGTTGATGTCACTGGTTTAACAGAAACATTTCTGAACACGAAAAGCAAAAATCTAATTAGTGAATACAATCTATCAGACTACAAATTAACTGTAAGGGATAGAGAGAGTTGAGATGGCAAAACTGCACAGTATGTAAAATCTTACCTAAACCCCACTGAAAATCAGGCTACAGGATCTGCTGCTGTTGACTGTGTGATCAGATTAGCACAGAATTTTCCAACATTACATAAATGTGTTCAGACACCCAAGTCAGCCACCAAATATTGACAATGTCATGTATGAAAGTTTACAATGAGCAATACAGGATAAAGACTTGATTATTGGGGATTTTAATCTCTGAGAAATCAACTGGCAAACTATCTCAAGTGTAGAAAGTGAATCTGCTAGACTTATCAACTCTGTTGAAGACAATATTCTGTACCAAACTGTCACCAAGCTGATGAGGGAAGCTAATAACTTTAGTTCTTGCATCCAAGGAGCTCTTTGTAACAATTACCTGTGTTCAAGAACATCTAGGCACCATAACATGGTTAGGTCTGATGTATATATCAAAAGTGACTCCTCTAAAACCAGTATTATTACCTCTACTTTCAAAATGGGTTCATGTCCAGAGGAATTATGGGCCTGTTCAAAGCACCGCCTTGACACATTCATTCCAATGAACAACAGAAACAATACATTGAACAATGTGTTGGAATGGCATTCCTCATATATGGCATGAACTATATGATGCAGATATAAACTCTAAAAGCTTAAGAATCAGACAATAACCCAAATATTGCAGTGCAATATAAAATCAGGAGACATGAAAACACTTTTGAAAAAAAAAGCCAAGAGAGAACACAAAGAGAGTATTACAAGACATGGTAATAAAGATCCTAAAAGATTTTATGTAGCATTCATGGATCTGGAGAAGGCATATGATAGAGTTGATAGAGATGCTCTGTGGAAGGTATTAAGAATATGTGGTGTGGGAGGCAAGTTGTTAGAAGCAGTGAAAAGTTTTAATCGAGGATGTAAGGCATGTGTACGTGTGGGAAGAGAGGAAAGTGACTGGTTCTCAGTGAATGTAGGTTTGCGGCAGGGGTGTGTGATGTCTCCGTGGTTGTTTAATTTGTTTATGGATGGGGTTGTTAGGGAGGTGAATGCAAGAGTTTTGGAAAGAGGGGCAAGTATGAAGTCTGTTGTGGATGAGAGAGCTTGGGAAGTGAGTCAGTTGTTGTTCGCTGATGATACAGCGCTGGTGGCTGATTCATGTGAGAAACTGCAGAAGCTGGTGACTGAGTTTGGTAAAGTGTGTGAAAGAAGAAAGTTAAATGTGAATAAGAGCAAGGTTATTAGGTACAGTAGGGTTGAGGGTTAAGTCAATTGGGAGGTAAGTTTGAATGGAGAAAAACTGGAGGAAGTAAAGTGTTTTAGATATCTGGGAGTGGATCTGGCAGCGGATGGAACCATGGAAGCGGAAGTGAATCATAGGGTGGGGGAAGGGGCGAAAATCCTGGGAGCCTTGAAGAATGTTTAGAAGTCGAGAACATTATCTCGGAAGGCAAAAATGGGTATGTTTGAAGGAATAGTGGTTCCAACAATGTTGTATGGTTGCGAGGCGTGGGCTATGGATAGAGTTGTGTGCAGGAGGGTGGATGTGCTGGAAATGAGATGTTTGAGGACAATGTGTGGTGTGAGGTGGTTTGATCAAGTAAGTAATGTAAGGGTAAGAGAGATGTGTGGAAATAAAAAGAGTGTGGTTGAGACAGCAGAAGAGGGTGTTTTGAAATGGTTTGGGCACATGGAGAGAATGAGTGAGGAAAGATTGACCAAGAGGATATATGTGTCGGAGGTGGAGGGAACGAGAAGTGGGAGACCAAATTGGAGGTGGAAAGATGGAGTGAAAAAGATTTTGAGTGATCGGGGCCTGAACATGCTGGAGGGTGAAAGGTGGGCAAGGAATAGAGTGAATTGGATCGATGTGGTATACCGGGGTTGACGTGCTGTCAGTGGATTGAATCAGGGTACGTGAAGCGTCTGGGGTAAACCATGGAAAGTTGTGTGGGGCCTGGATGTGGAAAGGGAGTTGTGGTTACGGGCATTATTGCATGACAGCTAGAGACTGAGTGTGAACGAATGGGGCCTTTGTTGTCTTTTCCTAGCGCTACCTCGCACACATGAGGGGGGCGGGGGAGGGTATTCCATGTGTGGCAAGGTGGCGATGGGAATGAATAAAGGCAGTGTGAATTGTGTGCATGGGTATATATGTATGTGTCTGTGTGTATATATATGTGTACATTGAGATGTATAGGTATGTATATTGGCGTGTGTGGACGTGTATGTATATACATGTGTATCCTTGTGCTACCTCGCAAACGTGGGAGACAGCGACAAAGCAAAATAAATAAATAAATAAATATCAATAATAGAAACTGATAGAGACTGAGACTGAGTGTGAACGAATGTGGCCTTTGTTGTCTTTTCCTAGCGCTACCTCATGCACATGCAGGGGGAAGGGGTTGTCATTTCATGTGTGGCGGGGTGTTGACGGGAATGAATAAGGGCAGACACTATGAATTATGTACATGTGTATATATGTATTTGCCTGTGTGTGTATATATATGTATATGTTAAGATGTATAGGTATGTATGTGTGCTGTGTCAGGATGTGTATGTATATACATGAGTATGTGGGTGGGTGGGGCCATTCTTTCGTCTGTTTCCTTGCGCTACCTCGCTAATGTGGGAGACAGCGACAAAGTATAATAAATAAATAAATAAATAATTTTTTCATCTATTTTACTTTATCACTGTCCTCCGTGTTAGCGAGGTAGTGCAGGGACACAGACGAAAGAATGGCCCAACCCACCCACATACACATATATATACATACACATATATACAATCCAATACATCTCAATGTATACATATATATACACAAACAGACATATACATATATACACATGTACATAATTCACACAGTCTGCCTTTATTCATTCCCATCGCCACCCCACCACACATGAAATAACAACCCCCTCCCCCCACATGTGCGCGAGGTAGCGCTAGGAAAAGACAACAAAGGCCACATTCGTTCCCACTCAGTCTCTAGCTGTCATGTAATAATGCACCGAAACCATAGCTCCCTTTCCACATCCAGGTCCCACAGAACTTTCCATGGTTTACCCCAGACGCTTCACATGCCCTGGTTCAATCCATTGACAGCACGTCGACCCCGGTATACCACATCATTCCAATTCACTCTATTCCTTGCACCCCTTGCATCCTCCTGCATGTTCAGGCCCCAATCACTCAAAATCTTCTTCACTCCATCTTTCCACCTCCAATTTGGTCTCCCACTTCTCGTTCCCTCCACCTCTGACACAAATATCCTCTTGGTCAATCTTTCCTCACTCATTCTCTCCATGTGCCCAAACCATTTCAAAACACCCTCTTCTGCCCTCTCAACCACACTCTTTTTATTACCACACATCTCTCTTACCCTATTATTATTTATTCGATCAAACCACCTCACACCACACATTGTCCTCAAAAATCTCATTTCCAGCACATCCACCCTCCTCTGCACAACTCTATCTATAGCCCACGCCTCACAACCATATAACATTGTGGGGCTGTCATGTAATAATGCACCAAAACCATAGCTCCCTTTCCACATCCAGGTCCCACAGAACTTTCCATGGTTTACCCCAGACACTTCACATGCCCTGGTTCAATCCACTGACTGCACGTCGACCCCAGTATACCACATCATTCCAATTCACTCTATTCCTTGCACGCCTTTCATCCTCCTGCATGTTCAGGTCCCGATCACTCAAAATCTTTTTCAATCCACCCTTCCACCTCCAATTTGGTCTCCCACTTCTCCTCGTTCCCTTCACCTCTGACACATATATCCTCTTGGTCAATCTTTCCTCACTCATTCTCTCCATGTGACCAAGCCATTTCAAAACACCCTCTTCTGCTCTCTCAACCACACTCTTTTTATTACCACACATCTCTCTTACCCTATTATTACTTATTCAATCAAACCACCTCACACCACATACTGTCCTCAAAAATCTCATTTCCAGCACATCCACCCTCCTCTGCACAACTCTATCTATAGCCCACACCTCGCAACCACAAAACATTGTTGGAACCACTATTCCTTCAAACATACCCATTTTTGCTTTCCGAGATAATGTTTGCGACTTCCACACATTCTTCAATGCTCCCAGAACTTTTGCCCCCTCCCCCACCCTGTGATTCACTTCCGCTTCCATGGTTCCATCCGCTGCCAAATCTACTCCCAGATATCTAAAACACTTCACTTCCTCCAGTTTTTCTCCATTCAAACTTACCTCCCAATTGACTTGTCCCTCAACCCTACTGTACCTAATAACCTTGCTCTTATTCACATTTACTCTCACTTTTTTCTTTCACACACTTTACCAAACTCAGTCACCAGCTTCTGCAGTTTCTCACATGAATCAGCCACCAGCGCTGTATCATCAGCGTACAACAACTGACTCACTTCCCAAGCTCTCTCATCCACAACAGACTGCATACTTGCTCCTCTTTCCAAAACTCTTGCATTCACCTCCCTATCAACCCCATCCATAAACAAATTAAACAACCATGGAGGCATCACACATCCCTGCCACAAAGCAATAATAAAAAATATATAAGGAGTGGAAGAGGACCCTTCATAAATGAGAATGGGAAACCAGTGTAGATGATAAAAGCATAACAACCACCCAGAGCAATTTTTTTTTGCTCTATTTTGACACTAGAAAGCAATTATATGAAATTTGAGACAGCAATAAACAGCACTCACATGATACCAGAATTCACTATCACAGTTAGAGAAGTACTAACGCAGATAGATAAGTTGAAGGCTAATGAAAGTCCAGGTCCTAATTGCTCCTATCCTCAAGTAATTAAAACCATCAAATACGAAACTGCCAAACCATTAACTTACATTTTCAATAATCTTTTTAAGTTGGGACACTCCCACAGGACTGGAGACTGCCAGATGTCACTCCTATAAACAAAAAGGGATGCCACAAACTGCTTGGCAATTACCATCCTATTAGTCTCAATAATCATATGTAAACTTCTGGAGTCGATTATTAAAGATAAAATCAAAGACTATCAGGAACAACACAGTCTGGTCAATAATACACGGCATGGTTTTAGAAGGTGCAGATCATGTCTCATAAACTAACTTGAATTTCATCATAAATTATTCAATTCCCATGGCATGACAAAGGCAACTGGTATTATATTTCTGGACTTCCAGAAAGCATTTGACAAAGTTCCCCATGTTAAACTGATGCATAGATCCAGGCCTAGGGGATTACTGGCAGCATCGGAAAATGGATAGAAGCCTGGTTATGTGACAGGAGACAGAGAGTTGAATGGTGAATCATCAACATGGTCATCCATTACTAGTAGGGTTCCCCAGGGTCCGTACTTGGGCCTATGCTTTTCATCAAAGTTCAGCAATGCCACATTAAATGAAGACAGGCTAAGATTAAAGTGGATCTACATAAAATTGCCGTATGGTCTAAAAATTGGCAAATGCCAATTAACATCAACAAATGTTAACTATTACAAGTATGAAACCTGAACCAAAAAACTGATTATGCAGTGATGGCTGACAACATAGAGGACATCCAGAGAATGAGGAATTTTGGGGTCACTGTCTCCAACTTCAAATTCTCCCAGCATTTGTAACAATGCTGCCAAGAAAGCAAATAGGATTACAGAATCTATTAACAGAAACTTTACATAGAAAAGCAAAGATGTGATATTGCCACTACATCTAAGTCTAGTTAGACCACACCTTGAACTTGCAGTGCAGTTTTGGGCTCCCTATTTAAGCAAGGATATTCATAAATTGGAAGCAGTGCTGCGAAGGGCAACTAAATTAATTCCTTCCTTGCATTTCAAACTGGATGAGGAGAGATTGCAAGAAGTAAACTTGCTTTCCCTAACAAGAGGCATTTCTAAAGCATATTAATAGAATGCTTTAAAATACTTAAAGGATTCAACAACATTGATACTGAAAATTTCTGTACAGTAGTGCCAGCACTACCATGAGGAAATAGACAGAAACTTAGAGGTCATCAAGTTAAATTGGACTGAGACATATTTCTTTACCAACAACATTACTGATGCGTGGAATAAGCTCCCACAAAATGTTGTGTTGTTCACAACACCCTTAGTATCTTCAAAATTAGACTTGATCCTCATTTGTCACTCTCAAGTACTGAATAACTCATTAATCAATCATCATAATGCAGTAGTATATCATGCTTCCTTCTCAAAAATCAATCTCTCGCAGGTCATGTAGTAAAAACATGCCAAAATTGATTAACTTGCATATCATGTACCATTCTTCAACATCAGGAATAACATAGATATGGTAAGGTGAGAGGCTGGAGGTCAAGTTTATCCTTACTATTGTTTTTATTACAAGTCTTTTTAACAAAAAGTGAAGGGATACATATCATGGTGATGGGATGCATGACACATTCATTGTTCATTCTATCTTAGGACTTTCCTATAAAAATTCCCTCAGGCAAATTAACTCAGCAAGGCATTTTGTTTCTACCCATTTTCCATCTAACATGTTGCCAAAGGGAGTGAAGGGTGGGAAGACAGCCTTGGCTGTACTATCCTTTTCTTCTTCCGCTTCTAAGGAGACAGCATTTTCTTTTCTTTAAAGTAGTGTTCAGGCGAGACCCCCTTGCTTGGACCATGGATCTCTGTACTTCCTATAACTCTCCTAATAAAATCTCCTTACTGCATTCACTGAATTTCTATTTACCCCATACATTCATAGCAACTTCCACAAGGTGCACTTTGTCAACACAGGTCAGGTAGGTTTGCAAGCATGTAATATTAAGTTTCATATATGGGGATCCATGGAGGCGACAAGTGAACGACAACATACAGGATTTAAAGAAACAGAAACTATTGGTCTTTATGCATTATACATGGCAGCTAGAGTGGTTGTATGTGATTGATGCCATTTCTTTATCAGTTCCTGGTGCTACCTTGCTGATGTGGGAAATGGTGAACATGTATGAAAGAAAGAAAAAGACAAATCTCCTATTAAAGAAAGTACATTTCCCTTGCAAACCTACAAGCATAAAGCCAAAAGTTTCATATCACTACAAACCTTGATTCTAAACATCAAAATTCTCTAAACCTATTATAATCAAAATGCAATCCTCATATTTAAAAAAAATCAGTGATGCCTGAGCACATATATAAAATAATATTTCATTAGTTTTTCCTAAGGGCAGAAACCCACTTTCATATCTGAATTTCTTATTAAAAACAGAAGGCATAATCCTTTAGTACAGTACAAGTTTGTTGCCACCTTCCCTATAAATGGCAGGCTTGATATGTAATATACATGTCATGTCTCCAAAAGGGTAAAGATGTGACCCTGGAGTCCACCAGTTATGCCAGAGTAAAAGGGATGAGTGACAGAGAGTGATAGCTTTGAATGTTAATGAGATGACTGGTGAGAGTAAAAGGAGAGAGCTTAAGGAGAAATTCAAAAATCGGACTTCGTATTTGCTAAGGATTAGGGAAACCATAGCGTTGGGAAGAGAGTATGGAGCAAAAATGGAATTGATGAGTGCATGCTGAGGGAGGGTGTAGACTGTAGAAGGAGTGGTATGGATGGTAATTAACGAAAATTATCAGGGAAGAGGAAAAGATGGATATGAAATTATGCAATCACCAAGAGTATGGGAGGGTTACAGAGCATGGATGGACTGGATCAAGAATGGTGTGGGGGAAAGAAAACAGTAGAATTTGTGAAACCTGCATGGGTATATGTGCATGTGGACAAGAAAACTGTGTGAGGTAAGGTTGAAGTGAAGCATTTCTGGAGAAATCTGAAAGATTGTAAAACTGGTTTTGACAATATAAGGGCAGTTATGATGGGTAATATGGATGCAAATGTACAAGTGATAAAACTGGCAGGACAGTTGATAAATGGGGAGTGCCTAGAATAAATAAGAAAGGAAGTTATATTTTGGATGTCTGTGCTGAGAGGGGTTTATTCCTTGCAAACACCATTTTTTCAGCACAAGCCAATCCACAGGTCTACATGGATGAGAAATGATGGAAGAGAAGAACAAAAGGGTTTGACTATGTTGTACTGGAAGAAAGCTTGTACAGGAATATTTGAGAGGAATCTTTGGAGACTGAACATTTTGCAGTTCATGTGGTGGTGAGGATCAAAGAGAAGTTGAGCTATGGAATAAGGAAGAATGGAGATGTAAAAGTGTTGGAAAGCACAAAGATAAATTAGAAAGAATGTGAAAAGTATGAAAGAAAGTGACCAAAAGTTTAGATTGAAGTGCAGTAAATGTAGGGAAGCAGTCATATGTGAATGATGTGTATAAAATGTTTAGAGATAGACTGTTAAAGGCTGCAGAATTAGTAGCTGGATGCAAGGTTGTGAGACATAAAAAATAAAAGTGGAAATACATGGTAGCCAGATGAGATCAGAAATGCTGTGGAAGACAGGAGAAAGGCATATGGGTGATTATTCGAAAGGAAAGTACCAGTGGTAGTTAGTAAAGGTGGAGGGAAGAATATAGGCTGTGTAAGTTGGGTGTAAGGATGCTAACAGATGCAAGAGAGTTGACTGATAGAGCAATGGAAGTAACTGAATGTAGAATAAGCAAGGTGCAAGAAGATTTCAGGAAAGACAGTGGATGTGTGGTTCAGATTTTTGTGGCAAAAATGACTGTGGGAGGGTATCTACTGAAAGGTAAGAAGCTGTATGCAGCTTTTATGGATCTGGAGAAAGTGTATGACAAGTTGGGTGGAATGTGTTACGGATATATGGGGTATGGGGACAACTGGTGGATGATGTGAAAGCCTTCTATAGAAAGAGCACTGAGTGAAAGTTTTGGTATACATGTGGGTGTGAGGCAGGATTATGTGATGTCATAGTGACTTTTTAACATATATAGGGAAGAATCATAAGGGATGAAAGCAAAGATAGCGTGTTATGGTGAGGTATGGTGGCTAGTGAGAAGCCGGTATGCAGATGATACTATGTTGCTTGCTGAAAGTGAATAGTTGCAGAAAGTTGTGTATTTCATCATGTGTATAAGCATAGGTGATTGAAGGTAAATGCGAGTCAAAGTAAAAGCAATGGTGTATAACAAGAAACAGAGTTAAAGTATAGATTTTGCAAAGCTATTTAGGGTG
This sequence comes from Panulirus ornatus, assembly GCF_036320965.1. Classification (NCBI taxonomy): domain Eukaryota; kingdom Metazoa; phylum Arthropoda; class Malacostraca; order Decapoda; family Palinuridae; genus Panulirus; species Panulirus ornatus. The sequence continues at coordinate 42,544,643 of NC_092241.1, read as the reverse complement.
AAAGAAGAAAGTGTACTAAACTATGTTACAGATACAGGGGCAGAAAGACTGGAAGAGGTGAGGGAGTTTAAGTAATTAGGAGCTATCTTGAGTAAGTTTGGTGATATGGAAGGACAGATAAGGAAGAGAGCAGTACATAGTAGACGAGTCATTGACTTCCTTGACAGAATAATGAATGGCTGTGGTGTAAGTACAGAAGTGAAGAAAGGTTAAGGGACAACACAGTTCTCCTGACCCTGGCCTATGCACCTGAAACATGGACATGGAATGAGTCATATAAGTCAAGAATCCAGGCTGCAGAAATGAGCTACCTGAGAGAAGCTTGTAGTATGAGTAAATGGAATGAAGAAAGAAATGAGGTGGTGTATGAGAGATATGGTATGGTAGGGAATGCATAGGGAATGAATTGTGGAGTGGAAGAGTGGGTGAAATGTAAAACTTTGCAGTGGTTTGGGGATATGGAGAGAATGTACGATGGGAAGTTCATGAGAAAAGTGTATGCTAATATGATTAAAGGAGGTGGTGTGAGAGGAAGACTACCAGTGACACAGGGAAACAGAATGAAAGAATACTGGAGGGACAGAAATGGTGGAAGAATGCATGGAATGGTGTATGTGAGGTAGGCATTTAAGGGCAGGGATTAGTGGAGACCCTTTTGATTGTTGGTAGTTATAGGAGGGAAGTGGTATCAGATATATGGATTGATAGAAGGACAGATATCTCCAAAAAGCATAACTAATGAAAATCAGCTTTGACCATGAAAGGCCTATTCCTGTACTTCAAAAACTGTAAGCTCTGATATCTGAGATGGCTGTCCTCCAAGGTCTCTTTAGTGATTCAGTTCAGCTCAAGACATTAAAATTGGGAACCAATGAAGCAATTAACCAGAATTTAGTGTAGCATGATGGTGCAGGATGAGACATCTGCTAGTTTGCTTTGACCACTTGGCCCTTGACTGAATGACCCTCTAGCAGTTGTTACTCAGAGCCATTAACTAACAATTTGTCTAGATAACTGGGCCTCTGTTCAGAGAGTCACCAGAAGAAAAGTATCAAGAAAGGATATTCCTTCACAATATGCATTTGTCAATTTACAGTAACAAATTAAAAAAAAAAAAGTTTTTCACAAGCGAAATTACCCTCAAACTGTCCTGTGCAATACTATACTATCTGATATATAGTACATCTTTTGACATGAATGATACCAAAAGAGTCAGAAGAACCTGCAAGAAAGTCCTTCTATCTAGGCTCAGAACAGCATATTTAAAACAGATTTCAGGTACCCACTGAAAGATAAGATTAAGATGAGACATTAGGTCTGCAATTCACTGCTTAAAACAATAAAAAGTTGACAACACTATGATTAAGTGAACTTTGACTGTGCTCAAAATACCTTCTTGAACTACAATCAAATAGCTCAAGTCCAAAGATGAGAGAATAATATCTGTATGAGCCTGAAAACAAAAGAGGTAACAGGGTGAAGAGAATACATAAAATTCCAGTGAACTGTTACTGACCTATGCACTAGTTCTTCTTGTTCCTTGACCATGGTGGCTAACTGCGTAAACATCTGACCAAGTTCCACAATAGTTGATTCAATAGTACGCATTGTGTCTGCACGACTCTGTAGGTATGTATCCTGTTCTTCCATGAGCTGTAGCTGCTGATGATATGCACTGCCATTTCCCAAGTTAATGGCTACTTCACCATTACTACTACTCTGTTCTGTGGATGATGTGTAGGCTACTGCTGCTGCCTCATCTGCCAAAAGGACTGATCCTTGGTGGTGACCAGCTACAGCTCCAGGTGGTAGTTCACCACTCACTACTCCACCAGTAAAATGCTCTCGACGTTCAGCTTGTTTCTTTAGGTTCTGGTGATGGTTATACGATTAAGAATGTTAAAGAGAGACTGATAATACAGACAAAACATTTTTGAACAACATATCTACTAGCCAACACTCAAGACATTAAAAAAGGTGAATATTGTATGTTTCATATGACAAATAATTCACACTATTAGTTACACCCATATTTTACTGAAAAAGAACTCTTATCAGATAGAATAAACTTAAAAATCTATAAATCAGTCAGTTTAAAAAATATAACATGTTAGAAATCCTTGTACAGAGTACTCTGTTTAGCATTATACGATCAGGACTACTTCATTTCAGATGCACTAAATGCAAGATTTTGTTAAGCTATTCAAGACATGTTGCAGAAAACTTCCTTCAAATAATGTACTGATCTCATTTGTAATGAGACAACTGATGACAATATCACTTGACAAATTTTCACATAATGCATATATACTGCATTAAACATTTACATAAAGACAAAATAAAGTGCATAACTAAGATATGAATGATTCTTTTAAGCACTATAACAATGTCAGTCAGAGGTGACATCAATCACACACCATTGCCTCTAACAGCTGTAATAATGAAGTTAAGTTACCAACCTGACACGGTGGCTCACCCCATTTGACTTGGCTGACCTCATCTAGGTCAACAGTTTAGCAGTGTTCTTTTGGGGGGTCTTATAGTTCAATTATGTTTGGTGATGTAAAGGACACAGGGAATATGGAAACTTGAGTACAACAACAACAGTGCCTCCAGGAATTTATGTCAGGAGTCACATGACTCAAGAGTTTAGGTACCATAGTGGTACACTTGCTGTTTAATGCAAGTCAATTTCCTGATTGTTTTGCTTGCCTTCAGTGATGCCCAGGTTTATAAGGGGCAATCAGGTCACAACACAAAGGTAGTCCTCGAGAGTAAAGGAGGTGAAAACACAACTAATGAATGGTTTTGTTGTGGAAGAGGTGTCACTGTTTGGTGGAGGCCAGAAGAAGGAGCCAAGTCATATTACTTGGCATAATGAGGGTGCAAAAATATTGGAGAGGCAAAAATGAACCAAACACTTGCATCTTCTCTAAGAGATGCTTCAATATGATTTAATTTGTGTGATTACCAAAATCAGAGAATTTGCCCTCAGTAGATGAGCTATTATCCTCATTTGTGTATCTGCATAGTCAGCACTATCATATTCATCACTTAGCACACTATGGGCAAAGCTATTATCCTCATTTGTGTATCTGCACAGTTATCACTATCATATTCATCACTTAGCACACTATGGGCAAAGCTAATATCCTCATTTGTGTATCTGCAAAGTCATCACTATCACTCATCACTTAGCACATTAGGGAAAAAAATGTAAAATAAACAAAAATAAGGCAGGTGCTCACAGCTCATCTAAAAGATGCCTCACTACGCTGTTATCTGCAGATGTAAATTGGTGCTTCTAATGCATCTTTCTAGAAAATGATGCCTACTATACTCTTGTCTACAAAAATGATAGAAAACATATCTGGAATCCTACAAGAGTTACCTTGGGATAATAATTTTCAGAGCATAAGCAACCTGAGTTAACTATGATCCATAAAAGCTGCATACATCTTATTATTCATTTTTGTTAGATACATTTCCACAGTCACTCTGCAAAAATCTGATCCACACACCCCTTACCATTCCCAAAACTCCTTGCTCCTCAATCATTCTGCATTCAGTCACTTTCACCACTATATCAATCAACACTCTTGCATACACTTTTCCTTTAGTACTTAACAAACTTATTCCATGCTTTTTCCTTTAGTACTTAACAGACTTATTCCATGCTATCACAAATTCCTCCTCCACACTTCAATATTTTAAGCATAGTTCACACTTTCTGCTCCCTACTTCAACATTTCAGCCATAGTCCTGTCCACTCCAATTGCTGTTCCTACCATCAACCTCATTATCATCCATTTTACCTCTCTTCTTGCTAAAACCCCCTGCATTTGTATCCTTTTCCTTCTATCCTCCACACCCATGCATATAACAACTTGCTGCCTCACATTCTCCCACATTTATGTTCTTCAAAATACTCTTTCCATCTACTTTTCACTTCCTCCTTTTGATTCATCAACTCCCTTACTTCTCACATTTACATTTTCACTCTTACATCTACCTCTTTCTTTTCTCACCTCCTTTCTGAGCAATTTCTTATTTCCCCAAAACTTTTCACTCAACTTTCTTCAAAAATCTTCATCTCTTTCTTAGCTTCCCTCTATCAGCTTCTTAATGCTCCACTTACACATCTTATATTCTTCTCTCCTTTGCTGAACTTCCTCTAGTACTTCCCTTTAGAGCAATCTACCACGTGCTTCTTCTTCACTGACACTCATTTCTTCTTTTATTCTTATAGTTTCCAGCCTTGTATCCAACTACCAATTCTACAACCTTTAACAGCCTTTCTCTAAATATTTTAAACACCTCATTCACACATGACTGCATCCCTATATTTACTGTACTCTCATGTAAACTTTTTGTCACCCTTCCTTCATACTCCTCCCTGCATTCTTTCTGATTCATCATCTCACATACTAACACTATGACCTTTTCAATCTTCCTTGTGCTTCATCTTCAATTTTCCCTGACCCTCACCTCCACAAGAACTGCAAAATGGGCAGAATCTCCAAAGAATCTTACAACTTTTTTCAACCTTTCATCCACCTCCACAATAGTTAATCAAACTCTTTTGTTCTTATCTTCCACTTCCATCATTTCTCATCCACATATCAAACTCTTTTGTTCTTATCTTCCACTTCCATCATTTCTCATCAACATATCACACTCTTTTGTTCTTATCTTCCACTTCCATCATTTCTCATCCACATATATCAGTGGATCATCTTGTGATGAAAAAAGGCATTTGCAATGAATGTACCCCTCTCAACGAAGACAACCAAAACTTAACTTCCATTCTCATTCATTCCTGGCACTCCCTGTTAAACAACCATCTTGTCAGTTTCATCACATCCCAGCTTTGCAATGATATCACCCTTTCTCTCTCTCTCTAATCCACTTTTACGGTCATTCAAATTTCTCCAGAAATGCTTCATTTCAAGGCGGCAGGTTTGGATGGTATTGCAGTGAAATATATCAAAAAAAGGGGGTGACTGTGTTGTTGATTGGTTGGTGAGGATATTCAGTGTATGTATGGCTCATGGTGAAGTGCCTGAGGATTGGGGGAATGCATGCATAGTGCCACTGTGCAAAGGCAAAGGGGATAAAGGCAAGTGTTCAAATTGCAGAGATATAAGTTTCTTGGGTATTCCTGGGAAATTATATGGGAGGGTATTGATTGAGAGGGTGAAGGCATGTACAGAGCATCAGATTTGGGAAGAGCAGTGTGGTTTCAGAAGTGGTAGAGGATGAGTGGATCAGGTGTTTGCTTTGAAAAATGTATGTGAGAAATACTTAGAAAAGCAAATGGATTTGTATGTAGCATTTATGGATCAGGAGAAGGCATATGATAGAGTTGATAGAGATGCTCTGTGGAAGGTATTAAGAATATATGGTGTGGGAGGTAAGTTGTTAGAAGCAGTGAAAAGTATTTATCTAGGTTGTAAGGCATGTGTACGAGTAGGAAGAAAGTGACTGGTTATCAGCGAATGTTGGTTTGCGGCAGGGGTGCTTGATGTCTCCATAGTTGTTTAATTTGTTTATGGATGGGGTTGTTAAGGAGGTGAATGCATGAGTTTTGGAGAGAGGGGCAAGTATGCAGTCTGTTCTAGGTGAGAGGGCTTGGGAAGTGAGTCTGTTGTTGTTCGCTGATGATACAGCGCTGGTGGCTGATTCCGGTGAGAAACTGCAGAAGCTGGTGACTGAGTTTGGTGAAGTGTGTGAAAGAAGAAAGCTGAGAGTAAATGTGAATAAGGTTATTAGGTACAGTAGGGGTGAGGGACAAGTCAATTGGGAGGTAAGTTTGAATAGAAGAAAAACTGGAGGAAATGAAGTGTTTTAGATATCTGGGAGTGGATTTGGCAGTAGATGGAACCATGGAAGCGGAAGTGAGTCACAGGGTGGGGGAGGGGGCAAAAGTTCTGGGAGCGTTGAAGAATGTGTGGAAGGCAAGAACATTATCTCGGAAAGCAAAAATGGGTATGTTTGAAGGAATAGTGGTTCCAACAATGTTATATGGATGTAAGACATGGGCTATATATAGGGTTGCGCAGAGGAGGGTGGATGTGTTGGAAATGAGATGTTTGAGGACAATATTTGGTGTAAGGTGGTTTGATCGAGTAAGTAATGAAAGGGTAAGAGAGATTTTTTCTTTTTTTTTTTGCTTTGTCGCTGTCTCCCGCGTTTGCGAGGTAGCGCAAGGAAACAGACGAAAGAAATGGCCCAATCCACCCCCATACACATGTATATACATACGTCCACACACGCAAATATACATACCTACACAGCTTTCCATGGTTTACCCCAGACACTTCACATGCCTTGATTCAATCCACTGACAGCACGTCAACCCCGGTATACCACATCGCTCCAATTCACTCTATTCCTTGCCCTCCTTTCACCCTCCTGCATGTTCAGGCCCCGATCACACAAAATATTTTTCACTCCATCTTTCCACCTCCAATTTGGTCTCCCTCTTCTCCTCGTTCCCTCCACCTCCGACACATATATCCTCTTGGTCAATCTTTCCTCACTCATTCTCTCCATGTGCCCAAACCATTTCAAAACACCCTCTTCTGCTCTCTCAACCACGCTCTTTTTATTTCCACACATCTCTCTTACCCTTACGTTACTTACTCGATCAAACCACCTCACACCACACATTGTCCTCAAACATCTCATTTCCAGCACATCCACCCTCCTGCGCACAACTCTATCCATAGCCCACGCCTCGCAACCATACAACATTGTTGGAACCACTATTCCTTCAAACATACCCATTTTTGCTTTCCGAGATAATGTTCTCGACTTCCACACATTCTTCAAGGCTCCCAGAATTTTCGCCCCCTCCCCCACCCTATGATCCACTTCCGCTTCCATGGTTCCATCCGCTGCCAGATCCACTCCCAGATATCTAAAACACTTCACTTCCTCCAGTTTTTCTCCATTCAAACTCACCTCCCAATTGACTTGACCCTCAACCCTACTGTACCTAATAACCTTGCTCTTATTCACATTTACTCTTAACTTTCTTCTTTCACACACTTTACCAAACTCAGTCACCAGCTTCTGCAGTTACTCACATGAATCAGCCACCAGCGCTGTATCATCAGCGAACAACAACTGACTCACTTCCCAAGCTCTCTCATCCCCAACAGACTTCATACTTGCCCCTCTTTCCAAAACTCTTGCATTCACCTCCCTAACAACCCCATCCATAAACAAATTAAACAACCATGGAGACATCACACACCCCTGCCGCAAACCTACATTCACTGAGAACCAATCACTTTCCTCTCTTCCTACACGTACACATGCCTTACATCCTCGATAAAAACTTTTCACTGCTTCTAACAACTTGCCTCCCACACCATATATTCTTAATACCTTCCACAGAGCATCTCTATCAACTCTATCATATGCCTTCTCCAGATCCATAAATGCTACATACAAATCCATTTGCTTTTCTAAGTATTTCTCACATACATTCTTCAAAGCAAACACCTGATCCACACATCCTCTACCACTTCTGAAACCACACTGCTCTTCCCCAATCTGATGCTCTGTACATGCCTTCACCCTCTCAATCAATACCCTCCCATATAATTTACCAAGAATACTCAACAAACTTATACCTCTGTAATTTGAGCACTCACTCGTATCCCCTTTGCCTTTGTACAACGGCACTATGCACGCATTCCGCCAATCCTCAGGCACCTCACCATGAGTCATACATACATTAAATAACCTTACCAACCAGTCAACAATACAGTCACCACCTTTTTTAATAAATTCCACTGCATTACCATCCAAATCTGCTGCCTTGCCGGCTTTCATCTTCCGCAAAGCTTTTACTACCTCTTCTCTGTTTACCAAATCATTTTCCCTAACCCTCTCACTTTGCACACCACCTCGACCAAAACACCCTATATCTGCCACTCTATCATCAAACACATTCAACAAACCTTGAAAATACTCACTCCATCTCCTTCTCACATCACCACTACTTGTTATCACCTCCCCATTTGCGCCCTTCACTGAAGTTCCCATTTGCTCCCTTGTCTTGCGCACTTTATTTACCTCCTTCCAGAACATCTTTTTATTCTCCCTAAAATTTAATGATACTCTCTCACCCCAACTCTCATTTGCCCTTTTTTTCACCTCTTGCACCTTTCTCTTGACCTCCTGTCTCTTTCTTTTATACGTCTCCCACTCAATTGCATTTTTTCCCTGCAAAAATCGTCCAAATGCCTCTCTCTTCTCTTTCACTAATACTCTTACTTCTTCATCCCACCACTCACTACCCTTTCTAATCAACCCACCTCCCACTCTTCTCATGCCACCAGCATCTTTTGCGCAATCCATCACTGATTCCCTAAATACATCCCATTCCTCCCCCACTCCCCTTACTTCCATTGTTCTCATCTTTTTCCATTCTGTACTCAGTCTCTCCTGGTACTTCCTCACACAAGTCTCCTTCCCAAGCTCACTTACTCTCACCACCCTCTTCACCCCAACATTCACTCTTCTTTTCTGAAAACCCATACAAATCTTCACCTTAGCCTCCACAAGATAATGATCAGACATCCCTCCAGTTGCACCTCTCAGCACATTAACAACCAAAAGTCTCTCTTTCGCGCGCCTGTCAATTAACACGTAATCCAATAACGCTCTCTGGCCATCTCTCCTACTTACATAAGTATACTTATGTATATCTCGCTTTTTAAACCAGGTATTCCCAATCATCAGTCCTTTTTCAGCACATAAATCTACAAGCTCTTCACCATTTCCATTTACAACACTGAACACCCCATGTATACCAATTATTCCCTCAACTGCCACATTACTCACCTTTGCATTCAAATCACCCATCACTATAACCCGGTCTCGTGCATCAAAACCACTAACACACTCATTCAGCTGCTCCCAAAACACTTGCCTCTCATGATCTTTCTTCTCATGCCCAGGTGCATATGCACCAATAATCACCCATCTCTCTCCATCAACTTTCAGTTTTACCCATATTAATCGAGAATTTACTTTCTTACATTCTATCACATACTCCCACAACTCCTGTTTCAGGAGTACTGCTACTCCTTCCCTTGCTCTTGTCCTCTCACTAACCCCTGACTTTACTCCCAAGACATTCCCAAACCACTCTTCCCCTTTACCCTTGAGCGATCGGAGCCTGAACATGCAGGAGGATGAAAGGCGTGCAAGGAATAGAGTGAACTGGAACGATGTGGTATACTGGGTTCGAAGAGCTGTCAAGGGATTGAACCAGGGCATGTGAAGTGTCTGGGTTAAACCATGGAAAGTTGTGTGGGGCCTGGATGTGGAAAGGGAGCTGTGGTTTCAGTACATTATACATGGCAGCTAGAGACTGAGCGTGAATGAATGTGGCCTTTGTTGTCTTTTCCTAGCACTAACTCGTGCATGTGTGGGAGGAGGGGGTTGTAATTTCATGTGTGGCAGGGTGGCGACGGGAATGAATAAAGGCAGCAAGTATGAATTATGTATATAAATATATATATATACATAATAGGGGATAAGGGAGAAAGAATACTTCCCACGTATTCCCTGCGTGTCGTAGAAGGCGACTAAAAAGGGAGGGAGCGGGGGGCTGGAAATCCTCCCCTCGTTTTTTTTTTTAATTTTCCAAAAAAAGGAACAGAGAAGGGGGCCAGGTGAGGATGTTCCCTCAGAGGCCCAGTCCTCTGTTCTTAACGCTACCTTGCTGATGCGGGAAATGGCGAATAGTTTGAAAAAAAAAAATATATATATATATATATATATATTTTTTTTTTTTTATACTTTGTCGCTGTCTCCCGCGTTTGCGAGGTAGCGCAAGGAAACAGACGAAAGAAATGGCCCAACTCCCCCCCATACACATGTACATACACACGTCCACACACGCAAATATACATACCTACACAGCTTTCCATGGTTTACCCCAGACGCTTCACATGCCTTGATTCACTCCACTGACAGCACGTCAACCCCTGTATACCACATCGCTCCAATTCACTCTATTCCTTGCCCTCCTTTCACCCTCCTGCATGTTCAGGCCCCGATCACACAAAATCTTTTTCACTCCATCTTTCCACCTCCAATTTGGTCTCCCTCTTCTCCTCGTTCCCTCCACCTCCGACACATATATCCTCTTGGTCAATCTTTCCTCACTCATTCTCTCCATGTGCCCAAACCATATCAAAACACCCTCTTCTGCTCTCTCAACCACGCTCTTTTTATTTCCACACATCTCTCTTACCCTTACGTTACTTACTCGATCAAACCACCTCACACCACACATTGTCCTCAAACATCTCATTTCCAGCACATCCATCCTCCTGCGCACAACTCTATCCATAGCCCACGCCTCGCAACCATACAACATTGTTGGAACCACTATTCCTTCAAACATACCCATTTTTGCTTTCCGAGATAATGTTCTCGACTTCCACACATTTTTCAAGGCTCCCAAAATTTTCGCCCCCTCCCCCACCCTATGATCCACTTCCGCTTCCATGGTTCCATCCGCTGACAGATCCATTCCCAGATATCTAAAACACTTCACTTCCTCCAGTTTTTCTCCATTCAAACTCACCTCCCAATTGACTTGACCCTCAACCCTACTATACCTAATAACCTTGCTCTTATTCACATTTACTCTTAACTTTCTTCTTTCACACACTTTACCAAACTCAGTCACCAGCTTCTGCAGTTTCTCACATGAATCAGCCACCAGCGCTGTATCATATATATATATATATATATATATATATATATATATATATATATATATATACAGTAGGGTTGAGGGTCAAGTCAATTGGGAGGTGAGTTTGAATGGAGAAAAACTGGAGGAAGTGAAGTGTTTTAGATATCTGGGAGTGGATCTGTCAGCGGATGGAACCATGGAAGCGGAAGTGGATCATAGGGTGGGGGAGGGGGCGAAAATTTTGGGAGCCTTGAAAAATGTGTGGAAGTCGAGAACATTATCTCGGAAAGCAAAAATGGGTATGTTTGAAGGCATAGTGGTTCCAACAATGTTGTATGGTTGCGAGGCGTGGCCTATGGATAGAGTTGTGCGCAGGAGGATGGATGTGCTGGAAATGAGATGTTTGAGGACAATGTGTGGTGTGAGGTGGTTTGATCGAGTAAGTAACGTAAGGGTAAGAGAGATGTGTGGAAATAAAAAGAGCGTGGTTGAGAGAGCAGAAGAGGGTGTTTTGAAATGGTTTGGTCACATGGAGAGAATGAGTGAGGAAAGATTGACCAAGAGGATATATGTGTCGGAGGTGGAGGGAACGAGGAGAAGAGGGAGACCAAATTGGAGGTGGAAAGATGGAGTGAAAAAGATTTTGTGTGATCGGGGCCTGAACATGCAGGAGGGTGAAAGGAGGGCAAGGAATAGAGTGAATTGGAGCGATGTGGTATACCGGGGTTGACGTGCTGTCAGTGGATTGAATCAAGGCATGTGAAGCATCTGGGGTAAACCATGGAAAGCTGTGTAGGTATGTATATTTGCGTGTGTGGACGTATGTATATACATGTGTATGGGATTGGGTTGGGCCATTTCTTTCGTCTGTTTCCTTGCGCTACCTCGCAAACGCGGGAGACAGCAACAAAGCAAAAAAAAAAAAAAAAAAAAAAAAATATAAGAAGGAACAGAGAAGAGGTCCAGGTGAGGTTATTCCCTCAAAGGCCCAGTCCTCTGTTCTTAACGCTACCTTGCTATCGCGGGAAATAGCGAATAGTATGAAAAAAAAAATATATATATATATATATATATACATATATATATATATATATATATGTGTATATATATGTGTATGCATATATATATGTATATTATCCCTGGGGAAAGGGGTGAAAGAATACTTCCCACGCATTCCTCGCGTGTCGGAGAAGGCGACTAGAGGGGACGGGAGCGGGGGACCAGAAATCCTCCCCTCCTTGTATTTTTTTAACTTTCTAAAATGGGAAACAGAAGAAGGAGTCACGCGGGGAGTGCTCATCCTCCTCGAAGGCTCAGACTGGTGTGTCTAAATGTGTGTGGATGTCACCAAGATGTGAAAAAAGGAGAGATAGGTAGTATGTTTGAGGAAAGGAACCTGGATGTTTTGGCTCTGAGTGAAACAAAGCTCAAGGGTAAAGGGGAAGAGTGGTTTGGGAATGTCTTGGGAGTAAAGTCAGGGGTTAGTGAGAGGACAAGAACAAGGGAAGGAGTAGCAGTACTCCTGAAACAGAGTTGTGGGAGTGTGTGATAGAATGTAAGAAAGTAAATTCTCGATTAATATGGGTAAAACTGAAAGTTGATGGAGAGAGATGGGTGATTATTGGTGCATATGCACCTGGGCATGAGAAGAAAGATCATGAGAGGCAAGTGTTTTGGGAGCAGCTGAATGAGTGTGTTAGTGGTTTTGATGCACGAGACCGGGCTATAGTGATGGGTGATTTGAATGCAAAGGTGAGTAATGTGGCAGTTGAGGGAATAATTGGTATAAATGGGGTGTTCAGTGTTGTAAATGGAAATGGTGAAGAGCTTGTAGATTTATGTGCTGAAAAAGGACTGATGATTGGGAATACCTGGTTTAAAAAGAGAGATATACATAAGTATACGTATGTAAGTAGGAGAGATGGCCAGAGAGCGTTGTTGGATTACGTGTTAATTGACAGGCGCGTGAAAGAGAGACTTTTGGATGTTAATGTGCTGAGAGGTGCAACTGGAGGGATGTCTGATCATTATCTTGTGGAGGCTAAGGTGAAGATTTGTATGGGTTTTCAGAAGAGAAGAGTGAATGTTGGGATGAAGAGGGTGGTGAGAGTAAGTGAGCTTGGGAAGGAGACTTGTGTGAGGAAGTACCAGGAGAGATTGAGCACAGAATGGAAAAAGGTGAGAACAATGGAAGTAAGGGGAGTGAGGGAGGAATGGGATGTATTTAGAGAATCAGTGATGGATTGCAAAAAAGATGCTTGTGGCATGAGAAGAGTGGGAGATGGGTTGATTAGAAAGGGTAGTGAGTGGTGGGATGAAGAAGTAAGATTATTAGTGAAAGAGAAGAGAGAGGCATTTGGACGATTTTTGCAGGGAAAAAATGCAATTGAGTGGGAGATGTATAAAAGAAAGAGACAGGAGGTCAAGAGAAAGGTGCAAGAGGTGAAAAAGATGGCAAATGAGAGTTGGGGTGAGAGAGTATGATTAAATTATAGGTAGAATAAAAAGATGTTCTGGAAGGAGGTAAATAAAGTGCGTAAGACAAGGGAGCAAATGGGAACTTCAGTGAAGGGCGCAAATGGGGAGGTGATAACAAGTAGTGATGATGTGAGAAGGAGATGGAGTGAGTATTTTCAAGGTTTGTTGAATGTGTTTGATGATAGAGTGGCAGATATAGGGTGTTTTGGTCGAAGTGGTGTGCAAAGTGAGAGGGTTAGGGAAAATGATTTGGTAAACAGAGAAGAGGTAGTAAAAGCTTTGCGGAAGATGAAAGCCGGCAAGGCAGCAGGTTTGGATGGTATTGCAGTGGAATTTATTAAAAAAGGTGGTGACTGTATTATTGACTGGTTGGTAAGGTTATTTAATGTATGTATGACTCATGGTGAGGTGCCTGAGGATTGGCGGAATGCGTGCATAGTGCCATTGTACAAAGGCAAAGGGGATAAGAGTGAATGCTCAAATTTCAGAGGTATAAGTTTGTTGAGTATTCCTGGTAAATTATATGGGAGGGTATTGATTGAGAGAGTGAAGGCATGTACAGAGCATCAGATTAGGGAAGAGCAGTGTGGTTTCAGAAGTGGTAGAGGATGTGTGGATCAGGTGTTTGCTTTGAAGAATGTATGTGAGAAATACTTAGAAAAGCAAATGGATTTGTATGTAGCATTTATGGATCTGGAGAAGGCATATGATAGAGTTGATAGAGATGCTCTGTGGAAGGTATTAAGAATATATGGTGTGGGAGGCAAGTTGTTAGAAGCAGTGAAAAGTTTTTATCGAGGAAGTAAGGCATGTGTACGTGTAGGAAGAGAGGAAAGTGATTGGTTCTCAGTGAATGTAGGTTTGCGGCAGGGGTGTGTGATGTCTCCATGGTTGTTTAATTTGTTTATGGATGGGGTTGTTAGGGAGGTGAATGCAAGAGTTTTGGAAAGAGGGGCAAGTATGAAGTCTGTTGTGGATGAGAGAGCTTGGGAAGTGAGTCAGTTGTTGTTCGCTGATGATACAGCGCTGGTGGCTGATTCATGTGAGAAACTGCAGAAGCTGGTGACTGAGTTTGGTAAAGTGTGTGAAAGAAGAAAGTTAAGAGTAAATGTGAATAAGAGCAAGGTTATTAGGTACAGTAGGGTTGAGGGTCAAGTCAATTGGGAGGTAAGTTTGAATGGAGAAAAACTGGAGGAAGTAAAGTGTTTTAGATAATTGGGAGTGGATCTGGCAGCGGATGGAACCATGGAAGCGGAAGTGGACCATAAGGTGGAGGAGGGGGCGAAAATCCTGGGAGCCTTGAAGAATGTGTGGAAGTCGAGAACATTATCTCGGAAAGCAAAAATGGGTATGAATGAAGAAATAGTGGTTCCAACAATGTTGTATGGTTGCGAGGCGTGGGCTATGGATAGAGTTGTGCGCAGGAGGATGGATGTGCTGGAAATGAGATGTTTGAGGACAATGTGTGGTGTGAGGTGGTTTGATCGAGTAAGTAACGTAAGGGTAAGAGAGATGTGTGGAAATAAAAAGAGCGTGGTTGAGAGAGCAGAAGAGGGTGTTTTGAAATGGTTTGGGCACATGGAGAGAATGAGTGAGGAAAGATTGACCAAGAGGATATATGTGTCGGAGGTGGAAAGATGGAGTGAAAAATATTTTGTGTGATCGGGGCCTGAACATGCAGGAGGGTGAAAGGAGGGCAAGGAATAGAGTGAATTGGATCGATGTGGTATACCGAGGTTGACGTGCTGTCAGTGGATTGAATCAGGGCATGTGAAGCGTCTGGGGTAAACCATGGAAAGCTGTGTAGGTATGTATATTTGCGTGTGTGGACGTATGTATATACATGTGTATGGGGATGGGTTGGGCCATTTCTTTCGTCTGTTTCCTTGCGCTACCTCGCAAACACGGGAGACAGCGATAAAGCAAAAAAAAAAAAAAAAAAAAATATATATATATATATATATTTTTTTTTTTTTTTTTTTTATACTTTGTCGCTGTCTCCCGCGTTTGCGAGGTAGCGCAAGGAAACAGACGAAAGAAATGGCCCAACCCCCCCCATACACATGTACATACACACGTCCACACACGCAAATATACATACCTACACAGCTTTCCATGGTTTACCCCAGACGCTTCACATGCCTTGATTCAATCCACTGACAGCACGTCAACCCCTGTATACCACATCGCTCCAATTCACTCTATTCCTTGCCCTTCTTTCACCCTCCTGCATGTTCAGGCCCCGATCACACAAAATCCTTTTCACTCCATCTTTCCACCTCCAATTTGGTCTCCCTCTTCTCCTCGTTCCCTCCACCTCCGACACATATATCCTCTTGGTCAATCTTTCCTCACTCATTCTCTCCATGTGCCCAAACCATTTCAAAACACCCTCTTCTGCTCTCTCAACCACGCTCTTTTTATTTCCACACATCTCTCTTACCCTTACGTTACTTACTCGATCAAACCACCTCACACCACACATTGTCCTCAAACATCTCATTTCCAGCACATCCATCCTCCTACGCACAACTCTATCCATAGCCCACGCCTCGCAACCATACAACATTGTTGGAACTACTATTCCTTCAAACATACCCATTTTTGCTTTCCGGGATAATGTTCTCGACTTCCACACATTTTCCAAGGCTCCCAAAATTTTCGCCCCCTCCCCCACCCTATGATCCACTTCCGCTTCCATGGTTCCATCCGCTGACAGATCCACTCCCAGATATCTAAAACACTTCACTTCCTCCAGCCTCTCACCATTCAAACTCACCTCCCAATTGACTTGACCCTCAACCCTACTGTACCTAATAACTTTGCTCTTATTGACATTTACTCTTAACTTTCTTCTTCCACACACTTTACCAAACTCCGTCACCAGCTTCTGCAGTTTCTCACATGAATCCGCCACCAGCGCTGTATCATCAGCGAACAACAACTGACTCACTTCCCAAGCTCTCTCATCCCCAACAGACTTCATACTTGCCCCTCTTTCCAAAACTCTTGCATTTACCTCCCTAACAACCCCATCCATAAACAAATTAAACAACCATGGAGACATCACACACCCCTGCCGCAAACCTACATTCACTGAGAACCAATCACTTTCCTCTCTTCCTACACGTACACATGCCTTACATCCTCGATAAAAACTTTTCACTGCTTCTAACAACTTTCCTCCCACACCATATATTCTTAATACCTTCCACAGAGCATCTCTATCAACTCTATCATATGCCTTCTCCAGATCCATAAATACTACATACAAATCCATTTGCTTTTCTAAGTATTTCTCACATACATTCTTCAAAGCAAACACCTGATCCACACATCCTCTACCACTTCTGAAACCACACTGCTCTTCCCCAATCTGATGCTCTGTACATGCCTTCACCCTCTCAATCAATACCCTCCCATATAATTTACCAGGAATACTCAACAAACTTATACCTCTGTAATTTGAGCACTCACTCTTATCCCCTTTGCCTTTGTACAATGGCACTATGCAAGCATTCCGCCAATCCTCAGGCACCTCACCATGAGTCATACATACATTAAATAACCTTACCAACCAGTCAACAATACAGTCACCCCCTTTTTTAATAAATTCCACTGCAATACCATCCAAACCTGCTGCCTTGCCGGCTTTCATCTTCCGCAAAGCTTTTACTACCTCTTCTCTGTTTACCAAATCATTTTCCCTAACCCTCTCACTTTGCACACCACCTCGACCCAAACACCCTATATCTGCCACTCTGTCATCAGACACATTCAACAAACCTTCAAAATACTCATTCCATCTCCTTCTCACATCACCACTACTTGTTATCACCTCCCCATTTACGCCCTTCACTGAAGTTCCCATTTGCTCCCTTGTCTTACGCACCCTATTTACCTCCTTCCAGAACATCTTTTTATTCTCCCTAAAATTTACTGATAGTCTCTCACCCCAACTCTCATTTGCCCTTTTTTTCACCTCTTGCACCTTTCTCTTGACCTCCTGTCTCTTTCTTTTATACTTCTCCCACTCAATTGCATTTTTTCCCTGCAAAAATCGTCCAAATGCCTCTCTCTTCTCTTTCACTAATACTCTTACTTCTTCATCCCACCACTCACTACCCTTTCTAAACAGCCCACCTCCCACTCTTCTCATGCCACAAGCATCTTTTGCGCAATCCATCACTGATTCCCTAAATACATCCCATTCCTCCCCCACTCCCCTTACTTCCATTGTTCTCACCTTTTTCCATTCTGTACACAGTCTCTCCTGATACTTCTTCACACAGGTCTCCTTCCCAAGCTCACTTACTCTCACCACCTTCTTCACCCCAACATTCACTCTTCTTTTCTGAAAACCCATACTAATCTTCACCTTAGCCTCCACAAGATAATGATCAGACATCCCTCCAGTTGCACCTCTCAGCACATTGACATCCAAAAGTCTCTCTTTCGCACGCCTGTCCATTAACACGTAATCCAATAACGCTCTCTGGCCATCTCTCCTACTTACATAAGTATACTTATGTATATCTCGCTTTTTAAACCAGGTATTCCCGATCATCAGTCCTTTTTCAGCACATAAATCTACAAGCTCTTCACCATTTCCATTTACAACACTGAACACCCCATGCATACCAATTATTCCCTCAACTGCCGCATTACTCACCTTTGCATTCAAATCACCCATCACTATAACCCGGTCTCGTGCATCAAAACCGCTAACACACTCATTTAGCTGTTCCCAAAACACTTGCCTCTCATGATCTTTCTTCTCATGCCCAGGTGCATATGCACCAATAATCACCCACCTCTCTCCATCAACTTTCAGTTTTACCCATATTAATCGAGAATTTACTTTCTTACATTCTATGACATACTCCCACAACTCCTGTTTCAGGAGTATTGCTACTCCTTCCCTTGCTCTTGTCCTCTCACTAACCCCTGACTTCACTCCCCAGACATTTCCAAACCACTCTTCCCCTTTACCCTTGAGCTTCGTTTCACTCAGAGCCAAAACATCCAGGTTCCTTTCCTCAAACATACTACCTATCTCTCCTTTTTTCACATCTTGGTTACATCCACACACATTTAGGCACCCCACTCTGAGCCTTCGAGGAGGATGAGCACTCCCCGCGTGACTCCTTCTTCTGTTTCCCATTTTAGAAAGTTAATACAAGGAGGGGAGGATTTCCGGCCCCCCGCTCCCGTCCCCTCTAGTCGCTTTCTACGACACGCGAGGAATACATGGGAAGTATTCTTTCACCCCTATCCCCAGGGATAATATACATATATAAACACACACGCACACACACACACACACACACACACACATACATATATATACATATATATACATATGAAAAATGTAAGAAACAATTTAGAAAACAAACTTTTAGCTTGAAATGAATGAAAAAAAATGAACGTCACATAATGGTTCAACCTCTGGCTATGGAAAAGGAAATGTACAATTTATTCACACAAACGTCAATAGCAGTTCTCATCAATTTCACCACTGAATCAATAAGCTTCAATGTCTAAGCTACATTTTTCTCCAACTTCACTATTTTCTTGTCAAAACACCATGCATGAAAACTATCACTCCAGTAACACAACTGTAAACATTTACTTCCCCTTTAAAAAGTTCTGGGGAAGTCTGTCTCGATACACTGCGGCGAGGCGACGCGACGCTGACACAATCACTGTCATATATATATATATATATATATATATATATATATATATATATATATATATATATATATATATATATATTTCATTTCTTTCTTTCAAACTATTCGCCATTTCCCGCATTAGCGAGGTAGCGTTAAGAACAGAGGACTGGGCCTTTGAGGGAATACCCTCACCTGGCCCAATTCTCTGTTCCTTCTTTTGAAAAAAAAAAAAAAAAAAAAAAAAAAAAAAAAAAAAAAAAAAAACGAGAGGGGAGGATTTCCAGCCCCCCGCTCCCTCCCCTTTTAGTCGCCTTCTACGACATGCAGGGAATACGTGGGAAGTATTCTTAATCCCCTATCCCCATATATATATATATATATATATATATATATATATATATATATATATATATATATATATATATGCTTAATATATTCCCTGGGGATAGGGGAGAAAGAATAGTTCCCACGTATTCCCTGCGTGTCGTAGAAGGCGACTAAAAGGGAAGGGAGCGGGGGGCTGGAAATCCTCCCCTCTCGTTTTTTTTTTTTTTTTTTTTCCAAAAGAAGGAACAGAGAAGAGGTCCAGGTGAGGATATTCCCTCAAAGGCCCAGTCCTCTGTTCTTAACGCTACCTCGCTATCGCGGGAAATAGCGAATAGTATGAAAAAAAAAAATATATATATATATATATATATAATATTTTTTCTATATTATTTATTATACTTTGTCGCTGTCTCCTGCGTTTGCGAGGTAGCGCAAGGAAACAGACGAAAGAAATGGCCCAACCCCCCCCCCATACACATGTATATACATACGTCCACACACGCAAATATACATACCTACACAGCTTTCCATGGTTTACCCCAGACGCTTCACATGCCTTGATTCAATCCACTGACAGCACGTCAACCCCTGTATACCACATCGCTCCAATTCACTCTATTCCTTGCCCTCCTTTCACCCTCCTGCATGTTCAGGCCCCGATCACACAAAATCTTTTTCACTCCATCTTTCCACCTCCAATTTGGTCTCCCTCTTCTCCTTGTTCCCTCCACCTCCGACACATATATCCTCTTGGTCAATCTTTCCTCACTCATCCTCTCCATGTGCCCAAACCACTTCAAAACACCCTCCTCTGCTCTCTCAACCACGCTCTTTTTATTTCCACACATCTCTCTTACCCTTACGTTACTCACTCGATCAAACCACCTCACACCACACATTGTCCTCAAACATCTCATTTCCAGCACATCCATCCTCCTGCACACAACTCTATCCATAGCCCACGCCTCGCAACCATACAACATTGTTGGAACCACTATTCCTTCAAACATACCCATTTTTGCTTTCCAAGACAATGTTCTTGACTTCCACACATTCTTCAAGGCCCCCAGAATTTTCGCCCCCTCCCCCACCCTATGATCCACTTCCGCTTCCATGGTTCCATCCGCTGCCAGATCCACTCCCAGATATCTAAAACACTTCACTTCCTCCAGTTTTTCTCCATTCAAACTCACCTCCCAATTGACTTGACCCTCAACCCTACTGTACCTAATAACCTTGCTCTTATTCACATTTACTCTTAACTTTCTTCTTCCACACACTTTACCAAACTCAGTCACCAGTTTCTGCAGTTTCTCACATGAATCAGCCACCAGCGCTGTATCATCAGCGAACAACAACTGACTCACTTCCCAAGCTCTCTCATCCACAACAGACTTCATACTTGCCCCTCTTTCCAAAACTCTTGCATTTACCTCCCTAACAACCCCATCCATAAACAAATTAAACAACCATGGAGACATCACACACCCCTGCCGCAAACCTACATTCACTGAGAACCAATCACTTTCCTCTCTTCCTACACGTACACATGCCTTACATCCTCGATAAAAACTTTTCACTGCTTCTAACAACTTTCCTCCCACACCATATATTCTTAATACCTTCCACAGAGCATCTCTATCAACTCTATCATATGCCTTCTCCAGATCCATAAATGCTACATACAAATTCATTTGCTTTTCTAAGTATTTCTCACATACATTCTTCAAAGCAAACACCTGATCCACACATCCTCTACCACTTCTGAAACCACACTGCTCTTCCCCAATCTGATGCTCTGTACATGCCTTTACCCTCTCAATCAATACCCTCCCATATAATTTACCAGGAATACTCAACAAACTTATACCTCTGTAATTTGAGCACTCACTCTTATCCCCTTTGCCTTTGTACAATGGCACTATGCACGCATTCCGCCAATCCTCACCATGAGTCATACATACATTAAATAACCTTACCAACCAGTCAACAATACAGTCACCCCCTTTTTTAATAAATTCCACTGCAATACCATCCAAACCTGCTGCCTTGCCGGCTTTCATCTTCTGCAAAGCTTTCACTACCTCTTCTCTGTTTACCAAATCATTTTCCCTAACCCTCTCACTTTGCACACCACCTCGACCAAAACACCCTATATCTGCCACTCTATCATCAAACACATTCAGCAAACCTTGAAAATACTCACTCCATCTCCTTCTCACATCACCACTACTTGTTATCACCTCCCCATTTGCGCCCTTCACTGAAGTTCCCATTTGCTCCCTTGTCTTACGCACTTTATTTACCTCTTTCCAGAACATCTTTTTATTCTCCCTAAAATTTAATGATAATGATATTTTTTTTAACTTTCTAAAATGAAAAACAGAAGAAGGAGTCACGCGGGGAGTGCTCATCCTCCTCGAAGGCTCAGACTGGGATGTCTAAATGTGTGTGGATGTAACCAAAATGTGAAAAAAGGAGAGATAGGTAGTATGTTTGAGGAAAGGAACCTGGATGTTTTGGCTCTGAGTGAAACGAAGCTCAAGGGTAAAGGGGAAGAGTGGTTTGGGAATGTCTTGGGAGTAAAGTCAGGGGTTAGTGAGAGGACAAGAGCAAGGGAAGGAGTAGCAGTACTCTTGAAACAGGAGTTGTGGGAGTATGTGATAGAATGTAAGAAAGTAAATTCTCGATTAATATGGGTAAAACTGAAAGTTGATGGAGAGAGATGGGTGATTATTGGTGCATATGCACCTGGGCATGAGAAGAAAGATCATGAGAGGCAAGTGTTTTGGGAGCAGCTGAATGAGTGTGTTAGTGGTTTTGATGCACGAGACCGGGTTATAGTGATGGGCGATTTGAATGCAAAGGTGAGTAATGTGGCAGTTGAGGGAATAATTGGTATACATGGGGTGTTCAGTGTTGTAAATGGAAATGGTGAAGAGCTTGTAGATTTATGAGCTGAATAAGGACTGGTGATTGGGAATACCTGGTTTAAAAAGCGAGATATACATAAGTATACGTATGTAAGTAGGAGAGATGGCCAGAGAGCATTATTGGATTATGTGTTAATTGACAGGTGCGTGAAAGAGAGACTTTTGGATGTTAATGTGCTGAGAGGTGCAACTGGAGGGATGTCTGATCATTATCTTGTGGAGGCTAAGGTGAAGATTTGTATGGGTTTTCAGAAAAGAAGAGTGAATATTGGGGTGAAGAGGGTGGTGAGAGTAAGTGAGCTTGGGAAGGAGACTTGTGTGAGAAGTACCAGGAGAGACTGAGTACAGAATGGAAAAAGGTGAGAACAATGGAAGTAAGGGGAGTGGGGGAGGAATGGGATGTATTTAGGGAATCAGTGATGGATTGCGCAAAAGATGCTTGTGGCATGAGAAGAGTGGGAGGTGGGTTGATTAGAAAGGGTAGTGAGTGGTGGGATGAAGTAGTAACATTATTAGTGAAAAAGAAGAGAGAGGCATTTGGACGATTTTTGCAGGGAAAAAATGCAATTGAGTGGGAGATGTATAAAAGAAAGAGACAGGAGGTCAAGAGAAAGGTGCAAGAGGTGAAAAAGAGGGCAAATTAGAGTTGGGGTGAGAGAGTATCATTAAATTATAGGGAGAATAAAAAGATGTTCTGGAAGGAGGTAAATAAAGTGCGTAAGACAAGGGAGCAAATGGGAACTTCAGTGAAGGGCGCAAATGGGGAGGTGATAACAAGTAGTGATGATGTGAGAAGGAGATGGAGTGAGTATTTTCAAGGTTTTTTGAATGTGTTTGATGATAGAGTGGCAGATATAGGGTGTTTTGGTCGAGGTGGTGTGCAAAGTGAGAGGGTTAGGGAAAATGATTTGGTAAACAGAGAAGAGGTAGTAAAAGCTTTGCGGAAGATGAAAGCCGGCAAGGCAGCAGGTTTGGATGGTATTGCAGTGGAATTTATCAAAAAAGGGGGTGACTGTATTATTGACTGGTTGGTAAGGTTATTTAATGTATGTATGACTCATGGTGAGGTGCCTGAGGATTGGCAGAATGCGTGCATAGTGCCATTGTACAAAGGCAAAGGGGATAAGAGGGAGTGCTCAAATTTCAGAGGTATAAGTTTGTTGAGTATTCCTGGTAAATTATATGGGAGGGTATTGATTGAGAGGGTGAAGGCATGTACAGAGCATCAGATTGGGGAAGAGCAGTGCGGTTTCAGAAGTGGTAGAGGATGTGTGGATCAGGTGTTTACTTTGAAGAATGTATGTGAGAAATACTTAGAAAAGCAAATGGATTTGTATGTAGCATTTATGGATCTGGAGAAGGCATATGATAGAGTTGATAGAGATGCTCTGTGGAAGGTATTAAGAATATATGGTGTGGGAGGCAAGTTGTTAGAAGCAGTGAAAAGTTTTTATCGAGGAAGTAAGGCATGTGTACGTGTAGGAAGAGAGGAAAGTGACTGGTTCTCAGTGAATGTAGGTTTGCGGCAGGGGTGTGTGATGTCTCCATGGTTGTTTAATTTGTTTATGGATGGGGTTGTTAGGGAGGTGAATGCAAGAGTTTTGGAAAGAGGGGCAAGTATGAAGTCTGTTGTGGATGAGAGAGCTTGGGAAGTGAGTCAGTTGTTGTTCGCTGATGATACAGCACTGGTGGCTGATTCATGTGAGAAACTGCAGAAGCTGGTGACTGAGTTTGGTAAAGTGTGTGAAAGAAGAAAGTTAAGAGTAAATGTGAATAAGAGCAAGGTTATTAGGTACAGTAGGGTTGAGGGTCAAGTCAATTGGGAGGTAAGTTTGAATGGAGAAAAACTGGAGGAAGTGTTTTAGATATCTGGGAGTGGATCTGGCAGCGGATGGAACCATGGAAGCGGAAGTGGATCATAGGGTGGGGGAGCGGGCGAAAATCCTGAGAGCCTTGAAGAATGTGTGGAAGTCGAGAACATTATCTCGGAAAGCAAAAATGGGTATGTTTGAAGGAATAGTGGTTCCAACAATGTTTTATGGTTGTGAGGCGTGGGCTATGGATAGAGTTGTGCGCAGGAGGGTGGATGTGCTGGAAATGAGATGTTTGAGGACAATGTGTGGTGTGAGGTGGTTTGATCGAGTAAGTAACGTAAGGGTAAGAGAGATGTGTGGAAATAAAAAGAGCGTGGTTGATAGAGCAGAAGAGGGTGTTTTGAAATGGTCTGGGCACATGGAGAGAATGAGTGAGGAAAGATTGACCAAGAGGATATATGTGTCGGAGGTGGATGGAACGAGGAGAAGAGGGAGACCAAATTGGAGGTGGAAAGATGGAGTGAAAAAGATTTTGTGTGATCGGGGCCTGAACATGCAGGAGGGTGAAAGGAGGGCAAGGAATAGAGTGAATTGGAGCGATGTGGTATACCGGGGTTGACGTGCTGTCAGTGGATTGAATCAAGGCATGTGAAGCGTCTGGGGTAAACCATGGAAAGCTGTGTAGGTATGTATATTTGCGTGTGTGGACGTATGTATATACATGTGTGTGGGGTGGGGGTTGGGCCATTTCTTTCGTCTGTTTCCTTGCGCTACCTCGCAAACGCGGGAGACAGCGACAAAGTATAATAAATAAATAAATAAATAAATATATATATATATATATACGTTAAAATGTATAGGTATGTACATGTGCGTGTGTGGATGCGTACGTATATACATGTGTAAGTGAGTGGGTTGGGCCATTTTTTCATCTGTTTCCTTGCAGTACCTTGCTAACACGGGAGACAGCAACAAAGTATAATAAATAATACATATATATTATCCCTAGGGATAGAGGAGAAAGAATACTTCCCATTTATTCCCTGCATGTTGTAGAAGACAACTAAAGGGGAAGGGACCGGGGGACTGGAAATGCTCCCCGCTCATTTCTAATTTTCCTAAAGAAGGAACAGAGAAGGGGTCAAGTAAGGATATTCCCTCTAAGGCTCAATCCTCTGTTCTTAATGCTACCTCGCAAATGTGGGAAATGGCGAATATGTATGAAATACATACAAATATACATATGTATACCACATCGTTCCAGTTCACTCTATTCCTTGCATGCCGTTCACCCTTCTGTATGTTCAGGCCCAGACTGCTCAAAATCTTTTTCACTCCATCCTTCAACCTCCAATTTGGCCTCCCACTTCTCGTTCCCTCCACCTCTGACACATATACCATCTTTGTCAATCTTTCCTCACTCATTCTCTATATGTGACCAAACCATTTCTTCTGCTCTCTCAACCACACTTTTTTTATTACCACACATCTCTCTTACCCTTTCATTACTTACTCAATCAAACCACCTCACACCACATATTGTCCTCAACATTTCATTTCCAACACAGCCACCCTCCTCCGCAAAACCCTATCTATAGCCCATGCCTCGCAACCATATAACATTGTTGGAACCACTATTCCTTCAAACATACCCATTTTTGCTCTCCAAGATAATGTTCTCAACTTCCACACATTCTTCAACGTTCCCAGAACCTTCACCCCCTCCCCCACCCTGTGACTCCCACTTCTCGTTCCCCCCACCTCTGACATATATCATCTTTGTCAATCTTTCCTCACTCATTCTCTACATGTGACCAAACCATTTCTTCTGCTCTCTCAACCACACTTTTTTTATTACCACACATCTCTCTTACCCTTTCATTACTTACTCAATCAAACCGCCTCACACCACATATTGTCCTCAACATTTCATTTCCAACACAGCCACCCTCCTCCGCAAAACCCTATCTATAGCCCATGCCTCGCAACCATATAACATTGTTGGAACCACTATTCCTTCAAACATACCCATTTTTGCTCTCCAAGATAATGTTCTCAACTTCCACACATTCTTCAACGTTCCCAGAACCTTCACCCCCTCCCCCACCCTGTGACTCCCACTTCTCGTTCCCCCCACCTCTGACACATATATCATCTTTGTCAATCTTTCCTCACTCATTCTCTACATGTGACCAAACCATTTCTTCTGCTCTCTCAACCACACTTTTTTTATTACCACACATCTCTCTTACCCTTTCATTACTTACTCAATCAAACCACCTCACACCGCATATTGTCCTCAAACATTTCATTTCCAACACAGCCACCCTCCTCCGTAAAACCCTATCTATAGCCCATGCCTCGCAACCATATAACATTGTTGGAACCACTATTCCTTCAAACATACCCATTTTTGCTCTCCAAGATAATTCTCTCAACTTCCACACATTCTTCAACGTTCCCAGAACCTTCACCCCCTCCCCCACCCTGTGACTCCCACTTCTCGTTCCCCCCACCTCTGACACATATATCATCTTTGTCAATCTTTCCTCACTCATTCTCTACATGTGACCAAACCATTTCTTCTGCTCTCTCAACCACACTTTTTTTATTACCACACATCTCTCTTACCCTTTCATTACTTACTCAATCAAACCACCTCACACCGCATATTGTCCTCAAACATTTCATTTCCAACACAGCCACCCTCCTCCGTAAAACCCTATCTATAGCCCATGCCTCGCAACCATATAACATTGTTGGAACCACTACTCCTTCAAACATACCCATTTTTGCTCTCCAAGATAATGCTCTCAACTTCCACACATTCTTCAACGTTCCCAGAACCTTCACCCCCTCCCCCACCCTGTGACTCACTTCCGCTTCCATGGTTCCACCTGCTGCCAAATCCACTCCTAAATATTCAAAACACTTCACTTCCTCCAGTTTTTCTCCATTCAAACTTACCTCCCAATTAGCTTGTCCCTCAACCCTACTGAACCTAATAACCTTGCTCTATTTCACATTTACTCTCCATTCTCTTCTTTCACACACTTTACCAAACTCAGTCACCAGCTTCTGCAGTTTCTCACCCAAATCAGACACCAGCGCTGTAGCATCAGCAAACAACAGCTGACTCACTTCCCAAGCCCTCTCATCCAGAGCAGACTGCATACTTGCCCCTCTCTCCAAAACTTTTGCATTCACCTCCCTAAAAACCCCATCCATAAACAAATTAAACAACCATGGAGACATCATGCACCCCTGCCGCAAACCGACATTCCTCGAGAACCAATAACTTTCCTCTCTTCCTACTCGTATACATGCCTTACATCCTTAATAAAAACTTTTCACTGCTTCTAGCAACTTACCTCCCACACCATATACTCTTAATACCTTCCACAAAGCATCTCTATCAACTCTATCATATGCCTTCTCCAGATCCATAAATGCTACATACAAATCCATCTGTTTTTCTAAGTATTTCTCACATACATATTTCAAAACAAACACCTGATCCACACATCCTCTACCACTTATGAAAACACACTGCTTTTCCCCAGTCTGATGCTCTGTACATGCCTTTACCCTCTCAATCAATACCCTCCCATAAAATTTCCCAGGAATACTCAAACGTATACCTCTGTAATTTGAACACTCACCTTTATCCCCTTTGCCTTTATACAATGGCATTATGCATGCATTCCTCCAATCCTCAGGCACTTCATCATGATCCATACATACATTGAATATCCTTACCAACCAGTCAACAACACAGTCATCCCCTTTTTTAATAAATTCCACTGCAATACCATCCAAAGCTGCTGCTCTGCCAGCTTTCACTACCTCTTCTCTGTTTACCAAACCAATCTCCCTGGCCCTCACAGTCTGCACACCACTCCAACCAAAACATCCCATATCTGCGTCTCTATCATCAAACACATTCAAGAACCCTTCAAAATACTCACCCCATCTCCTTCTCACTTCACCACTACTTGTTATTACCTCCCCATTTGCCCCCTTCACCGATGTTCCCATTTGTTCTCTTGTTTTACGCACTTTATTTATCTCCTTCCAAAACATCCTTTTATTCTCCCTAGAATTCAATGGTACTCTTTCACTCCAACTCTCATTTGCCCTCTTTTTCACCTCTTACAAGTTTCTCTTGACCTCCCTCTGCTTTCTTTTATACATCTCCCAGTAATTTGCACTACTTCCCTGCAAAAGTCGTCCAAACACCTCTCTCTTCTCTTTCACTAACAATCTTACTTCTTCATCCCACAATTAACCACCCTTTCTAATCTGCCCACTTCCCACATTTCCCATGCAATATGCATCTTTTGTGCAAGCCATCAATGCTTCCCTAAATACATCCCATTCCTTCCCCACTCCACTTATGTCATTTGCTCTCACCTTTTGCCATTCTGTACTCAATCTCACTTATGTCAACTGCTCTTACCTTTAGCCATTCTGCACTCAATCTCTCTTGGTACATCCTCACACAATAATCTCTTTTCCAAGCTCACTTACCCTCACCAATCTCTTCTCCCCAACATTCTCTCCTTTTTTCTGAAAACCTCGACAAATCTTTCCCTTCGCCTCCACAAGATAGTGGTCAGTCATCCCTCCAGCTGAAGTCTCTCTTTTACACACCTATCAATTAACACATAATCCAATAATGCCCTCTGGCCATCTCTCCTACTCACATATGTATACTTATGTATATCTCCCTTTTTAAACCAGGTATTCCTAATCACTACTCCTTTTACAGCACACAAATCCAAAAGCTCTTCACCATTTCCATTTACAACACTGAACAACCCATGTACACCAATTATACCCTCAACTGCCACAATACTCACCTTTGCATTCAAATCACCCATCACTATAACCTGGTCTCATGCATCAATGCTGCTAACACACCCATTCAGCTGCTCCCAAAACACTTGCCTCTCATGATCTTTCTTATGACTAGATGCATAGGCACCAATATTCACTCATCTCTTTCCTTCCACTTTCAGTTTTACCCATATCAATCTTTCTTACTTTCTTACACTCTATTACAACAACTCCTGCTTCAGGAGGACTGTTACTCCTTCCTGAGCTCTTGTCCACTCACAAACCCCTGACTTTATTCCCAAGACATTCCCAAACCACTCTTTACCTTTACCCTTGAGTTTCGTTTTACTCAGAGCCAAAACATCCACGTTCCTTTCCTCAAACATACTACCTATGTCTCCTTTTTTCTCATCTTGGTTACATCCACACACATTTAGACACCTCAATCTGAGCCTTCAAGGAGGTTGAGCACTCCCTGCATGACTCCTTCCTTCTGTTTCCCCTTTCAGAAATCTAAATACATACACACATACATATACAGATACTCAACATAAGTCTGAGTTCCATTCTGACCGACTGGTCAGATCTTGAAATGGATGTAAGTCGTACATATGTTAGCATGGCATGTACAATTCGTATACCTGTACAGCATCCTTTTATCCTACCCATGTATAATTCATATATCTGTACATCATTCTTTTCTCCTACTCAATTTCTATCATGATTATTTTGTTTTTATGAACAGCTTTATTTGATGATTCTATGGTTTTTTCTGCCTTTAATTCAAGAATCTTTATTTCACGGACTGATTCATCCAAACTTTCAATGAACTTTTCAGCAGCTCCTTCATCAGCATTTGCTGCTTCATCTGTGACTCACACACTGTGCAGGATATATCTTCTTTTAAATCTATTGCACCAACCAAGACTTGCTATGAAGTTCTCGATGTATACCTTGAAATGGATGTAAGTCATACATATGTTAGCATGGCATGTACAATTCGTATACCTGTACAGCATCCTTTTATCCTACCCATGTATAATTCATATATCTGTACATCATTCTTTTATCCTACTCAATTTCTATCATGATTATTTTGTTTTTATGAACAGCTTTATTTGATGATTCTATAGTTTTTTCTGCCTTTAATTCAAGAATCTTTATTTCACGGACTGATTCATCCAAACTTTCAATGAACTTTTCGGCAGCTCCTTCATCAGCATTTGCTGCTTCATCTGTGACTCACACAGTATGCAGGATATATCTTCTTTTAAATCTATTGCACCAACCAAGACTTGCTATGAAGTTCTCTTTGGGGTTTAATATAAAAATGGTTTAGTTCAGCATGAAAATTCATAAGATTAACTTGAATAATGTGCGCTTACTGAATGGTAACTGATAACGAGAACTGAAAGAGATGATGTGATGTTCATAATACTGAGATCATCTAACATTCACTATTGTACACATGCAGCCGTTAACACTGGCAGATATTCGATCAAGCGTAATTTTTATACTTACGTATATTTTCTAATTTATATATCTTTTTCTTTGTCAGCACTTGCTGCTTCACCTGTGACTCGAACATTGTGCAAGCTATATTTATTTATTCATTTTGCTTTATCGCTGTCTCCCGCGTTAGTGAGGTAGCGCAAGGAAACAGACGAAAGAAATGGCCCAACCCACCCACATACACATGTATATACACACATGTCCACACGCAAATATACATACCTATACATCTCAATGTACACATATATACACACACACAGACATATACATATATATACATGTACATAATTCATACTGTCTGCCCCTATTCATTCCCATCGCCACCCCGCCACACATGGAATAACAACCCTCTCCCCCCTCATGTGTGCGAGGTAGCGCAAGGAAAAGACAACAAAGGCCCCATTCGTTCACACTCAGTCTCTAGCTGTCATGTAATAATGCACCGAAACCACAGCTCCCTTTCCACATCCAGGCCCCACACAACTTTCCATGGTTTACCCCAGACGCTTCACATGCCCTGGTTCAATCCATTGACAGCATGTCGACCCCGGTATACCACATCGTTCCAATTCACTCTATTCCTTGCACGCCTTTCACCCTCCTGCATGTTCAGACCCCGATCACTCAAAATCTTTTCCACTCCATCTTTCCACCTCCAATTTGGTCTCCCACTTCTCCTCGTTCCCTCCACCTCTGACACATATATCCTCTTGGTCAATCTTTACTCACTCATTCTCTCCATGTGACCAAACCATTTCAGAACACCCTCTTCTGCTCTCTCAACCATACTGTTTTTATTTCCACACATCTCTCTTACCCTATTATTACTTACTCGATCAAACCACCTCACACCTCATATTGTCCTCAAACATCTCACTTACAGCACATCCACCCTCCTGCACACAACTCTATCCATAGCCCATGCCTCGCAACCATACAACATTGTTGGAACCACTATTCCTTCAAACATACCCATTTTTGCTTTCTGAGATAATGTTCTCGACTTCCAAACATTCTTCAAGGCTCCTAAAATTTTCGCCCCCTCCCCCACCCTATGATTCACTTCCGCTTCCATGGTTCCATCCGCTGCCAGACCCACTCCCAGATATCTAAAACACTTTACTTCCTCCAGTTTATCTCCATTCAAACTTACCTCCCAATTAACTTGACCCCCAACCCTACTGTACCTAATTACCTTGCTCTTATTCACATTTACTCTTAACTTTCTTCTTTCACACACTTTACCAAACTCAGTCACCAGCTTCTGCAGTTTCTCACATGAATCAGCCACCAGCGCTGTATCATCAGCGAACAACAACTGACTCACTTCCCAAGCTCTCTCATCCACAACAGACTGCATACTTGCCCCTTTCCAAAACTCTTGCATTCACCTCCCTAACAACCCCATCCATAAACAAATTAAACAGCCATGGAGACATCACACACCCCTGCCGCAAACCTACATTCACTGAGAACCAATCACTTTCCTCTCTTCCTACACGTACACATGCCTTACATCCTCGATAAAAACTTTTCACTGCTTCTAACAACTTGCCTCCCACACCATATATTCTTAATACCTTCCACAGAGCATCTCTATCAACTCTATCATATGCCTTCTCCAGATCCATAAATGCTACATACAAATCATTTCCTTTTCTAAGTATTTCTCACATACATTCTTCAAAGCAAACACCTGATCCACACATCCTCTACCACTTTGGAAACCACACTGCTCTTCCCCAATCTGATGCTCTGTACATGCCTTCACCCTCTCAATCAATACCCTCCCATATAATTTACCAGGAATACTCAACAAACTTATACCTCTGTAATTTGAGCACTCACTCTTATCCCCTTTGCCTTTGTACAATGGCACTATGCAAGCATTCCTCCAATCCTCAGGCACCTCACCATGAATCATTTTTTTTTTTTTTTTTTTTTTTTTATACTTTGTCGCTGTCTCCCGCGTTTGCGAGGTAGCGCAAGGAAACAGACGAAAGAAATGGCCCAACCCCCCCCATACACATGTACATACACACGTCCACACACGCAAATATACATACCTACACAGCTTTCCATGGTTTACCCCGGACGCTTCACATGCCTTGATTCAATCCACTGACAGCACGTCAACCCCTGTATACCACATCGCTCCAATTCACTCTATTCCTTGCCCTCCTTTCACCCTCCTGCATGTTCAGGCCCCGATCACACAAAATCCTTTTCACTCCATCTTTCCACCTCCAATTTGGTCTCCCTCTTCTCCTCGTTCCCTCCACCTCCGACACATATATCCTCTTGGTCAATCTTTCCTCACTCATTCTCTCCATGTGCCCAAACCATTTCAAAACACCCTCTTCTGCTCTCTCAACCACGCTCTTTTTATTTCCACACATCTCTCTTACCCTTACGTTACTTACTCGATCAAACCACCTCACACCACACATTGTCCTCAAACATCTCATTTCCAGCACATCCATCCTCCTGCGCACAACTCTATCCATAGCCCACGCCTCGCAACCATACAACATTGTTGGAACCACTATTCCTTCAAACATACCCATTTTTGCTTTCTGAGATAATGTTCTCGACTTCCAAACATTCTTCAAGGCTCCTAAAATTTTCGCCCCCTCCCCCACCCTATGATTCACTTCCGCTTCCATGGTTCCATCCGCTGCCAGACCCACTCCCAGATATCTAAAACACTTTACTTCCTCCAGTTTATCTCCATTCAAACTTACCTCCCAATTAACTTGACCCCCAACCCTACTGTACCTAATTACCTTGCTCTTATTCACATTTACTCTTAACTTTCTTCTTTCACACACTTTACCAAACTCAGTCACCAGCTTCTGCAGTTTCTCACATGAATCAGCCACCAGCGCTGTATCATCAGCGAACAACAACTGACTCACTTCCCAAGCTCTCTCATCCACAACAGACTGCATACTTGCCCCTTTCCAAAACTCTTGCATTCACCTCCCTAACAACCCCATCCATAAACAAATTAAACAGCCATGGAGACATCACACACCCCTGCCGCAAACCTACATTCACTGAGAACCAATCACTTTCCTCTCTTCCTACACGTACACATGCCTTACATCCTCGATAAAAACTTTTCACTGCTTCTAACAACTTGCCTCCCACACCATATATTCTTAATACCTTCCACAGAGCATCTCTATCAACTCTATCATATGCCTTCTCCAGATCCATAAATGCTACATACAAATCATTTCCTTTTCTAAGTATTTCTCACATACATTCTTCAAAGCAAACACCTGATCCACACATCCTCTACCACTTTGGAAACCACACTGCTCTTCCCCAATCTGATGCTCTGTACATGCCTTCACCCTCTCAATCAATACCCTCCCATATAATTTACCAGGAATACTCAACAAACTTATACCTCTGTAATTTGAGCACTCACTCTTATCCCCTTTGCCTTTGTACAATGGCACTATGCAAGCATTCCTCCAATCCTCAGGCACCTCACCATGAATCATTTTTTTTTTTTTTTTTTTTTTTTTTATACTTTGTCGCTGTCTCCCGCGTTTGCGAGGTAGCGCAAGGAAACAGACGAAAGAAATGGCCCAACCCCCCCCATACACATGTACATACACACGTCCACACACGCAAATATACATACCTACACAGCTTTCCATGGTTTACCCCGGACGCTTCACATGCCTTGATTCAATCCATTGACAGCACGTCAACCCCTGTATACCACATCGCTCCAATTCACTCTATTCCTTGCCCTCCTTTCACCCTCCTGCATGTTCAGGCCCCGATCACACAAAATCCTTTTCACTCCATCTTTCCACCTCCAATTTGGTCTCCCTCTTCTCCTCGTTCCCTCCACCTCCGACACATATATCCTCTTGGTCAATCTTTCCTCACTCATTCTCTCCATGTGCCCAAACCATTTCAAAACACCCTCTTCTGCTCTCTCAACCACGCTCTTTTTATTTCCACACATCTCTCTTACCCTTACGTTACTTACTCGATCAAACCACCTCACACCACACATTGTCCTCAAACATCTCATTTCCAGCACATCCATCCTCCTGCGCACAACTCTATCCATAGCCCACGCCTCGCAACCATACAACATTGTTGGAACTACTATTCCTTCAAACATACCCATTTTTGCTTTCCGGGATAATGTTCTTGACTTCCACACATTTTTCAAGGCTCCCAAAATTTTCGCCCCCTCCCCCACCCTATGATCCACTTCCGCTTCCATGGTTCCATCCGCTGACAGATCCACTCCCAGATATCTAAAACACTTCACTTCCTCCAGTTTTTCTCCATTCAAACTCACCTCCCAATTGACTTGACCCTCAACCCTACTGTACCTAATAACCTTGCTCTTATTCACATTTACTCTTAACTTTCTTCTTCCACACACTTTACCAAACTCCGTCACCAGCTTACCAACCAGTCAACAATACAGTCACCCCCTTTTTTAATAAATTCCACTGCAATACCATCCAAACCTGCTGCCTTGCCGGCTTTCATCTTCCGCAAACCTTTTACTACCTCTTCTCTGTTTACCAAATCATTCTCCCTAACCCTCTCACTTTGCACACCACTTCGACCAAAACACCCTATATCTGCCACTCTATCATCAAACACATTCAACATAACTTCAAAATACTCACTCCATCTCCTTCTCACATCATCACTACTTGTTATCACCTCCCCATTAGCCCCCTTCACTGAAGTTCCCATTTGCTCCCTTGTCTTATGCACTTTATTTACCCCCTTCCAAAACATCTTTTTATTCACCCTAAAATTTAATGATACTCTCTCACCCCAACTCTCATTTGCCCTCTTTTTCACCTCTTGCACCTTTCTCTTGACCTCCTGCCTCTTTCTTTTATTCATCTCCCACTCATTTGCATTTTTTCCCTGCAAAAATCGTCCAGATGCCTCTCTCTTCTCTTTCACTAATAATCTTACTTCTTCATCCCACCACTCACTACCCTTTCTAATCAACCCACCTCCCACGCTTCTCATGCCACAAGCATCTTTTGAGCAAGCCTTCACTGCTTCCCTAAACACATCCCATTCCTCCCCCACTCCCCTTACCTCCTTTGTTCTCACCTTTTAACATTCTGTACTCAGTCTCTCCTGGTACTTCCTCACACAAGTTTCCTTCCCAAGCTCACTTACTCTCACCAATCTCTTCACCCCAACATTCTCTCTTCTTTTCTGAAAACCCATACAAATCTTCACCTTCGCCTCCACAAGGTAATGATCAGACATCCCTCCAGTTGCACCTCTCAGCACTTTAACATCCAAAAGTCTCTCTTTCGCGCGCCTATCAATTAACACGTTATCCAATAAAGCTCTCTGGCCATCTCTCCTACGTACATACGTATACTTATGTATATCTCTCTTTTTAAACCAGGTATTCCCAATCATCAGTCCTTTTTCAGCACATAAATCTAAAAGCTCTTCACCATTTCCATTTACAACATTGAAAACCCCATGTACACCAATTATTCCCTCAACTGCCACATTACTCACCTTTGCATTCAAATCACCCATCACTATAACCCGGTCTCGTGCATCAAAACTACTAACACACTCACTCAGCTGCTCCCAAAACACTTGCCTCTCATGATCTTTCTTCTCATGCCCAGGTGCATATGCACCAATAATCACCCATCTCTCTCCATCAACTTTCAGTTTTACCCATATCAATCTAGAATTTACTTTCTTACACTCTATCACATACTCCAACAACTCCTGTTTCAGGAGTAGTGCTACTCCTTCCCTTGCTCTTGTCCTCTCACTAACCCCTGACTTTACTCCCAAGACATTCCCAAACCACTCTTCCCCTTTACCCTTGAGCTTCGTTTCACTCAGAGCCAAAACATCCAGGTTCCTTTCCTCAAACATACTACCTATGTCTCCTTTTTTCTCATCTTGGTTACATCCACAAGCTATATCTTCTTTTAAGTACATTACACCATGACTTGCTCTGAAGTTCTTGATGTAATGCTCTCCTGCTCGCTCCTTGAAAGTCTTAAAAAGACTTCTAGTCTTCGCCTGAATTGTTAGTAACTTAGTGTTACATGTTTTTGAACTTTATCTTCCATTTACAGCATCAACATCCTTTCCATCTCATGTATGGGCCCTTATCGTTGCTTTGTTTTCATTACAGACTTCATACTTGCTGAACCATTCACTGCTTCACATATTTTTTTTCTTTGTCCTTCAAAATTAAGGAGACCGTTAAATGGGACAAATGTAGATCACGTGCAATCACATTAACTTTCTTCCTCCTCCATACTGGGTGATTACCTTCATTTTCAATTCCAAATTGAGCATCTTCCTTGGCTTCATTCCAGATCTATCAACATGATGGGTTTTACCTCTTGCTCATCATCTTTGGGGTTTATCAAAGAAAAAAAAATAGTTTAATCTAGCACAAAAATTCATTAGTTCACTTGAATAATGCATGCTTACTGAATGGTAACTAAAAGATGCTGTGATGTACACAATGCTCAGATCATCTGACATTCACTATCGTACCCATGCAGCCATTAGCACTGGAAGATGTACAACCGAATGGTAACTATAAGATGCTGTGATGTACACAATGCTCAGATCATCTGACAATCACTATCGTATGCATGCAGCCATTAGCACTGGCAGATGTACAACCAAGTGTAATTTTCATATTTACATAAATTTCATATTTATCCTTGGGGAGAGGGGAAAAAGAATACTTCCCATGTATTCCCAGCATGTCACTAAAGGCAACTAAAAGGAGAGAGACTAGAGGATGGAAATCCTCCCATCCCGTTATCCCAAAAGAAGGAACAGAGAAGGGGCCTAAGTGAGGATATTCATCTATGGCTCAGTCCTGTTCTTAATGCTACCTAGCTAACGTGGGAAATGGCGATTGTATTTGAAAAATCATTTCTTATTTATATTTTTCCTGTCATTTGTACGGATGGTCATAAGTCAGGGAGCATCTGTATACATCCACACATCTTCGTACTTGCTCGTTTTTATCCATTCCCAGCACCACCTTGCCCCATAGAAAATAGCATCGCTGCTCCCTGTGTCAGCAAGGTAGCACAAGAAAACACACAAAGAAAGGCCAAATCCACTCACATCCATTCTCAAGCTGTCACATGCAATACACCGAAACCACAGCTCCCTATCCCCATCCAGGCCCCACAGACCTTTCCATGGTTTAACCCAATATTTAATATGCACCAGTTCATATATGTATTTCTTTCTTTCATACATAACCCACATAAATGAGAAAGCATCCAGAAATAGACAAAGAAAATGCATGCATACTAACCTATCCACTTTAGGAAATTCCATTACTTACTTCAGTTCGAACTTCAAGAACATCCTTAAACATCTGGGTTATGAAAGCAACCTTGGTTTGTAAAGATCCAACTAAGTTTGTGGAGTGTTTCTGAAGGTGAGCATTATTGCCAGTTGAGGAGGCAACACGAGATCGATTGCGAAGGTCACCAAGTTGTTTGGTGAGTGAAGTCAAATCATGCCGGATGATTCCTGTTAATTCTTGGATTTCTCGGTCGTGACTGTCATCGAAAAGTGATCGCTTCTTTGCCACTGTAAGCAGATTATTGTATTACTAATCTTATATGTCAACTCCTGACTACATCTAATAATCGCCTGACAGCATACATAAGCAAAATTCCTGTAAAACCTCTGTGGTCAATGATTGTCAGGAAACTTACAATATTTTATAAGATATACTAAAGTGAAAAAAAAGTGATCATGTAATTCTCAAGAGTGAATGTACAAAAAATGAGGTAATTCAGAGAGCAGAGGTGAGACAAGATATAAAGAGGAGATGTAAGTGTGGAAACTATACAAATCTCAACAATTTCTATGGTCACACGGATTGGGAAATGGAGTTTGGTGGCTAGGACCCAGGGTTTTGTGGTGAGAGATGAAGTAACAGGAACATGGGTACCTAAAGTCTTGAATACGAAGGAAACAGTAAAAAAGAAATAAGAATGGTTTAATGGAATGTCAAAAAGCTTCGAATGTGCAATGACAAAAACAAAGACAACACTCCTGCCAACTATCAATTGCAAGGTATATGAGGAATGACTATAGTAGGATAAGGAAGGGGGAACAAAGAAATGTTGAACAGAACTTCATGGACATGGCAAGAGAAAATACACAAATTTTCCATAAATTCATCATGAATCATTCGTCAATCAAAGAGCAGTTAATCGGGCTAAGAAATTCAGGAGGAAATATAGAGGATGATGTAAGGCTGTAAGAAGAACTGAATAATAAGTTCAAAAGTGTTTTCATAGTGGAAGACACCACAACTCCACCATCTGTGAGACGGAATAAAGATGTGGTTTTTGAAACCACAGAAACATAAGGAGGAGAAAGTGTGATAATGTAGATGCACTTCATATATAACTTAGCATGAAACAGAAGGCTATGCCTCCATCAAGGCAACAGTAATTCTCTTTTTTTCAAATAGATAAATACTTGAGGTTTGCAAGGGTTATGGTTTTTGGACAATCTGAGAGCCCAACTATCTCCAAGAAACACTACACAGGAGTTGCCCTCTGCCAGTGGCTTGCCTATGATGAGGCACAAAAGGCTTAAAAGGCAACATGAGTTTAAGAGTTATGCTGGTGAGTATAAAGGACAAGCTTCTGCATGTGAAGGCTTTGAATGTAAATGGGATGATTGTTGAGATTGTTGTCCAGATCCATAAATGCTACATAAAAATCCATTTGCTTTTCTGAGTATTTCTCACATACATTCTTCAAAGCAAACACCTGATTTACACATCCTCTACCACTTCTGAAACCACACTGCTCTTCCCCAATCTGATGCTCTGTACATGCCTTCACCCTCTCAATTAATACCCTCCCATATAATTTCCCAGGAATACTGAACAAACTTTTACCTCTGTAATTTGAACACTCAATTTTATCCCCTTTGCCTTTGAACAACGGCACTATGCAGGCATTCCGCCAATCCTCAGGCACCTCACGATGAGTCATACATACATCAAATAACCTTACCAACTAGTCACCAATAAAGTCATCCCCTTTTTTAATAAATTCCACTGAATACCATCCAAACCCGCTGCCACTGAAAGTGGATGGAGAGAGATGGGTGATTATTGGTGCATATGCACCTGGGCATGAGAAGAAAGATCATGAGAGGCAAGTGTTTTGGGAGCAGCTGAGTGAGTGTGTTAGTAGTTTTGATGCACGAGACCGGGTTACAGTGATGGGTGATTTGAATGCAAAGGTGAGTAATGTGGCAGTTGAGGGAATAATTGGTGTATATGGGATTTTCAGTGTTGTAAATGGAAATGGTGAAGAGCTTTTAGATTTATGTGCTGAAAAAGGACTGGTGATTGGGAATACCTGGTTTAAAAAGAGATATACATAAGTATACGTATGTAAGTAGGAGAGATGGCCACAAAGCGTCATTGGAATATGTGTTAATTGATAGCCGTGCGAAAGAGAGACTTTTAGATGTTAATGGGAACTTTAGTGAAGAGGGCTAATGGGGAGGTGATAACAAGTAGTGGTCATGTGAGAAGGAGATGGAGTGAGCATTTTGAAGGTTTGTTGAATGTGTTTGATGACAGAGTGGCAGATATAGGGTGTTTTGATCGAGGTGGTGTGCAAAGTGAGAGGGTTAGGGAGAATGATTTGGTAAACAGAGAAGAGGTTGTAAAAGCTTTGCGGAAGGTGACAGCCGGCAAGGCAGCGGATTTGGATGGTATTGCAGTAGAATTCATTAAAAAGGGGGTGACTGTATTGTTGACTGGTTGGTAAGGTTATGTAATGTATGTATGACTCATGGTGAGGTGCCTGAGGATTGGCGGAGTGCTTGCATAGTGCCACTGTACAAAGGCAAAAGGGACAAAGGTGAGTGCTCAAATTACAGAGGTATAAGTTTGTTGAGTATTCCTGGGAAATTATATGGGAGAGTATTGATAGAGAGGGTGAAGGCATGTACAGAGCATCAGATTGGGGAAGAGCAGTGTGGTTTCAAAAGTGG
Source organism: Panulirus ornatus (assembly GCF_036320965.1). NCBI lineage: Eukaryota > Metazoa > Arthropoda > Malacostraca > Decapoda > Palinuridae > Panulirus > Panulirus ornatus. The sequence continues at coordinate 42,504,268 of NC_092241.1, read as the reverse complement.
TAGAAGATGTGTGGATCAAGTGTTTCCTTTGAAAAATGTATGTGAGAAATGTGAGAAATACTTACAAAAGCAAATGGATTTTTATGTAGCATTTATGGATCTGGAGAAAGCATATGATAGAGTTGATAGAGATGCTTTGTGGAAGGCATTAATAATATATGGTGTGGGAGGCAATTTGTTAGAAGCAGTGAAAAGTTTTTATCGAGGATGCAAGTCATGTGTACGTGTAGGAAGAGAGGAAAGTGATTGGTTCTCAGTGAATGTAGGTTTGCGGCAGGGGTGTGTGATGTCTCCATGGTTGTAGGGTTTTGCAACATGTATACTTTCACTCAGTTTTCTTTCAGACACTGTTGCTTTATTTTTACTAGCACTGACCTTTAAGTACCTATGGTTACACACACATCATAGAACACACAATCATCTGTAACTTTTCTTCACTTTCAGCAAACAACACAGTATCATCCACAAACAGGCTTGTCACTAGTCACCATACCTCACAGCCACACTCCATCTCTGCATTCCCTTACCATTGTTTTGCTTTCGGTTACCTCGCTAACGCGGGAAATGGCGAATAGTTTGAAAGAAAGAAAGATATATATATTCATCCCTGGGGATAGGGGAGAAAGAATACTTCCCACGTATTCCCTGCATGTCGTAGAAGGCGACTAAAAGGGGAGGGAGCGGGGGGCTGGAAATCCTCCCCTTGTTTTTTTTTTTAATTTTCCAAAAGACGGAACAGGGAAGGGGGCAAGGTGAGGATGTTCCCTCAGAGGCCCAGTCCTCTGTTCTTAACGCTACCTTGCTGATGCGGGAAATGACAAATAGTTTGAATAAGAAATATATATATATATATATATATATATATATATATATATATTTTTTTTTTTTTTTTTTTTTTATACTTTGTCGCTGTCTCCCGCGTTTGCGAGGTAGCGCAAGGAAACAGACGAAATAAATGGCCCAACCCCCCCCCCCCACACACATGTACATACACACGTCCACACACGCAAATATACATACCTACACAGCTTTCCATGGTCTACCCCAGACGCTTCACATGCCATGATTCAATCCACTGACAGCACGTCAACCCCTGTATACCACACGACTCCAATTCACTCTATTTCTTGCCCTCCTTTCACCCTCGTGCATGTTCAGGCCCCGATCACACAAAATCTTTTTCACTCCATCTTTCCACCTCCAATTTGGTCTCCCTCTTCTCCTCGTTCCCTCCACCTCCGACACATATATCCTCTTGGTCAATCTCTCCTCACTCATTCTCTCCATGTGCCCAAACCATTTCAAAACACCCTCTTCTGCTCTCTCAACCACGCTCTTTTTATTTCCACACATCTCTCTTACCCTTACGTTACTTACTCGATCAAACCACCTCACACCACACATTGTCCTCAAACATCTCATTTCCAGCACATCCATCCTCCTGCGCACATCTCTATCCATAGCCCACGCCTCGCAACCATACAGCATTGTTGGAACCACTATTCCCTCAAACATACCCATTTTTGCTTTCCGAGATAATGTTCTCGACTTCCACACATTTTTCAAGGCTCCCAAAATTTTCGCCCCCTCCCCCACCCTATGATCCACTTCCGCTTCCATGGTTCCATCCGCTGACAGATCCACTCCCAGATATCTAAAACACTTCACTTCCTCCAGTTTTTCTCCATTCAAACTCACCTCCCAATTGACTTGACCCTCACCCCTACTGTACCTAATAACCTTGCTCTTATTCACATTTACTCTCAACTTTCTTCTTCCACACACTTTACCAAACTCAGTCACCAGCTTCTGCAGTTTCTCACATGAATCAGCCACCAGCGCTGTATCATCAGCGAACAACAATTGACTCACTTCCCAAGCTCTCTCATCCCCAACAGACTTCATACTTGCCCCTCTTTCCAGGACTCTTGCATTTACCTCCTTTACAACCCCATCCATAAACAAATTAAACAACCATGGAGACATCACACACCCCTGCCGCAAACCTACATTCACTGAGAACCAATCACTTTCCTCTCTTCCTACACGTACACATGCCTTACATCCTCGATAAAAACTTTTCACTGCTTCTAACAACTTGCCTCCCACACCATATATTCTTAATACCTTCCACAGAGCATCTCTATCAACTCTATCATATGCCTTCTCCAGATCCATAAATGCTACATACAAATCCATTTGCTTTTCTAAGTATTTCTCACATACATTCTTCAAAGCAAACACCTGATCCACACATCCTCTACCACTTCTGAAACCGCACTGCTCTTCCCCAATCTGATGCTCTGTACATGCCTTCACCCTCTCAATCAATACCCTCCCATATAATTTACCAGGAATACTCAACAAACTTATACCTCTGTAATTTGAGCACTCACTCTTATCCCCTTTGCCTTTGTACAATGGCACTATGCACGCATTCCGCCAATCCTCAGGCACCTCACCATGAGTCATACATACATTAAATAACCTTACCAACCAGTCAACAATACAGTCACCCCCTTTCTTAATAAATTCCACTGCAATACCATCCAAACCTGCTGCCTTGCCGGCTTTCATCTTCCGCAAAGCTTTTACTACCTCTTCTCTGTTTACCAAATCATTTTCCCTAACCCTCTCACTTTGCACACCACCTCGACCAAAACACCCTATATCTGCCACTCTGTCATCAGACACATTCAACAAACCTTCAAAATACTCATTCCATCTCCTTCTCACATCACCGCTACTTGTTATCACCTCCCCATTTACGCCCTTCACTGAAGTTCCCATTTGCTCCCTTGTCTTACGCACCCTATTTACCTCCTTCCAGAACATCTTTTTATTCTCCCTAAAATTTACTGATAGTCTCTCACCCCAACTCTCATTTGCCCTTTTTTTCATATATATATATATATATATATATATATATATATATATATTTTTTTTTTTTTTTATACCTCGTCGCTGTCTCCCGCGGTTGCGAGGTAGCGCAAGGAAACAGACGAAAGAAATGGCCCAACCCCCCCCGATACACATGTACATACACACGTCCACACACGCAAATATACATACCTACACAGCTTTCCATGGTTTACCCCGGACGCTTCACATGCCTTGATTCAATCCACTGACAGCACGTCAACCCCTGTATACCACATCGCTCCAATTCACTCTATTCCTTGCCCTCCTTTCACCCTCCTGCATGTTCAGGCCCCGATCACACAAAATCCTTTTCACTCCATCTTTCCACCTCCAATTTGGTCTCCCTCTTCTCCTCGTTCCCTCCACCTCCGACACATATATCCTCTTGGTCAATCTTTCCTCACTCATTCTCTCCATGTGCCCAAACCATTTCAAAACACCCTCTTCTGCTCTCTCAATCACGCTCTTTTTATTTCCACACATCTCTCTTACCCTTACGTTACTTACTCGATCAAACCACCTCACACCACACATTGTCCTCAAACATCTCATTTCCAGCACATCCATCCTCCTGCGCACAACTCTATCCATAGCCCACGCCTCGCAACCATACAACATTGTTGGAACCACTATTCCTTCAAACATACCCATTTTTGCTTTCCGAGATAATGTTCTCGACTTCCACACATTTTTCAAGGCTCCCAAAATTTTCGCCCCCTCCCCCACCCTATGATCCACTTCTGCTTCCATGGTTCCATCCGCTGCCAGATCCACTCCCAGATATCTAAAACACTTCACTTCCTCCAGTTTTTCTCCATTCAAACTCACCTCCCAATTGACTTGACCCTCAACCCTACTGTACCTAATAACCTTGCTCTTATTCACATTTACTCTTAACTTTCTTCTTCCACACACTTTACCAAACTCCGTCACCAGCTTCTGCAGTTTCTCACATGAATCCGCCACCAGCGCTGTATCATCAGCGAACAACAACTGACTCACTTCCCAAGCTCTCTCATCCCCAACAGACTTCATACTTGCCCCTCTTTCCAAGACTCTTGCATTTACCTCCCTAACAACCCCATCCATAAACAAATTAAACAACCATGGAGACATCACATATATATATATATATCATATATATATATATATATATATATATATATATATATATATATATATATATATATATATATATATATATATATATAATATATGGGAGTATATGTGGGAGTATGTGATAGAGTGTAAGAAAGTAAATTCTCGATTAATATGGGTAAAACTGAAAGTTGATGGAGAGAGATGGGTGATTATTGGTGCATATGCACCTGGGCATGAGAAGAAAGATCAAGAGAGGCAAGTGTTTTGGGAGCAGCTGAATGAGTGTGTTAGTGGTTTTGATGCACGAGACCGGGTTATAGTGATGGGTGATTTGAATGCAAAGGTGAGTAATGTGGCAGTTGAGGGAATAATTGGTATACATGGGGTGTTCAGTGTTGTAAATGGAAATGGTGAAGAGCTTGTAGATTTATGTGCTGAAAAAGGACTGATGATTGGGAATACCTGGTTTAAAAAGCGAGATATACATAAGTATACTTATGTAAGTTGGAGAGATGGCCAGAGAGTGTTATTGGATTACGTGTTAATTGACAGGCGTGCGAAAGAGAGACTTTTGGATGTTAATGTGCTGAGAGGTGCAACTGGAGGGATGTCTGATCATTATCTTGTGGAGGCTAAGGTGAAGATTTGTATGGGTTTTCAGAAAAGAAGAGTGAATGTTGGGGTGAAGAGGGTGGTGAGAGTAAGTGAGCTTGAGAAGGAGACCTGTGTGAGGAAGTACCAGGAGAGACTGAGTACAGAATGGAAAAAGGTGAGAACAATAGAAGCAAGGGGAGTGGGGGAGGAATGGGATGTATTTAGGGAATCAGTGATGGATTGCGCAAAAGATGCTTGTGGCATGAGAAGAGTGGGAGGTGGGTTGATTAGAAAGGGTAGTGAGTGGTGGGATGAAGAAGTAAGAGTATTAGTGAAAGAGAAGAGAGAGGCATTTGGACGATTTTTGCAGGGAAAAAATGCAATTGAGCGGGAGATGTATAAAAGAAAGAGACAGGAGGTCAAGAGAAAGGTGCAAGAGGTGAAAAAAAGGGCAAATGAGAGTTGGGGTGAGAGAGTATCATTAAATTTTAGGGAGAATAAAAAGATGTTCTGGAAGGAGGTAAATAAAGTGCGTAAGACAAGGGAGCAAATGGGAACTTCAGTGAAGGGCGCAAATGGGGAGGTGATAACAAGTAGTGGTGATGTGAGAAGGAGATGGAGTGAGTATTTTGAAGGTTTGTTGAATGTGTTTGATGATAGAGTGGCAGATATAGGGTGTTTTGGTCGAGGTGGTGTGCAAAGTGAGAGGGTTAGGGAAAATGATTTGGTAAACAGAGAAGAGGTAGTGAAAGCTTTGCGGAAGATGAAAGCTGGCAAGGCAGCAGGTTTGGATGGTATTGCAGTGGAATTTATTAAAAAAGGGGGTGACTGTATTGTTGACTGGTTGGTAAGGTTATTTAATGTATGTATGACTCATGGTGAGGTGCCTGAGGATTGGCGGAATGCGTGCATAGTGCCATTGTACAAAGGCAAAGGGGATAAGAGTGAGTGCTCAAATTACAGAGGTATAAGTTTGTTGAGTATTCCTGGTAAATTATATGGGAGGGTATTGATTGAGAGGGTGAAGGCATGTACAGAGCATCAGATTGGGGAAGAGCAGTGTGGTTTCAGAAGTGGTAGAGGATGTGTGGATCAGGTGTTTGCTTTGAAGAATGTATGTGAGAAATACTTAGAAAAGCAAATGGATTTGTATGTAGCATTTATGGATCTGGAGAAGGCATATGATAGTGTTGATAGAGATGCTCTGTGGAAGGTATTAAGAATATATGGTGTGGGAGGAAAGTTGTTAGAAGCAGTGAAAAGTTTTTATCGAGGATGTAAGGCATGTGTACGTGTAGGAAGAGAGGAAAGTGATTGGTTCTCAGTGAATGTAGGTTTGCGGCAGGGGTGTGTGATGTCTCCATGGTTGTTTAATTTGTTTATGGATGGGGTTGTTAGGGAGGTAAATGCAAGAGTTTTGGAAAGAGGGGCAAGTATGAAGTCTGTTGGGGATGAGAGAGCTTGGGAAGTGAGTCAGTTGTTGTTCGCTGATGATACAGCGCTGGTGGCTGATTCATGTGAGAAACTGCAGAAGCTGGTGACTGAGTTTGGTAAAGTGTGTGGAAGAAGAAAGTTAAGAGTAAATGTGAATAAGAGCAAGGTTATTAGGTACAGTAGGGTTGAGGGGTTGAGGGTCAAGTCAATTGGGAGGTGAGTTTGAATGGAGAAAAACTGGAGGAAGTGAAGTGTTTTAGATATCTGGGAGTGGATCTGACAGCGGATGGAACCATGGAAGCGGAAGTGGATCATAGGGTGGGGGAGGGGGCGAAAATTCTGGGGGCCTTGAAGAATGTGTGGAAGTCGAGAACATTATCTCGGAAAGCAAAAATGGGTATGTTTGAAGGAGAAGGAATAGTGGTTCCAACAACGTTGTATGGTTGCGAGGCGTGGGCTATGGATAGAGTTGTGCGCAGGAGGATGGAGGTGCTGGAAATGAGATGTTTGAGGACAATGTGTGGTGTGAGGTGGTTTGATCGAGTGAGTAACGTAAGGGTAAGAGAGATGTGTGGAAATAAAAAGAGCGTGGTTGAGAGAGCAGAAGAGGGTGTTTTGAAGTGGTTTGGGCACATGGAGAGAATAAGTGAGGAAAGATTGACCAAGAGGATATATGTGTCGGAGGTGGAGGGAACGAGGAGAAGAGGGAGACCAAATTGGAGGTGGAAAGATGTTGGAACCACTATTCCTTCAAACATACCCATTTTTGCTTTCCGAGATAATGTTCTCGACTTCCACACATTTTTCAAGGCTCCCAAAATTTTCGCCCCCTCCCCCACCCTATGATCCACTTCCGCTTCCATGGTTCCATCCGCTGACAGATCCACTCCCAGATATCTAAAACACTTCACTTCCTCCAGTTTTTCTCCATTCAAACTCACCTCCCAATTGACTTGACCCTCAACCCTACTGTACCTAATAACCTTGCTCTTATTCACATTTACTCTTAACTTTCTTCTTCCACACACTTTACCAAACTCAGTCACCAGCTTCTGCAGTTTCTCACATAAATCAGCCACCAGCGCTGTATCATCAGCGAACAACAACTGACTCACTTCCCAAGCTCTCTCATCCCCCACAGACTTCATACTTGCCCCTCTTTCCAGGACTCTTGCATTTACCTCCCTAACAACCCCATCCATAAACAAATTAAACAACCATGGAGACATCACACACCCCTGCCGCAAACCTACATTCACTGAGAACCAATCACTTTCCTCTCTTCCTACACGTACACATGCCTTACATCCTCGATAAAAACTTTTCACTGCTTCTAACAACTTGCCTCCCACACCATATATTCTTAATACCTTCCACAGAGCATCTCTATCAACTCTATCATATGCCTTCTCCAGATCCATAAATACTACATACAAATCCATTTGCTTTTCTAAGTATTTCTCACATACATTCTTCAAAGCAAACACCTGATCCACACATCCTCTACCACTTCTGAAACCGCACTGCTCTTCCCCAATCTGATGCTCTGTACATGCCTTCACCCTCTCAATCAATACCCTCCCATATAATTTACCAGGAATACTCAACAAACTTATACCTCTGTAATTTGAGCACTCACTCTTATCCCCTTTGCCTTTGTACAATGGCACTATGCACGCATTCCGCCAATCCTCAGGCACCTCACCATGGGTCATACATACATTAAATAACCTTACCAACCAGTCAACAATACAGTCACCCCCTTTTTTAATAAATTCCACTGCAATACCATCCAATCCAATATATATATATATTTTTTGCTTTGTCGCTGTGTCCCACGTTTGCGAGGTACCGCAAGGAAACAGACGAAAGAAATGGCCCAACCCACCCCCATACACATGTATATACATACGTCCACACACGCAAATATACATATGTATCCTCTTAGAAGGCTCAGATTGGGGTGTCTAAATGTGTGTGGATAAGATAAGAAAAAAGGAGAGATAGGTAGTATGTTTGAGGAAAGGAACCTGGATGTTTTGGCTCTGAGTGACACGAAGCTCAAGGGTAAAGGGGAAGAGTGGTTTGGGAATGTCTTGGGAGTAATGTCAGGCGTTAGTGAGAGGACAAGAGCAAGGGAAGCAGTAGCACTACTCCTGAAACAGGAGTGGTGGGAGTACGTGATAGAGTGTAAGAAAGTAAACTCTAGATTGATATGGGTAAAACTGAAAGTTGATGGAGAGAGATGGGTGATTACTGGTGCATATGCACCTGGGAAAGATCATGAGAGGCAAGTGTTTTTGGAGCAACTGAATGAGTGTGTTAGTAGTTTTGATGCATGAGACCAGGTTATATTGATGGGCGATTTGAATGCAAAGGCGAGAAATATGGCAGTTGAGGGAATAATTGGTGTACATGGGGTGTTCAGTGTTGTAAATGGAAATGGTGAGGAGCTTTTAGATTTATGTGCTGAAAAAGGACTGGTGATTGGGAATACCTGGTTTAAAAAAAGAGATATACATAAGTATACGTATGTAAGTAGGAGAGATGGCCAGAGAGCGTTATTAGATTACGTGATAATTGATAGGCACGCGAAAGAGAGACTTTTGGATGTTAATGTGCTGTGAGGTGCAACTGGAGGGATGTCTGATCATTTTCTTGTGTAAGCAAAGGTGAAGATATGTAGAGGTTTTCAGAAATGAAGAGAGAACGCTGGGGTAAAGAGTAGCGAGAGGAAGTGAGTTTGGGAAGGAGACTTGTGTTAGGAAGTACCGGGAGAGACTGAGTACAGAATGGAAAAAGGTGAGAACTAAGGACGCAAGGGGAGTGGGGGAGAAATGGGATGTATTTAGGGAAGCAGTGATGGATTGCGCAAAAGATGCTTGTGGCATGAGAAGCGTGGGAGGTGGGCAGATTAGAAAGGGTTGTCAGTGGTGGGATGAAGAAGTATGATTATTAGTGAAAGAGAAGAGAGAGGCATTTGGACGACTTTTGTAGGGAAATAATGCAAATGACTGGGAGAGGTATAAAAGAAAGAGACAGGAAGTCAAGAAAAAGGTGCAAGAGGTGAAGAAGAGGGCAAATGAGATTTAGGGGGAGAGAGTATCATTAAATTTTAGGGAGAATAAAAAGATGTTTTGGAAGGAGGTAAATTAAGTGCGTAAGACAAGGGAGCAAATGGGAACTTCAGTGAAGGGGGCTAATGGGGAGGTGATAACAAGTAGTGGTGAGGTGAGAAGGAGATGGAGTGGGTATTTTGAAGGTTTGTTGAATGTGTTTGATGACAGAGTGGCAGATATAGAGTGTTTTGGTCAAGGTGGTGTGCAAAGTGAGAGGGTTAGGGAAAATGATTCAGTAAATAGAGAAGAGGTAGTAAAAGCTTTGCGGAAGATGAAAGCCAGCAAGGCGGTGGGTTTGGATGGTATTGCAGTAGAATTTATCAAAAAAAGGGGGTGACTGTATTGTTGACTGGTTGGTAAGGTTATTTAATGTAATTATGTCTCATGGTGAGGTGCCTGAGGATTGGCGGTATGCTTGCATAGTGCCATTGTACAAAGGCAAAGGGGATAAAAGTGAGTGCTCAAATTACAGAGGTATAAGTTTGTTGAGTATTCCTGGGAAATTGTATGGGAGGATGTTGATTGAGAGGGTGAGGGCATGTACAGAGCATCAGATTGGGGAAGAGCAGTGTGGTTTCAGAAGTGGTAGAAAATGTGTGGATCAGGTGTTTGCTTCAAAGAATGTATGCGAGAAGTACTTAGAAAAGCAAATGGATTTGTATGTAGCATTTATGGATGTGGAGAAGGCATATAATACAGTTGATAGAGATGCTCTGTGGAAGGTATTAAGAATATATGGTGTGGGAGGCAAGTTGTTAGAAGCAGTGAAAAGGTTTTATCGAGAATGAAAGGCATGTGTACATGTAGGAAGAGAGGAAAGTGATTGGTACTCAGTGAATGTAGGTTTGCGGCAAGGGTGTGTGATGTCTCCTTGGTTGTTTAATTTGTTTATGGATGGTGTTGTCAGGGAGGTGAATGCAAGAGTTTTGGAAAGAGGGGCAAGTATGCAGTCTGTTGTGGATGAGAGAGCTTGGGAAGCGAGTCAGTTGTTGTTCGCTGATGATACAGCGCTGGTGGCTGATTCGTGTGAGACATTGCAGAAGCTGGTGACTGAGTTTGGTAAGTGTGTGAAAGAAGAAAGCTGAGAGTAAATGTGAATAAGAGAAAGGTTATTAGGTACAGTATGGTTGAGGGACAAGTCAACTGGGAGGTAAGTTTGAATGGAGAAAAACTGGAGGAAGTGAAGTGTTTTAGATATCTGGGAGTGGATTTGGCAGCGGATAGAACCATAGAAGTGGAAGTGAATCATAGGGTGGGGGAGGGGGCGAAAGTTCTGGGAGCGTTGAAAAATGTGTGGAAGTCGAGAACATTATCTCGGAAAGCAAATATGGGTATGTTTGAAGGAATAGTGGTTCCAACAATGTTATATGGTTGCGAGGTGTGGGCTATGGATAGGGTTGTGCGGAGGAGGGTGGATATGCTGAAAATGAGATGTTTGTAGACAATATGTGGTGTGAGATGGTTTGATTGAGTAAGTAATAATAGGGTAAGAGAGATGTGAGGTAATAAAACGACTGTGGTTGAGAAAGCAGAAGAGGGTGTTTTGAAATGGTTTGGTCACATGGAGAGAATGAGTAAGGAAAGATCGACCAAGAGGATATATGTGTAGAAGTGGAGGGAACGAGGAGAAGTGGGAGACCAAATTGGAGGTGGAAGGATGGAGTGAAAAAGATTTTGAGTGATCGGGGCCTAAACATGCAGGAGCATGAAATAGAGTGAATTGGAACGATGTGGTATACCGGGGACGACGTGCTGTCAATGGATTGAACCAGGGTATGTGAAGCGTCTGGGGTAAACCATGGAAAGTTCTGTGGGGCCTAGATGTGGAAAGGGAGCTGTGGTTTTGGTCCATTATTACATGAAAGCTAGAGACTGAGTGTGAACAAATGTGGCCTTTGTTGTCTTTTCCTAGTGCTACCTCACGCACATTTGGGGGGAGGGGGTTGTTATTTCGTGTGTGGCAGGGTGGCGATGGGAATGAATAAAGGGAGACAGTATGTATTATGTACATGTGTATATATGTATATGTCTGTGTGTGTATATACATGTATACGCTGAGATGTATAGGTATGTATATTTGCGTGTGTGGACATGTATAGGTATGTATATTTGCGTGTGTGGACATGTATATACATGTGTATGTGGGTGGGTTGGGCCATTTCTTTCGTCTGTTTCCTTGCGCTACTTCGCAAACGTGGGAGACAGCGACAAAGCAAAATAAATAAATATAAATATACATGCAAATGGATTGAACCATGGCATGTGAAGCGCCTGGGGTAAACCAGGGAAAGTTCTGTGGGGCCTGGATGTGGAAAAGGAGCTGGGGTTTCGGTGCATTATTTCATGACAGCTAGAGACTGAGTGTGAACGAATGTGGCCTTTGTTGTTTTTTCCTAGCGCTACCTCACGCAAATGAGGGGGGAAGGGGTTGTTATTTCTTGTGTGGCGGGGTGGCGATGGAAATAAATAAAGGCAGATAGTATGAATTATGTACATGTGTATATATGTATATGTCTATGTGTGTATATATATGTATAATTGAGATGTATAGGTATGTATATGTGCGTGTATGGACGTGTATGTATATACATGTGTATGTGGGTGTGTTGGGCCAATTCTTTTGTCTGTTTCCTTGCGCTACCTCGCTAGCGTGGGAGACAACGACAAAGCAAATTCATGTAGATTTACGAGCCAATTGTATTAGGGCACAATTTAACAGATAAAGGTAAAGCATACAGTAAATATACTTGTGTTGACAGTGAATGGATTTGCTAATAAAAAGACCCATAAGATTCTGAGAAATATACACATATGTAGAATACTGAAATCCACATATCAAAAATCCATAAAATCCCAAACTCCATGGTCCAGCACACTCAAGATTACCACCACCTTGAAATATGAATTTCCATTTTTAAATTTCTGTGATCTTTTATCATGTCCTTTATACAGTATACACTTACTACAAATATCAAATTTACATTTGGTATACAAAACACACTTAAGGTTAAATGTTTAGACCATAATCTGAGGCCTGTGGACATTCTGAGCCCCTAACATTCCAAAATCAAAGCAATGCCTGGTTCCCAAGAATATGGATCTTCAATATTCCAACTACATGATGTATATCTGAATCAAGCTAGAAAAAACTTCTGCACATTGGTCTCCTCTTTTGATGGAACATATAGAAATGAATGGTGATGAATGGTTAAAAGAAAGTACAAGGCCTTAAAAGCTATAATTTGAGAAGACAATGACAAGGGGAGAGATGATATCCAAGCTTTAAATTCCCAAATGGTCACAATGTTGTCAATAAACCAGTTCTTTGTAAATACAACCAGAGGCCACAGGGAAAGTGCAGGAAATGATGTAAGGTAAAATTCCTTCTGCAAAAGGAGCATACTTGAGAAACAAAATAAGTAAGGGATACATCAAGCAGACAGCAGCAGTGAATTCAAGTCTGTAAGGCAGAAATGTAAGGTTAAAAGAGGAGGAAATGATGAGCAACAATACTGAAAATCTTCATTACTTACAATGTGTTAATTTCTCTAACTTGGCATAGGTACTTGAGATATTTCTTCCTATCAACCTGAAATGAAAGTAAGCAATGTAAGAGGTACAATAAAACCTATAAGCACCAGGAGCATTCTGATAACTAATGGTTTATCTTATTCCTATGGGATTACCTTTTCAATTATTCTATGGCAGTGAAAACTTTTTCAGATGACTTTTGCCAGAACATTTAGCCCTTATTCACATCTAAAAACACAGTCAGTTGTGTAGTTCTGTGTGGATAATCAACAATCTGTAAATAACTGCAAATCAAGGAAAGGGAGTCCTGTGCTTAATGGGCCCCATATGTCAGATTTTTTTTGTTAACCATGTTACCTATAAATTTCTGTGCAGTCCATATTTCCAGCCTTAACATGCTCATCCAATACAATACTGCTATATTAAGGTAATTCTTAATAGGATTAAGGAAAAATTGGTAACATATCTTCAGTACAACTCAGTTTGCATTAGATTATGGATAAAAGGTAGTGAGATACAGGAATAAAAAGGGCAATGCATGGACACAAGAGATCAGAAATGCTGAGGAAGAGAAGGCATATGCTGGATTTGGTTAATAGGAATGTACCAATGGAAATTCAAAAAAGGAAGACTACAAAATATGTAAGTGGAATGCTAAGATTATATGGGAAAGCAAAGAAAGAGCAGATGAAGATTTTGAAAGAAAGTTATGTGAAAAATTTCAGGATGATCAGAAACTACTGGAAGGAGGTGAAAAAGGAAAGAGGTGGATGTAAGAGTGGAAATGGTAATGTGGGAAGTAAGTAAAGGGAATTGCTGAATCAAAAGAAGGAGAAAGGAAAATGGAAAGAATATTTTGAAGAACTGATGATGTGGGGAAAAGGGGAGACAGCAGCTTGTTACATGCATGGTTATGGAGGAGGGAAGAAGAGGATACAAGAGCAGGGGCCTATAGCAAATGGGAGGTAAGAACAGCAATAATGAGGCTGAAGGTAGGAAAAGCATCTGGAGTGAATGGGATTACAGCTGAAATACTGAAGTATGGAGGAGAAAGTGTGATAGAGTGGATGCATATGTAATCTATCATGGAAACAGAAGGCTGTGCCTGAGGATTGGATGAAAGCTATTACTGTTTCTTTATTCAAAGGAAAAGGTGCTAAGGATGTAGGCAGCAATTACAGAGGAATAAATCTGTGTATGCAAGAATATGACCCAACAGAGAGATGGGAGTGACTGAAAGCAAAATAAGTGAAGAGCAAGGGGGTTTTATGAGGTAAGGGATGCATGGATCAGATTTTTGTAATAAAGATGACAATAGAAAAGTATTTAGCAAAAGGTAAGAAGTTGTATGCAGCTTTTATGGATCTGGAGAAAGCCTATGCCAGAGCAGAGTGGAATGCTTTGTGGGATGTGTTAAGGATATATAATTTAGGGGGACAACTGCTGGATGGTGTAAAAGCCTTCTTCAGAGGAGCAAATGCACTTGTAAGACTGGATGAAAAGTCGAGCGAAAGTTATGGGGTACATATAAATGTGAGGCAGGGCTGTGTGATGTCACTGTGGCTTTTTAATATATCTATATTCTTATATCTATTATACTTTGTTGCTGTCTCCCACGTCAGTGAGGTAGCGCAAGGAAACAGATGATAGAATGGCCCAACTCATTAACATACGCATGTATATACATACACGTCCATACACAGCACATATACATACCTATACATCTCAACATATACACATATGTATACACACACAGACATATTCATATATACACATGTACATAATTCATAGTCTGCCCTTATTCATTCCCGTCACCACCCAGCCACACATGAAATGACAACCCCCTCCTCCCGCATGTGCAAGAGGTAGCGCTAGGAAAAGACATCAAAGGCCACATTCATTCACACTCAGTCTCTAGCTGTCATGTATAATGCACCGAAACCACAGCTCCCTTTCCACATCCAGGGCCCCACAAAAATTTCCATGGTTTATTCCAGATGCTTCACATGCCCTGGTTCAATCCACTGACAGGACGTTGACCCTGGTATACCACATCGTTCCAATTCACTCTATTCCTTGGATGCCTTTCACCCTCTTGCATATTCAGGCCCTGATCACTCAAAATCTTTTTCACTCCATCTTTCCACCTCCAATTTGGTCTCCCACTTCTCCTCGTTCCCTCCACCTCTAACACATATATCCTCTTGGTCAATCTTTCCTCACTCATTCTCTCCATTTGACCAAACCATTTCAAAACACCCTCTTCTGCTCTCTGAACCACACTCTTTTTATTACCACACATCTCTCTTACCCTATTATTACTTACTCAATCAAACCACCTCGCACCACATATTGTCCTCAAACATCTCATTTCCAGCACATCCACCCTCCTCCACACCACTCTATCTATAGTCCACGCCTTGCAACCATATAACATTGTTGGAACCACTATTCCTTCAAACATACCCATTTTTGCTTTCCGAGATAATGTTCTCGACTTTCACACATTCTTCAACGCTTCCAGAACTTTCACCCCCCCTTCCCACCCTATGATTCACTTCCACTTCCATAGTTCCCTCCACTGCCAGATCCACTCCCAGATATCTAAAACACTTCACTTCCTCCAGCTTTTCTCCATTCAAACTTACCTCCCAACTGACTTATCCCTCATCCCTGCTGTACCTAATAACCTTGTTCCTATTAACATTTACTCTCAGCTTTCATCTTTCACACACTTTACCAAACTCAGTCACCAGCTTCTGCAGTTTCTCGCCCGAATCAGCCACCAGCACTGTATCATCAGCGAACAACAACTGACTCACTTCCCAAGCTCTCTCATCCACAACAGACTGCATACTTGCTCCTCTTTCCAAAACTCTTGCATTCACCTCCCTAACAACCCCATCCATAAACAAATTAAACGACCATGAAGACATCACACATCCCTGCCACAAACCAACATTCACTGAGAACCAATCCCTTTCCTCTCTTCCTACACGTACACATGCCTTACATCCTTGATTAAAAACTTTTCAGTGCTTCTAACAACTTGTCTCCCACACCATATATTCTTAATACCTCCCACACAGCATCTCTATCAACTCTATCATATGCCTTCTCCAGATCCATAATTGCTACATACAAATCCATTTGCTTTTCTAAGTATTTCTCACATACATTCTTCAAAGCAAACACCTGATCCACACATCCTCTACCACTTCTGAAACCACACTGCTCTTCCCCGAATCTGATGCTCTGTACATGCCTTCACCCTCTCAATCAATACCCTCCCATATAATTTCCCAGGAATACTCAGCAAACTTATACCTCTGTAATTTGAGCACTCACTTTTATCCCATTTGCCTTTGTACAATGGCACTATGCAAGCATTCCGCCATTCCTCAGGCACCTCACCATGAGGCATAAATACATTAAATTACCTCACCAACCAGTCAACAATACAGTCACCTCCTTTTTTAATAAATTCCACTGCAATACCATCCAAACCTGTTGCCTTGCTGGCTTTCATCTTCCACAAAGCTTTTACTACCTCTTCTCTGTTTACCAAATCATTTTCCCTAACCCTCTCACTTTGCACACCACCTCGACCAAAACACCCTATATCTGCCACTCTATCATCAAACACATTCAACAAACCTTCAAAATACTCACTCCATCTCCTTCTCACATCACCACTACTTGTTATCACCTCCCTATTTGCGCCCTTCACTGAAGTTCCCATTTGCTCCCTTGTCTTACGCACTTTATCTACCTCCTTCCAGAACATCTTTTTATTCTCTCTAAAATTTAATGATACTCTCTCACCCCAACTCTCATTTGCCCTCTTTTTCACCTCTTGCACCTTTCTCTTGACCTCCTGCCTCTTTCTTTTATACATCTCCCACTCAGTTGCATTTTTTCCCTGCAAAAATCGTCCAAATGCCTCTCTCTTCTCTTTCACTAATAATCTTACTTCTTCATCCCACCACTCACTACCCTTTCCAATCAACCCACCTCCCACTCTTCTCATGCCACAAGCATCTTTTGCGCAATCCATCACTGCTTCCCTAAATACATCCCATTCCTCCCCCACTCCCCTTACTTCCATTGTTCTCACCTTTTTCCATTCTGTAAAGCTGAAAGTTGATGGAGAGAGATGGGTGATTATTGGTGCATATGCACCTGGGCATGAGAAGAAAGATCATGAGAGGCAAGTGTTTTGGGAGCAGCTGAATGAGTGTGTTAGTGGTTTTGATGCACGAGACCGGGTTATAGTGATGCGTGATTTGAATGCAAAGGTGAGTAATGTGGCAGTTGAGGGAATAATTGCTATACATGGGGTTTTCAGTGTTGTAAATGGAAATGGTGAAGAGCTTGTAGATTTATGTGCTGAAAAAGGACTGGTGATTGGGAATACCTGGTTTAAAAAGCGAGATATACATTAGTATACGTATGTAAGTAGGAGAGACGGCCAGAGAGCGTTATTGGATTACGTGTTAATTGACAGGCGCACAAAAGAGAGACTTTTGGATGTTAATGTGCTGAGAGGTGCAACTGGAGGGATGTCTGATCATTATCTTGTGGAGGCTAAGGTGAAGATTTGTATGGGTTTTCAGAAAAGAAGAGTGAATGTTGGGGTGAAGAGGGTGGTGAGAGTAAGTGAGCTTGGGAAGGAGACTTGTGTGAGGAAGTACCAGGAGAGACTGAGTACAGAATGAATACGTACTTGCGTATATATGTATATGTCTGTGTATGTACATGTATGTATAAGTTGAAGTGCATAGGTATGTTTGTGTGGGTGTTTATGTATATACATGCAGATATGGGTGGGTTTGGGACATTCTTTTGTCTGTTTCCTTGTGCTACCTTGTTCACACAAGAGACAGTGACTAAGTATAATAAAAAAAGAAAAAATGTAGTTCTCATACATATTCGCCATTTCCCACATTTGTGAGGTAGCGTTAAGAATAGAGGAGTGAGTCTTTGAGGGAATATCCTTACTTGGCCCCCTTCTATCTATATATAAAAAATTGACACATTTTCTCAAAACTAACATCTAAGACTTGCACTAGTCACACATAGCACCTCATGCGGTATGGGAAGAGGGTATGAGAAGCAGTAAAGAGATTTCATTGAGGGAGTAAGTCATATGTGCAAGTAGGATGGGAGGAAGGTGAGTGGTTCCAGGTGAAGGTGTGTCTGTATCAAGAGTGAGTCATGTCACAATGGCTGTTTAATGTTTATGGACAGGGTAGTGAGGGAAGTAGATGCAAGAGTCTTGGGCAAAGGGGTTGCTCTACAGTAAGCTGGGAGTTTGGGCAGGGCAGGGCTGGGAAGTGAGTCAACTGCTATTCACAGGTAATATGTGTTTGATGACAGACAAGTATAAAAAGGAGAAGCTTGTGTCTGAATTTGGAAGAGTGTATGAGTGGGAACTTGGATTTAATGTGAATAAAAGTAAGGTTTTTTATCCCTGGGGATGGGGAGAAAGAATACTTCCTACGCATTCCTCACGTGTCGTAGAAGGCGACTAAAGGGGATGGGAACGGGGGGGCTAGAAACCCTCCCCTCCTTGTATTTTAACTTTCTAAACGGGGAAACAGAAGGAGTCATGCGGGGAGTGCTCATCCTCCTTGAAGGCTCAGATTGGGGTGTCTAAATGTGTGTGGATGTAACCAAGATGAGAAAAAAGGAGAGATAAGTAGTATGTATGAGGAAAGGAACCTGGATGTTTTGGCTCTGAGTGAAACGAAGCTCAAGGGTAAAGGGGAAGAGTGGTTTGGGAATGTCTTGGGAGTAAAGTCAGGGGTTAGTGAGAGGACAAGAGCAAGGGAAGCAGTAGCACTACTCCTGAAACAGGAGTGGTGGGAGTATGTGATAGAGTATAAGAAAGTAAACTCTAGATTGATATGGGTAAAACTGAAAGTTGATGGAGAGAGATGGGTGATTATTGGTGCATATGCACCTGGGCATGAGAAGAAAGATCATGAGAGGCAAGTGTTTTGGGAGTAGCCGAGTGACTGTGTTAGTAGTTTTGATGCATGAGACCGAGTTATAGTGATGGGTGATTTGTATGCAAAGGTGAGTAATGTGGCAGTTGAGGAAATAACTGGTGTACATGGGGTGTTCAGTGTTGTAAATGGAAATGGTGAAGAGCTTGTAGTTTTGTGCTGAAAAAGGACTAGTGATTGGGAATACCTGGTTTGAAAAGAGAGATATACATAAGTATACGTATGTTTGAGGAGAGATGGCGGGAGAGCGTTATTGGATTACATGTTAATTGATAGGCGCGCGAAAGAGAGACTTTTGGGTGTTATTGTGCTGAGAGGTGCAACTGGAGGGATGTCTGATCACTATCTTGTGGAGGCGAAGGTGAAGATTTGTAGAGGTTTTCAGAAAAAGAAGAGAGAATGTTGGGGTGAAGAGAGTGGTGAGAGTAAGTGAGCTTGGGAAGGAGACTTATGTGAGGAAGTACCAGGAGAGACTGAGTACAGAATGGAAAAAGGTGAGAACAAAGGACGTAAGGGGAGTAGGGGAGGAATGGGAAGCATTTGGGGAAGCAGATGGCTTGTGCAAAAGATGCTTGTGGCATGAGAAGTGTGGGAGGTGGGCAGATTAGAAAGGGTAGTGAGTGATGGGATGAAGAAGTAAGATTATTAGTGAAAGAGAAGAGAGAGGCACTTGGACAATTTTTGCTGGGAATTAATGCAAATGACTGCTGGGAGATGTATAAAAGAAAGAGGCAGGAGGTCAAGAGAAAGGTGCAAGAGGCGAAAAAGAGGGCAAATGAGAGTTGGGGTGAGAGAGTATCATTAAATTTTAGGGAGAATAAAAAGATGATTTGGTAGGAGGTAAATAAACTGCATAAGACAAGGGAACAAATGGGAACATCAATAAAGGGGGCTCATAGGGAGGTGATAACAAGTGGTGGTGATGTGAGAAGGAGATGGAGTGAGTTTTTTGAAGGTCTGTTGAATGTGTTTGATGATAGAGTGGCAGATATAGGGTGTTTTGGTCGAGGTGGTGTGCAAAGTGAGAGGGATAGGGAGAATGATTTGGTAAACAGAGAAGAGGTAGTAAAACCTTTGTGAAAGATGAAAGCAGGCAAAGCAGCGGGTTTGGATGGTATTGCAGTGGAATTTATCAAAAAAGGGGGTGACTGTATTATTGACTGGTTGGTAAGGTTATCTAATGCATGTATCACTCATGGTGAGGTGCCTGAGGAATGGCGGAATGTTTGCATAGTGCCATTGTACAAAGGCAAAGGGGATAAGAGTGAGTGCTCAAATTACAGAGGTATAAGTTTGTTGAGTATTCCTGGGAAATTATATGTGAGGGTATTGATTGAGAGGGTAAAGACATGTACTGAGCATCAGATTGAGGAAGAGCAGTGTGGTTTCAGAAGTGGTAGTGGAGGTGTGGATCAGGTGTTTGCTCTGAAGAATGTATGAGTAATACTTAGAAAAGCAAATGGATCTGTACGTAGCATTTACGGATCTGGAGAAGGCATATGACAGAGTTGAAAGAGATGCTCTGTGGAAGGCATTAAGAATATATGGTGTGGGAGGCAAGTTGTTAGAAGCAGTGAAAAGTTTTTATTGTGGATGTAAGGCATGTGTACTTATAGGAAGAGAGGAAAGTGATTGGTTCTCAGTGAATGTAGGTTTGCGGCAGGGGTGTGTGATGTCTCCCTGGTTGTCTAATTTGTTTATGGATGGGGTTGTTAGGGAGGTGAATGCAAGAGTTTTGGAAAGAGGGGCAAGTATGCAGACTGCTGTTTATGAGAGAGCTTGGGAAGTGAGTCAGTTGTTGTTTGCTGATGATACAGCGCTGGTGGCTGATTCAGGTGAGAAACTGCAGAAGCTGGTGACTGAGTTTGGTAAAGTGTGTGAAAGAAGAAAGCTGAGAGTAAATGTGAATAAGAGCAAGGTTATTAGGTACAGTATGGTTGAGGGATAAGTCAATTGGGAGGTAAGTTTGAATGGAGAAAAACTGGAGGAAGTGAAGTGTTTTGAATATCTGGGAGTGGATTTGGCAGTGGATGGATCCATGGAAGCGGAAGTGAATCACAGGGTGGGGGAGGGGGCGAAAGTACTGGGATAGTTGAAAAATGTGTGGAAGTCGAGAACGTTATCTTCGAAAGCAAAAATGGGTATATTTGAAGGAATGGTGGTTTCAACAATGTTATATGGTTGCGAGGTGTGGGCTATAGATAGAGTTGTGCGGAGGAGGGTGGATGTGCTGGAAATGAGATGTTTGAGGACAATATGTGGTGGGAGGTGGTTTGATCGAGTAAGTAATGAAAGGGTAAGAGAGATTTGTGGTAATAAATAGTGTGGTTGAGAGAGCAGAAGAGGGTGTTTTGAAATGGTTTGGTCACATGGAGAGAATGAGTGAGGAAAGACTGACAAAGAGGAATAAAGAAAAAAGAGGTGGAGGGAACGAGAAGTGGGAGACCAAACTAGAGGTGGACGGATGGAGTGAAAAAGATTTTGAGTGATCAAGGCCTGAACATGCAGGAGGGTGAAAGGCGTGCAAGGACTAGAGTGAATTGGAACGATGTGGTATACTGGGATCACTGTGCTGTCAATGGATTGAACCAGGGCATGTGAAGTGTCTGGGGTAAACCATGGAAAGTTTTGTAGGGCCTAGATGTGGAAAGGAAGCTGTGGTTTCAGTGCATTATACATGACAGCTAGAAACTGAGTGTGAACGAATGTGGCCTTTGTTGTCTTCTCCTAGCACTACCTCGCACACATGCGGGGGGAGGGGGTTGTTCTTTCATGTGTGGCGGAGTGGCTATGGGAATGAATAAGGGCAAACAGTATGAATTATGTATATGTGTATATATGTATATGTCTGTGTGTGTATATATATGTATACATTGAGATGTATAGGTATGCATATGTGCGTGTGCCGATGTGTATGTATATACATGTGTATTGTATGTGGGTGGGTTGGGCCATTCTTTCATGTGTTTCCTTGTGCTTCCTCACTAACGCAGGAAACAGCGACAAAGTACAATAATTAAATAATAATAATAAAAAGTAAGGTTACAAGGTTCAGCAAGACAAAGGAGAGAACATGAAAGATATGGAGTGAGCATGGCAGCAGCTGGAACGATGGGAGCTTTAGTGTACCAAAGGGTGGGTGAAGAAACATGCATGTGCATGAACCCTACATGCTACAGAATAGAAGGGGTGGATGTGTTGGAAATGAAATGCTTGAGGACAATTTGTGACTTGAGGATTGATCATGTACGGAATGGTAGGTAGATTTCAGCCATTACCAGTAATTTTGTCCCTCTACAAAATCAAAATGGGCTCAGAAAGATTTCTGAACACTTTCTTACACCAAAATTTCACCCTCCTTGTGGGGTGATACTAGAATACAGCAATATTGAATTAGAGAAAGAATTTGTGACTTGAATATCATAAATGGTGTTTTTTTTCCTTTATCATGAAAGTCTGCAGGATCCAGCCTGCCATCCTTTTGTTTTGTTGTGTTCATTGAAGGCTAGGTCACTAACTATCATTACTGCAAAGCCTTTCACATTATTCAACTGGTTTATGATAGTGCCAGTGTCTGTTCAGTATTCTGTATTTTTTGAATTCTTCAATATCCCCATATGATGAGATGATTTGAAACTTAACTCCATTGAAAAGCACATTGTTCTCAGTTTCCCAGTTAAAGAGTTTACTGATGTCTTTGTGGCCTTTCACCATACTCTATTAATGTGATTTTGTACTTCTTATATCATTTGCAAAGGGTAACATGAAACTGCGGCTTGTTCTTAATGAACAGAGGAGATGTTTTTGACATCAACTTGATCAGAGAGGCACCAGGTGCAATGTCATAATTTTTTGCTTGCAATTAAAGAAAAAATTTGTGGTGGTTAAAGGAAAAGACGGTATGACGTGACAGAAGAGGTGAATGCGAGAAAACTTGGGAAAGAGGTTAGTGGGATAAGATAAATGATACAAGAAGAAGTGGAAAAGGAGCAAAAAGTATTAAGGGAAATGCCACTGGAACTTGTGGGTTAAGTGTGTGACAAGAAGTTGGGCTATGTCATCATAAGAAATGGTAGTGAGTAATGGAAAGACAGCATGAAAATGCTTGAGAAAACTGAAGTGTACAGACAGAATGTGTAAGGAAAGAGTGAAGTGATCAAGAAGAGTATTGGAGAAAGCAATAAAGGTAAAGAGTTAAAAATAGAGCAAAAGAAAGATGGGCGAGACACTAATAACAAACTTCAGAGAGAATGAGAGAACAAGAAAATGTTTGGAAAGAAGTAAGTATTGTGAGAACAAGACAAATGGGTTATACAGTGAGGACAGCTGATGGAAGGATGTTATCAGGGAAAGAAGGGGTGAGAGAGACCAATGAATCTGTAAAGTAAGATGGAGGCAGATGTGGTGTGTGAAGCACAAGAAACATACCAAGTGATGCAAAGAAAAGAAAGAAATGTGGAAGAGCTACAGAAATGGATATGATTGCAAATGAGTTTTTTGACAATGAGTAAGAATGCCCATGATTGGGTATTTGGCTGTTTAACATATTCATGGCAAAAGAAGAGATGCCCAAGGACTGGCACAATTCATGAATAATATCGCTCTATAAAAGCAAGAGAAAGAAAAGTAAATGTTCCAATTACAGAGGTGTATGTTGAGTATACTTGGAAAGGTGTATGGGAGAGTAGTAACTGACAGGGTGGTAACCAGCACAAAGCATCTAACTGGAAAGGAGCAATGTGGTTTTAGATGAGGTGAGGGAATGTGGATCAAGTGTCTGCTTTGATGAATTTGCGACAAATAATGAAAGACAGTGATTTACATGGATTCTATGAATCTTAAGCATACAATGATACTGAGAGAAAGGTCCTACTGCATTTAGGATGGTTACTAAATGATTTCAGGAGGCATGTGTACAAGCAGGAAGGATTAGGGTAAACGAAAAGTTTGTTAAAAAAGATATGAAGTACAATTTTAGCACTGGTATCAGAATACGGGATGAATGGAATAAACTAAAAGGTGAAAAATTATGAAAGCTGACATTATACAAAAGCTTAAATATCATTTGAAAGTTAAAATTCAAGTTCAAGAGATGGAACCTTACCAGTTTAGAACTTCCTGTCAGAACTGCATAAGCAGGTTTTCACAAAGAAGTAATAATGAGAATGTACTACATCTAAATTTGTTTACATGATCACTACTCAATCATTCTTCTTAAATCAATGCTAAAACTATAATTTCTACTGACTATTAATAATACAATCTGTAAATCACATCACTCACTTGGATCTCTGCATGAAATCCTTATACTGACGTAGATCTCTTGGTCGCTTGCCCTCACTGTGAGGTAAGACACCATTTGAATAACTTCCTTGCTGTGAGCGCACAATCCGTGCAAACTCTTGGGTACGGTCTCGGGAAGCCATGTCAAAATCGTCTATGCTAGATATGTAGGATCCTCCACTTGACCAATCTGAGGCACTTCTATTCCAATGTCCAACAGAACTGTGTGTTCTTCCTTCAATTGGAGTGTCAGTTTTACTTACTGCATCAGTGTTCTGTTTAGCACCAAAATCACTCCACTGATCTGTACTACAGGAAACTTCTCTACCACTACACTGCTTGCTGACTGTCCCATAAACTGTCCCGCTAGAGCATGTATTACTATAACCCTGAGGTGGATGAAGATATGGCTGAGCAGGATGTGTTGACCAGGGATGTCCAGCATAAGCTGATGCTACTTGCCCAGTACCATCAGGGCTCACTGTGTCTGTCTTCTTGTAGTAGGCTTGGCCAGAAGGTGAACCCCACTGAAGACTAGTATTTACAGCATTCAAAACCTATACAACAGAAAACAATCTTAATAATCACTGGACTAGGACAATTTGAGTATTAGAAAGAGACAGCTGGTGGTATGAAAAGGAATCTATGACAAAAAAGAAAGAATTACAAACTTAGATTTGAGAAAAAGAATACAATACCTGACTATATGTTTAATGATTATGTTAACCACTATTATGAGAACAAATATATCATAAAAATCATGCAATCTGTTATTAATAATATGCCAGGAAGTGACTTCTACATGTTCAAGACTCCCATTCAGGTCCAGTTAGTATTTAAAAATCTACAATTAATCATTAATCAGACATTTCAGGGAGCTTGTCACTCTCTCACATGTAAAGAAAAAAAAAGTGAGAATACTACTGATATTAGTAACAAAATAGATGTTATATCCCAGATTGTAATAAAACAGCTTCATCAAATTCAATATTCTGCATTCTTATGTTTTCCACCGAGAAATGACATTCCAATAATCA
Source organism: Panulirus ornatus (assembly GCF_036320965.1). Taxonomy (NCBI): domain Eukaryota; kingdom Metazoa; phylum Arthropoda; class Malacostraca; order Decapoda; family Palinuridae; genus Panulirus; species Panulirus ornatus. The sequence continues at coordinate 42,479,236 of NC_092241.1, read as the reverse complement.
TCTAAACAGTGATGTTCCTTGAGGAATGGATTTTGAGTCAGACTTTTTCTCAAGCCTAAATAATGTTGGTGAATGGTATCACAACTTTGCTTTCTATAAATCTGAATGAAACAGAAATTCTCAAGCTAGACACAGAGCCTGTAACTGGTTAACAATAGGTAAAAGGATATGTAATGACATCACCTTGTACAGATTCCCTCCCAAAACTGTAAATTACACTGCACATACAGGATAACATATCCTAGAAAATCCAACCAGTAAATCTAGTTATCTATAATGATATCAGTTTTAATTCCATTGCTCATGGAACTATTTCAAGCTGTCAATCAATGTCTACAGTTTCTAGAAGCATGAAACTGGCTGGGTCACTGTTGCTGACTGCCAAACGGTTAACTTAGCCTCATACCAGGACTAAGGTAAGCTGAAGCTGTTACTAATTCAATTCATTATCATCACGAGCATTCATGTTTTGCAAGATGTGCCTAAAGAGACTGCTGACTAGATGCCATTATTTTGCATAATAAAAAAAATTCTTCTCCTATCTGTGGCTAATAGTTGATAACAGCTGATGAGAATACACCAGAGCCTAAACAGAAAATGAAAGTAGAAGAGAATGAAGCTTCAAATTTCCCTTTGCTGTGCGTTCAGAAGCAAAGACTCAGCACGCATCAGTGATTTTTCCACGATGAAAATGAAAGTTTTGAACATGAACCAAGCTAACCAAGCTTTACAGTTTTACATTTCAAATCTACAGCTAGCTAGTTTCTCATGATGTCATGGTTCCACTAGGGTGGGGCCAAGTCGGATGGGTGGAAAATGCCTTACTCCACCTGCTTGTGGTTATGCTAAGAACAAAGGATAGGTTGCATCATCAAAGTAAAATCTCACTCTAATGGGCTCCACCTGTTCCCTTCTATTGGCTGTATTGCAGCCTTGAAGCTGCAGGAACCCTGGAAAATGGGTGCTCACATTATATCACATTTATACCAGTTACTAGTTTCACTTAATACCTTAGCATGTTAGTTTAATCACTATCCAATTTGGTAAGCTATATATCTATCTATCTATTACATCTCTGATGCCTGTTCCAATTGGGATATTCCATCAAGGGGTGGCTGCACTAAAAGAGTTTCCACTTGTCCTTACATGCCTCCCTTGAATACACCATAACATGCATTCTTCCAATATTTCCCTCCCTCGAGTACTCTTTTCCTCTATTTCCCCATATCACAACCCCTTAATTGTTCTACCATACACTTTCCTTGCAAACCGCCCATCTTACATTCTTCCCCCATGCCCAAATTACCTCAAAGTATTATATTTCACCCATTGTACCACTCCACAATTAATTCCCTTCCATACGAAGTCTCTCATACACCCTCATTTCTTTCTTTATTCCATCTAGTCAAACCACATGCACCTCTCTAATGCTTATTTCCACAGCCTGGACTTTGGACCTCTGTGACTCATTCCAACTCCAAGTTTGCTAAATAGGTAAGGGCTGGGAGGACTATGCTCTCCCTTAATTCTTTCTTAATTTCCATACTTATGCCTCTACTCTTCAACAAATACAAAATATCTCCTAGTAATACATAACACTTTACAACAATTAAGTCACACAGCTCATTCTTCATAACCCTAGATTTTCTGAGGGTGAGCACAGTGTGCTAGCCTTGCCTTCAGGCAAAATGGTAGGAGCAATAGACAGAAGCAGAAGGTAGAAATATTTAGGCAGGAGCATTAGGTAGAAACATTTGGTAGATGTAGTAGGTAAGATCATAAGGAGAAAGTAGTCAGTAGAGTTGCCCTCTGCCAGTGGCCTGTTAAGGGTGAGGCACTAAAGGCTAAGAAGCGGCTCTGGAGTTTACTAGTTATGGAGACCCTAATGCCATGGCCAGCCCCTTAAGGGAGTTCCAGATGGAAAAGGTGTCAGAGATATAGAGGGACAGATAGAGCAATGGACTGAACCAAGGCATTAAAGTAGTATGGGGAAACCATGGAATTCTTAGTCTGTTCCTGGTGCTATCTTGCCAATGTGGGAAACAGATTACAAGTATGAAAGAAAAAAAAAAGAAAATCCTTTTGGTACATTCTATGACATCATTGAAATCTTCTTATGTTCCTTCCTTCCTAAAAAAAGACTTTTGGGTTTAGAATACTGTCTGTTATCCTTTATTTGGTTGGGCTATGCCTTGATTATCATGTAACTTTCTTGTTTTCTTTCTGGCTATAAAGTATAAATTCTTTCAGCCTCTCGTGATAATGCAGTTCATAACGTCTATTCCCACAATTCTGCTCATGAAATTTTCTGAATTCTCTCTAAAATGTTTATTCCCACATGTTTGGTGGAAATCATACATCATTTCTTAATTTTGTATTTTCATGTATGACTATCTTCAACAGTATATAGATGTAAATGCAGAGCATCTGGATATCCTGTATACCCATGTACAAGATGATTTATGCAGCAAATAAAGTACCTATTTTAAACTTTATGCATGCACTCAAAATCCAGTTCTAATGTTAACAAAAAAAAAAAAAAAAAAAAAAAAAAAAAAAAAAAAAAAAAACTACTTCATAGATAGCAATACTAACTAAGCATTACAAATAATCCATAGGTCAAACAACCAGTGGCAAGGGTTAGTAAAAGCTGCATTGTAAGTAACATCACAAAACTGCATACCTGGGGATAAAGGGTATAGGGGGACTGTGTAGGTGCAGGCTGGTCAAGTGGCTGGTGAGGGCTCTGAACCGCAGAAGCCCCAGGCACTGTCGGCTCCTCCACAAAAGACTCAGACCCCGCACGCCTCCGCCGTGTCGTCATCACACACTACTGGTAACCCTACAGAATAAAAGGGTAAGATTAAAACAAGAAACAAAATATATGATACTGTACTGCATTACACAATCCTACTTTTACTAAACCTTACAGTTTCAACACACATTGCTTCTTAAATGATGCACCATGAAAAGTTTATTGCAGGTAGTATATTTTCATTTTTTCTTTTCTCTACAATAATAATAATAATAATAATAATAATAATAATAATAATAATAATAATTATTCATTTTGTCCCTGGGGATAGGGGAGAAAGAATACTTCCCACGTATTCCCTGTGTGTCATAGAAGGCGACTAAAAGGGGAGGGAGCGGGGGGCTGGAAATCCTACCCTCTCTTTTTTTTTTCCCAAAAGAAGGAACAGAGAAGGGGGCAAGGTGAGGATATTCCCTCAAAGGTCCAGTCCTCTGTTCTTAACGCTACCTCGCTAACGCGGGAAATGGCAAATAGTATGAAAGAAGAAAAAGAATTATTCATTTATTTATTTTTCATACTTTGTTGCTGTTTCCCTGTGTTAGCGAGATAGCCCAAGGAAACAGACGAAAGAATGGCCCATACCATCCACATACGCATGTATATACATACATGTCCACACATAGCACATATACATACCTATACATCTCAACATATACATATATATACACACACAGGTATATATATATACACATGTACATAATTCATACTGTCTGTCCTTAGTTGCCACCCCGCCACACGAGATAACAACTCCCTCCCTCCACATGTGTGCGAGGTAGCGCTAGGAAAAGACAACAAATGCCACATTCGTTAACACTCAGTCTCTAGCTGTCATGTATAATGCACCGAAACCACAGCTCCCTTTCCACATCCAGGTCCCACAGAACTTTCCATGGTTTACCCCAGACGCTTCACATGCCCTGGTTCAATCCATCGACAGCATGTCGACCCCGGTATACCACATCATTCCAATTCACTCTATTCCTTGCATGCCTTTCACCCTCCTGCATGTTCAGGCCCCGATCATTCAAAATCTTTTTCACTCCATCTTTCCACCTCCAATTTGGTCTCCCACTTGTTCTTCCCTCCACCTCTGACATATCCTCTTGGTCAATCTTTCCTCACTCATTCTCTCCACGTGACCAAACCATTTCAAAACACCCTCTTCTGTTCTCTCGGCCACCCGTTTTTTATTACCACACATCTCTTACCCTTTCATTACTTACTCGATCAAACCACCTCACACCACATACTGTCCTCAAACATCTCATTTCCACCCTCCTCTGCACAACTCTATCTATAGCCCACGCCTCGCAACCATAAATCATTGTCGGAGCCACTATTCCTTCAAACATACCCATTTTTGCTTTCCGAGATAATGTTCTCGACTTCCACACATTCTTCAGTGCTCCCAGAACTTTCACCCCCTTCCCCACCCTATGATTCACTTCCGCTTCCATGGTTCCATCCGCTGCCAAATCCACTCCTAGATATCTAAAACACTTCACTTCCACCAGTTTTTCTCCATTCAAACTTACCTCCCAATTGACTTGACCCTCAACCCTACCGTACCTAATAACCTTGCTTTTATTCACATTTACTCTCAGCTTTCTTCTTTCACACACTTTACCAAACTCAGTCATCAGCTTTTGCAGTTTCTCACCCGAATCAGCCACCAGTGCTGTTTCATCAGCAAACAACTGACTCACTTCCCAAGCTCTCTCATCCACAACAGACGGCATACTTGCCCCTCTTTCCAAAACTCTTGTATTCACCTCCCTAACAACCCCATCCATAAAAAAATTAAACAACCAAGGAGACATCACGCACCCCTGCCGCAAACCAACATTCACTGGGAGTGGATCTGGCAGGAGATGGAACCATGGAAGCGGAGGCAAGTCACAGGGGGGGAAGGTTCTGGGAACATTGGGGAATGTGTGGAAGGCGAGAAAATTATCTAGAGGAGCGGAATGGGTGTGTTTGAGGGAATAGTGGTTCCAACAATGTTGTATGGTTGCAAGGCATGGGCTATAGATAGGGTTGTGCGGAAAAGGGTGGATGTGTTGGAAATGAAATGTTTAAGAACAATATGTGGTGTGAGGTAGTTTGATTGAGCAAGTCATGAAAGGGTAAGAGAGATGTGTGGTGTGTATTGAAATAGTGTGGTCACATGGAGAGAATGAGTGAGGAAAGATTGACAAAGAGGATATGTGTGTCGGAGGTGGAGGGAACGAGGAGAAGTGGGAGGCCAAATTGGAGGTGGAAGGACGGGGTGAAAAAGATTAAGGGATCGGGGCCTGAACATACAGGAGGGTGAAAGGTGTGCAAGGAATAGAGTGAATTGGAACGATGTGGTATACCGGGGTTGACGTTCTGTCACTGGATTGAACCAGGGCATGTGAAATGTCTGAGGTAAACCATGGAATGTTTTGTGGGGCCTGGATGTGGAAAGAGAGCTGTGGTTTTGGTGCATTACACATGACAGCAAGAGACTGAGTGTGAACGAATGTGGCCTTTGTTGTCTTTTCCTAGCACGACCTCGTGCACACATGGGGGAGGAGGGAGGGTGCCATTTCATATGTGGTGGGGTGGCGACAGGAATGGATGAAGGCAGCAAGTATGAATGTGTATATATGTATATATGTATGTATACGTTGAAATGTATAGGTACGTATATGTGCGTGTGTGGGCATTTATGTGTATAGATGTGTATGTGGGTTGGTTGGGCCATTCTTTCATGTTTCCTTTTGCTACCTCACTAATGTGGGAGACAGCAACTAAGTATAATATTAAAGAAAAAAAATAATAATAATATCTGAGAACCAAAGAGGTTGTGCCGAAATGGCTTAGACATATAGAGTGAATGAGTGAGGAGAGGTTAATAAAGACAATATATCTGCCAAAAGTGGAGGGAACATGGAGAAGGGGTAGATTAATTTGGGAACAGAAGGATAAAGTGAAAAAATTTTTGAGTGACTAGGGCATGAACATGCAGGAGGGCGAATGGCATACACGAGATAGAGTGAACTGGAACAAAGTGGTATCAAGTGGTCGATGTGCTGTCAATGGACCAAACCAGGGCATGTGAAGCAGCCAGGGTAGACCATAGAGAGGTTTGTGGGGCCTGGCTGTGGATGAGCAATTGCAGTTTTGGTGCAGTGCACATGACAGCTAAAGAATGGATATGAGCAAATGCAGCCTTTCTTTGTCTGTTCCTGGCATTACCTTGCTAATCCAGGAAATGGTGAGCAAGTATGAAAAAATAATATCTGCAATGATAATATCTTTTATATATTTGTCTGTCAAAAATGGGTAAGTTCCATGGCGTAGTAGTCCCAACAATGTCGTATGGAAGCAAGGCATGGGTTACAGATGAGGATATGCAGAGGAGGATGGATGTGAAGGATATTAATGTTTGAAGAAACTCTGTGGTGTTTGGTAGTTTGATCAAGTAATAAAAGAGTAAGAGACATGTGATAATAAGTGTGTAGTTGAAAGGGCTGAAGAAGTAAGCTGAAATGGCCTGGACATATAGAAAGAGTGAGTGATGACAGGTTGAAAAAGGAGATGTGTGTCAAAAATGGAGAGAACAAGGAGAAGGAGACATAAAATGTAGGAAAATCAGGGCCTGAACATGAAGAAGGGTAAAAGGTGTGCATGGGGTAAGAATGAACTGGAACACTGTGGTGTGCAGGAGGTGACATGCTGTCAAGGATTGAACCAAGTCATATGAAACAGCCAAGCAAACCACAGTAGGGTCTATGGGGCCTACTTGTGGATACGGGACTGTGGTTTCTGTGCATCACACAAGATTGCTAGAAAATGGATGTAAGCAAATGAAGCATGTCTTTTTCTGTTCCTGGCACTACCTCACTAATGCAGGAAACTCCACAAACAAATATGAAAATAAAACTGTTTTCCATTTCCTATGCACTGTGATAGCACCAAGAACAGATGATGAATGTCATTTGCTCACCTCTACTCCATAACTTTCATTTCTCAGGAACTGAAACCACAACCCCTACAGACCTTTCCTTGGTTTCTTCTGACTGTTTTAGTGTCAAATTAAGCATCTGTGGGTTGTATAACATTTCTAGGACACGAGAACACTAGAGTATTTGCCAGTAAGTGTGTTCTTTACCATCATTTTCATTCTCAAATCTTTATTAAGAACCATACTTGTTTGTATTCATTCTTCTTAAACTTTAATACTAATTTTTTTTTATAATCATATTTGATTGCCATCTCCCACATTAGCGAGGTAGCACAAGGAAACAGACAATGATTGGCCCAACCCACCCACATACACATAACATTTCTAGGACACGAGAACGCTAGAGTATTTGCCATAAGTGTGTTCTTTACCATCATTTTCATTCTCAAATCCTTACTAAGAACCATAATTGTTTGTATTCATTCTTCTCAAACTTTAATACTAATTTTTTTATAATTATACTTAATTGCCGTCTTCCACATTAACGAGGTAGCACAAGGAAACAGACAAGGAATGGCCCAACCCACCCACATACACGTCACCAACACAGGAGCCCCCCAAGGTTGTGTATTGTCCCCAGCTCTTTTCACCTTGTATACAGATGATTGTAGAAGTGAAATTGATGATTGTACTATTATAAAATATGCTGACGATACAGTTATCTTAGGAAAAATTGTAAATAATTTTTTTTTTTTTTTTTTTTTTTTGCTTTGTCGCTGTCTCCCGCGTTTGCGAGGTAGCACAAGGAAACAGACGAAAGAAATGGCCCAACCCACCCCCATACACATGCCTTGATTCAATCCACTGACAGCACGTCAACCCCGGTATACCACATCGCTCCAATTCACTCTATTCTTTGCCCTCCTTTCACCCTCCTGCATGTTCAGGCCCCGATCACACAAAAGTTAAAAAATTCGTTGACTGGAGTAAACAAAATTTTTTGGAGCTTGATGTAAAGAAAACGAAAGAGATGATATTTGATTTCAGAACTAAAAATAAACACGTACCAGACCTATTAACAATTGAGGAAGAAAACGTAGAAAGAGTAAACCAGTATAAGTATTTGGGCTTTATGATTGATGACCAGCTGAAGGGAAGTGTTAATACAGATATGGTGTCAAGGAAATGTAACCAAAGATTACACTTTGTACGTATCTTGCATAACCTACATGTAGATCAAATGGTCATTAGCCTATTTTACAAATCAATTTTAGAATCAGTTATAAATTTTTCAATCACCGCCTGGTATGGAAAACTTACATGCAAAGATATAAAGAAGTTGGGAAGGATTGTTAAGAAAGCAAGAAAACTAGGTGCAGAGACACATCACTGAATAAGCTGTACCAAAAAGGTACAATGAAACAAGTAGACAGAATGATGAAAGATGTAACGCATCCGTTACATAATTGTTACACGTATCTTAAATCTAGTAGAAGGCTAGCTCTGCCCAAGCTATGCACTGACAGATACAAAAAGTCGTTTGTACCTCAAAGCATTCTGCTTTTCAATCATCTATCACTATAACTTCTAGCTTTAAGTTTCATGATAACTGTAGGTAATGGTTCATGATAGGGATGGTGACAAGCTGATATCGCATGTACACAATAGCAAAGTAACACTTTATATGAAATAACCTATGCAATATTTCTTGTTAATATTTTAATGTTTTTTTTTTTACAACTACTAAGGAGCTCTAAAGCCAAAACGAATTTCATTTTGTATTACTTTTTGTATAACAATTTGACGAATAAAGTATCTTATCTTATCTTATCTTATATACATAAACACCCGCACACTAATGTATACATACATATACATTTCAACGCATATATACATATACATATATACACATGTACATATTCATACTTACTGCCTTCATCCATTCCCGTCACCACCCCGCCACATATGAAACAGCACCCCCAACCTGCCTCCAGCAAGGTAGAATTAAGAAAAGACAAAAAAGGCCACGTTTGTTCACACTCAGTCTCTAGCTGTCATGTGTAATTCATAAATCTGAAAAAGCTAACAAACACTTGGTTTTATTACAAGGCCACTTTCAACAGTACACTATTTTTTCTGGCAACTGTACTGAAATACATAGGTTTTTTTCATGTTGGCAGGGCCTCCCAAAACATGGGGCCCATAGCATCTGCAACTTAATGCTAATATCCTAATCTGGCATTGCCATTTCATATGCCCTGGTTAAGAACATTGACAGCAAGTCACAGTCAGTATAGCACATCACTCCATTTTGCTCTATCCTATAGCTTTGAGCCCCAGTCACCCAACAGCACTTCACCCCCCACCTCTAATTTAGTCTCTCTTTCTACTTGTTCCCTCTTGTGCTGTTTTATCAATATGATATGTTACTGAATGGAATAACACTAATCCATCTCTTAGTACACTGACAACTGCAGAAAGACTCGTATTAAGATCGTCTAATCCTTTCTTTTTAACTATTTTGGATGAAAACACACTTTGCAATATTTTGACTTTTGCTAACTTTATGAATATTTTGTACAATTCTAGTTCTCCAAGTTGCTTTCTTGCTCACTGTAGTACTATTCATAACTACTGCAGTCAACATTCTTCAGGAACTGCTCAGTTCTTTTCTTTTATATTCATGAGTCATTTTCTCCTTAAATCTGCAGTACATGTCTCAAGTTCTTTTGAGGTCCATAACTGGAGAAAGCATTTTGATTTTTGGCAGTGGTTATTCTGTTAATACAACTGGCATTTTCTGGCTAAAAGTATGTAATCTACCTGCTAAGGAGCATTAGAGATGAAAAACATATATGGAAAAAATGCCAATGGGCCCCATACATTTTGTAGAGGTGAATCAGACTAATGATGCTTCTTTGATGCAACAAATATTTATTCTAAGATACTGAATAATTCTAAGATACTGAATAAATGACTGGGGAAAGGACTATGAAGATCAGAAAAAATGTGGGGGTTAGTAATGTAAAAGTAAGTGAAACAATCATAGAAATCAACAAACCTATGAAACCTTCCCTTTACTTTGAGCAGCTAAATATATATTTCTTTAAGGTCACACCAACTCCCAAAAACTTGTAAGCATTGGTCATCATACTTAAACAAGCACAAAACACTAACAGAGATGGTCCAGAGGAGAGCAATAATGATGATACTCGAATTAAGCTGGATAAAATGGAAACTCCTCTCCTGCATTTTCTTTCCAACTCTGTGAATCTAGAGGCCCCACACATGTTCAGTTCAGTGTCAGTTAGACTGCATCGTTCCAAGTTTGGGCAAAATGAGCATTGCCACACACTACTCATGTTTGACTGTATACTTGCTCAGTTCATGTGAAGTATCTGTTGCAATGGGACAACATGGTGTCTCCACTTGGTGAAGATGAATAATGTTGTTGGGCATGTGCACTATGGCTTTGTATAAGAAAGGGTAAAGTTAAAAAGGCTGAAGAATTGTTATTATTAACTGAATTTATTTTCTTGGGTGTCTTTTGGTTTGCATCTTTCTTCTTCAATTTCTGTATACAAACACCAAATAATGATTTTTTTCCCTGACTGAAGATTCTATACCTTTCATCTTCCTGAAGCATTAACTGTATATAATTCCATATACTCAGCCCAGAAAATTTTGTTGGCCTACTGTTCCTCTAATATCACTGGTTTTGTTAGCCTTCTGTTCTTCCATGTTACTATCAATGCGAAGCCTCTTATGACAACAATCCCTCCACAGAGCATAAGTGTGCAAACAACTACAGACACATTCTGGCCTGCACAATCCTGTTTGTACAGTCCACACTTGCCATCAAAATGATCCTACTCATCCTCAAACTAGACGAAGCAAACATGTTAGCACAGGCAAACTAACAGGCTGAACTGAGTGTAAGTGGAGGCCTTCAGGTTTTCAATTTGATTTCATCACTTCAAATCCTTTTTCACTATTCATGTAAAGTAAACTGTATTGGCAGTATTCACTAAAATTTTACAAACAATATAACACTGGTAAAATTGGCCAATACTACTGATACATCATCAGTTATAAGTCATAACAACCATATCATTCTTATGCCAAACCTTGGAGCTCTATCCCCTGATCATCACCTCCCTTCATATAACCACAAGTTAAGCAAAAGTTCAGAACTATTTAACAAAGGTGCCTGATAAATCCAGTAACAAGAATGTGTGCATAATACCAATTGACCAATCTGTGCCAACATATCAACGTGTCAGCAAAAATAACCACTTTGCTGTAATTGTTATCATTCAAATTCTAAGCATAATATGGTAAATTATTATATGCTATTGTAATTTCACTTTACAAGCAATATCAAATCTCAAAAAACTATGGTACTGGTATGTTAGATACCAGTGCCATAGATTTTTTGAGAAATTTAGGGCACCATTTGAATCAGGAATATCAATGATTACATCTTACAATCATTTCATACTGTAGAGTAAAATAAGCTTGAGAGATGATGTGAAGCATTATTTCAAATCTTACAAAAATAACAGCTGATAGCTAAAGGGGAAATTTGCTCTCTCAATTATGCAAAAAACTAGCTTTGAATATTACATAATTCTGTCTTGCAATGATATGATAATGTTTAAAGAACGAAAAAGTTGTGAAGCATAATCTAAAGTACACCTTTGCCTCAAAAGCAACATTTCAGACATGGGACACTTCATAATTCTCCCCAATGTCACTCAATTGTTGCTGTCCATTAAAAAAAAGGATAATACAAATCTCGGTCCCCAGGTCAAATTTCACTGTACCTAGGGTATATCATTATTGCAAAACAAAAACAAATGGTAAGCCTAGGTTAATATGAAGGTCCTCTCACACCTCATTATTACTATATCTATTTATCTATCAAAAGTAATGACACAGCGCCTTTATCGTTAACCTTACCCGATTGCGTACTGACAGACATTATTTCATATGTCTCCGGAAAAAAATGAGAAGAAAAATATTAATGGATACGAACCACTTCGACAACTTACAGTCACTCAAAACATATAATGGAAGTTAAATACATTTACTTCCATTCCCTTCATCAAGCAAGAAGTAAATCTGTTACACCTTTCCTGCATTAACATTCTGACAGCAAGAAAAGTCCCAAGGCTAACATCTCACTCGCTTCTGTACGTAACACGAACAAAAATTCTAATTTGATCATACTATATGATAACTAAATACACAAATTCTAGAGAGTAAATGTATCAACTGCTTCTTAAGGCACACAATATACGTATTACTAACCATTAATCTCCATAAACCCTGCCCACCAGCCTCTGTTCTCGTCCCACTGTAAACACAGTCAGCCACGATTACAAAATGACGTCACGTTAACCATTTCTAAGGAAAATACATTTTTTATCAAATACCTTGATGGAAGCAAACTGATATTGGATAAATAAAGAAAATTTGCAATTTAGATACGCGTATTTTACATTTCTTGTGACTCTTAAAAACACAATATCTTTAGAAATGTTTGAATGGCGCTATTTTTAAATTACTGTCAGTGAACTGCAAAAGAAAAGTAATACGAAAAAAGGAGCAAGATTTATTTTAAACTAATACTAGAAGTATGATTTCCATAAATAAATTTCTTTTGGCGCGCTTGGTAACTTATGCAAAGCAACATTAGTTTAGAGGAGACTGACGAGGCCAACTAGTGTTGTATAACGGGGTGGGAAAGTAACACGTCTCTCAGGTACCCAGCCTTCACAGTGATATTTGATAGGTTCGTTCTTTTCTTGAGACTTATTGAAACTAGAATCAGTTACAACTCTTTCTGTGGCAAACTGTTCAGGCCATCGAGGACGCTGGAGTTAGAGAATGTTCTTGATCTAATCAGCATTACCCTTTGTAAAAATACTAATATATCTTGTAAAATCTACATTCTAAATTCACAGAGAATAGCATATAAAGTAGTATTCTTACGTACATTTATTTCCAATGTGGTCCTCATAATACATTCAAGGTAAGGAATAACAATAAGAGAGTACAATAATTCAACTGAATTAGATACAAAATAGAATGATTTCATAACTGAAAAATAGTATCAAAGAGCTGAGTACAGTTATTAGCCAGAACTACTTGTCATGACATCCTGTATGGCTAATGTTGCCTGGAACTGTCAAAAAGACAAAGGACAAGAGATAGAGTAGCAGGTGTGGGACGTACCTGAGCAGGGAAGAAGGCAGCAGGGATGGGAATGACTGGGGCAAGGATGGAGGGGTGGTAATGAGTATGTGAACTGCGTCCGACCATCTCTTCCAGTAAATTACGGTGGAAGTTATCAGTATTGCGGGTATAAACATGAGCATTTTTTCTCTTTTATGGCAGTGATGAACTGCAGGTGGATAACAACATGATGCTTTACGGGGTAATTACAGAAGTAATGTATATATAAAGACGCTCAGAGCTTCTACTGTTGGTGCAGGATCACGAAATGAGGTGAGGTGAGCTGAGGTAAGCAGGATTCTTGTGGGGACGGTGCAGCTGAGGTGGGTGCTAACGCAGAACTGAAAACGAGTTGTTGATTGGCGCCGATGCGGGAAATAAGGTGTGTTGAGGTCTCAGGGAGCTTCTGCAGAAGGGAGGAAGAGTTGGCAAGGTCCTAAGTTAGTGATGACGGATGCTGAAGTTATATTAGTTACGAGAGATGAGAATCAGGGCACAAGATCGGATGAAAGGTAACACCATATAAATATGATAAACTTGAATAGCTATGATAGATACTACTACTATATACTACTACTGTACCTAATAACCTTGCTCTTATCCACATTTCCTCTCAGCTTTCTTCTTTCATACACTTTGCCAAACTCAGTCACCAGCTTTTGCAGTTTCTCACCCGAATCAGTCACCTGCGCTGTATCATCAGCGAACGACTGACTCCCTTCCCAAGCTCTCTCATCCACAACAGACTGCATACTTGCCCCTCTCTCCAAAACTCTTGCATTCACCTCCCTAACAACCCCATCCATAAACAAATTAAACAACCATGGAGACATCACGCACCCCTGCCGCAAACCTACATTCATTGAGAACCAATCACTTCCTCTCTTACTCGTACGCATGCCTTACATCCTCGATAAAAACTTTTCACTGCTAGCAACTTACCTCCAACACCATATACTCTTAATACCTTCCACAGAGCATCTCTATCAACTCTATCATATGCCTTCTCCAGATCAATAAATGCTACATACAAATCCATCTGTTTTTCTTTGTATTTCTCACATACATTCTTCAAAGCAAACACCTGATCCACATATCCTCTACCTTTACTGAAACCACACTGCTCTTCCCTAATCTGATGCTCTGTACATGCCTTCACCCTCTCAGTCAATACCCTCACATATAATTTCCCAGGAATATTCAACAAACTTCTACCTCTGTAATTTGAACACTCACCTTTATCCCCTTTGCCTTTGTACAATGGCACTATGCATGCATTCCTCCAACCCTAAGGCACTTCACCATGAACCGTACATACAATGAATATCCTCACTAACCAGTCAAGAACACAGTCACCCCCTTTTTTTTTAATAAATTCACTGCAATACCATCCAAACCCGCCGCCTTGCTTGCTTTCATCTTCCGCAAAGCTTTCACTACCTCTTCTCTGTTTACCAAATCATTCTCCCTGACCTTCTCACTTCGCACACCATCTCGACCAAAACACCCTATATCTGCCACTCTATCATCTGATACATTCAACAAACCTTCAAAATACTCACTCCATCTCCTCACATCGCCACTACTTGTTATCACCTCCCCATTAGCCCCGTTTATTGATGTTCCCATTTGTTCTCTTGTCTTACGCACTTTATGTACCTTCTTCCAAACATCTTTTTATTTTCCCTAAAATTTAATGATACTCTCTCACCCCAACTCTCATTTGCCCTTTTTTTCACCACTTGCACCTTTCTCATGACCCCTTGCCTCTTTCTTTTATACATCTCCCAGTCATTTGCACTATTCCCCTGCAAAACTCGTCCAAATGGCTCTCTCTTCTCTTTCACTAATAATCTTACTTCTTCATCCCACCAATCACTACCCTTTCTAATCTGCTCATCTCCCACGCTTCTTATGCCACAATCATTTTTGCGCAAGCCATCACTCTTCCCTAAACACATCCCATTCCTCCCCAGCTCCCCTTACGTCCTTTGTTCTCATCTTTTTTCATTCTCCACTCAGTCTCTCCTGGTATTCCTCACACAAGTCTCCTTCCCAAGCTCACTTACTCTCACCACTCTCTTCACCCCAACATTCTCTCTTCTTTTCTGAAAACCTCTACAAATCTTCACCTTCGCCTCCACAAGATAATGATCAGACATCCCTCCAGTTGCACCTCTCAACACATTAACATCCAAAAGTCTCTCTTTCACGCGCCTGTCAATTAACACGTAATCCAGTAACGCTCTCTGGCCATCTCTCCTACTTACATACGTATACTTATGTATATCTCTCTTTTTAAACCAGGTATTCCCAATCACTAGTCCTTTTTCAGCACACAAATCTACAAGCTCTTCTTCATTTCCATTCACAACACTGAACACCCCATGTACACCAATTATACCCTCAGCTGCCACATTACTCACCTTTGCATTCAGATTACCCATCACTATAACCCGGTCTCAACAGCTAACACACTTACTCAGCTGCTCCCAAAACACTTGCCTCTCATGATCATTCTTTTCATGCCCAGTTGCATAGGCACCAATGATCACCCTTCTCTCTCCATCCACTTTCAGTTTTACCCATATCAATCTAGAGTTTACTTTCTTATACTCTATCACATACTCCCACAACTCGTGTTTCAGGAGTAGTGCTACTCCTTCCTTTGGTCTTGTCCTCTCACCAACCCCTGACTTTTCTCCCAGAACATTCCCAAACTATTCTTTTCTTTTGATAATGAAATATTTCAGAATATTCAAAGTTATTTATCTGTTCATCGTCCATATAACATCAAGTCCAATTGCAGTACTTGTGATCTTGAGGGTTTAAAGACGTTTCACACATTTCCCCGTCCCAACCTAACCTATGCGCCACATATCCACACTGCACGTCCGCCTCCAATCTTCACATTCTTTCCCCCTCTCATTACACTCCTTTAACTAGAAATATGAAAGAACTCAACAAGTTTATGGTTGCTAATTTATAGTGTGGGTGAGAATGATCTCCGGAATCCCGTCTGTCTCTGCTGCCGTTCTAGTAGACCTGACTATTCTTACATTCAGTACACCATCATTCCTGGTCTTTCGTTGACCACCTTTCTTTACTAAACACCATCTGGCCGTTATCTATCTTTCCCGGTACTCTACTTCTTTCGGTCACTCAAGTGCAATCAGCTACGACCATCATTTACAGGTCATCTGGAGAGGAAAAGTTTGTGATTATTGCAACACCACGACGCGTTTCACACGCTTCATGGGCTTTGAATCTACAAGCTTTGACATCATTTGCCTTGAGACTCACCTTCCATTTTTACAGTTTTATATGGTTCGTCCGCTGTTCTCCAGACTTTCTCAGTTTCATACACTCTTACACAACCTAATTTCCTGCCACCACACCGTGACATCCTCGAGCTGAGGTCCTGTACTCAGATACTGACGTACACCACAATGGATGTGGAAATTACCACGTAGACAGGGACGGGCTGAATCCCTGACATATTCAAATGATAATGATTTGGAGCAAATTCCCAACCACTATACCTATATTCCAGTCCCTGACGACCGCACTCACAACACTCTGAGTATGTTTTTCAGCTTTAGTCCTTTTACGCTCTAGCCAATCTCGCTCCTGACTGGTTCATCTGACCACATCCTTGTAATTGTTTCCATACAAACTTGCCCCCTCCTCCTCGGCTGATCTCCCATGCGTCAGTATGGGCACTTTAGTATCTGTGACTGGGAAATTTTCGGTTACTTTCCATGGAAATATTTCTGCCTCTCCTCGGGCGATGCTTCTATCTCCGCTAAACAAGTAGCAGAGATAATTGTAGTGGTAAAAGGAGGTATATTTCTCAGGTTCCTTCATGACTCTCTTCTTCCAGTCTGTCATTCCTGGCCATTCGGACAAGATACTTGACATGTTGAGCCCACAAAAACTCTTGACTAGCATTGACTTTCACTTCCACCCGAGATCATTGCAATATGTTGTCCGGCAAAGTATTGCTTGATCCTAAGGAAGTACGGCAACCCTTCTTTTTTTCTAGTGGTATTTCGTCTTGGTCTTTACTTAAAAGTTAAATCTCTAATAGTGATAAGTCGTTATGGTCTCTATCTAAAAGTATCTCTAATAGTGATATTTCGTTATGGTCTATCTAGGTCTCTAATAATGATAAGTCGTTATGGTCTTTATTTCAGTCTCTAATAGTGATAAGTCGTCATGGTCTTTACCTAAAAGTCTCTAACAGTGATAAGTCGTCATGGTTTTTATCTAAAAGTCTCTAATAGTGATAAGTCGTCAAGGTCTTTGCCTAAAAGTCTTTAATAGTGATAAGTCGTTATGGTCTTTACCTAAAAGTCTTTAATAGAGATAAGTCGTCATGGTCTTTACCTAAAAGTCTCTAATAGTGATAAGTCGTTATCTAAAAGTATCTCTAATAGTGATATTTCGTTATGGTCTTTATCTAAAAGTATCTCTAATAGTGATATTTCGTTATGGTCTTTATCTAAAAGTATCTCTAATAGTGATATTTCGTTATGGTCTTTATCTAAAAGTCTCTAAGGTAGACAAATTCCTTTTACTCTTTTTCCCTCTAACTCCATCTTACATGACTACAAGACCCTCAATCCCGAACACACATTTGATTATCACTACGATAAGCGCCTACCTATGATTTTTTTTTTCGTAAGATTCTAAAACCTTGGTTTAAGGGACAGCGAATCTGTCTTGGAAATGAACATTGGTACAACCTGTACATAAGTAGGGAGACTGTTCTAACCTTTCCAGTTATCGTTCTGTTGTTCTAACTTCTGCTCTCAGTCTTCGAGTCTCTTCTTTAACTCTACGTTTAATCATCTAAAGACGCTGTAACTCCTCTTTGATGGAGCTTCTGGGTGCAACATGATTCTTTACGTGATATTTCATGTGGTACCTTTATGTGATCTTATCATTCTTATTGTATAATTCTTATAAATTTTAACCCTGAATTGAGCTTCTGGCCATGAAGAATTTCATTCTGTATCATGAATACAATTTGACAATAAAGACATATCTTATATTTCACTTCATTAAGAATCAATGTAGCTCACAGTCTTCTCTCTGATCATCAGTCTGGCTTTGACATGGCGAGATCCATCCGTGACATACTTGTCTCACTACTGTCTGACCATCCTCTCTGAGACACTGGGGAATCCTGCGTTGTAGACCTCGATATATCGAAAGCTTTTGACAAGGTGTGGCATCAGGGTCTGATTTCCAAGCTCTCCTCTTTTGGCCACCCTTCTTCAACTTGTTCTGTCTCAACTACCTTCCTCTCTCCTTGTGGAAGTATCTCTCCCTCTTCCCCTGTCAACAGTGGTGTCTCTCAGGGTTCTATTTTGTCGAAGGCTTTTCATGGGATGTGGCATCGGTGTCAAAGTTTTTTCATGTCTAGCTTCCTCTTTGGTCTGTTCATCTCTATAAAAAGTTATGGCTTTGTCTTTGCACTTTCATCTTTTAATCAGCAATATCCTTTCTTCAACAGACAACATAATGCTGGGGCTAAACAATGCATTTCACCGCTTCTTTCAAATCAGTCTAATTCAAGGCATCCTGACTCATCGTCTCTCTTACTTTGAATTCAAAACTTGACCCGTTCGCCTTACGCCTCAGTGTTGGCTGTCTTATTTTCATCTGTATTTGTTACTTTGAATTACACTGGACGGAAGTGGCTTGACTGTATGCCCCTGCCCGTACTTAGACCATATCAAGCCACAGCATCACATGATTACTGTGTGGTCGTCGGCAACTTGAGTGGAAGCCGTTTGGTTTTCAGTTTACAAACCTCTCAGTCTATCCCAGCTGCTCCCACACGCACCTATTTAAAAGGTTTTTCCTCACCATCAAAAACTCTATATTATCATTTTTCCTTGCTTATTTTTCATATCGTTTTAGCCCTAGAATATATTTTTCAAGGTCTGGCCATAAAGAAGACTGCTATCCTTGACCGGCGCTTAAATCAACGAATAAAAATCGAATCTGTCGAACTTCATGGCAATGTCGTTGGTGATTGTAGAGGATGACCAGCAGTTTGTCGTTGTTCCATTTATTGCTTATGTAATATTACAACGTCATACTCAAGCTTGAAATAAAAACATAACATAATGAAGCCGCCTTTTTGCAAAGGGAGTGTGCATACGAAAACTTCAGAGAGGCAATTCTGGTTATTGTTGACAGCTGAATGTGTCCGTCACCTATCGCCAGAAAGATTAACAGAAAGCAAACCAGAGGAAATGTATTCATGTCACCAGTCGGAAGCAGCCGGGCCTACACTAGGTGTATTACTATCACCAAGATGGACACTCACTTGTTTACGTCATTAGTGCAAAAATACATTAATCACGACAAATGGCATAACATAACGGTTATGAAGAAAGGACGCCTATCATCCTTTTATAATTTCTTCACCATAACTCTACAATCCTTTTCTCGTATTACAAGATCTATGTAAATAGGGATTCAATAGCATTAAACAAAAAGCCGAACCATAAGGAGAAAAGTTTTCATACAGAATGAGAGAAATACTTTCACAAACTATCACGGAAAGCCTGCAATAAGTTGCTGGAAATAAATGACAAGAGACTCGTTCAAGGTTAGACTAAACGCTCATCTATATTTGGTAACTAATTTACTGTATTCAGTAGAAATAAAAATGATTTTTTTCAGATATCCTCGATGTAAGCCAACATGAAGAGGCACCTGGTAGAACCAGTCTAATTTACGTATCTCCCTCTTAGTATCTGTTGTCAATATCACACAATGTCACACAGTTATCCTCACAAAATCTAAATCGAGGGATCGTACTGGCTATCCCTTGAAACAATCTGATGAACATTCTGATCAAGACATACGGTAGTTTGATTTGAAATGGGCGAAATAAACTTGGTCCTTGTAGAAGTAATGAAATCAACTGCTGCCATACATAATGATGCTAAAAATAATCACACTGATCCAAAGATCAGAACTTCCTTACGTCTTAACGACGCAACATCGGGAACAAAGGAAGAACCGGCTCATTTCCTCACTTTCACACACTAGCTGTCATGTTTATTGTACAAAAACCACAGCCTGCTATTCACAGATAAACCTCACATACTGTGCTACGCAGTTTATCTGCCATGGTTCAGCCTGCTGACATCACGTCGCCAACAATAATAATTATTTTAGTAATAATACCATGGTGATGGGCTTAACTACTGTGGCTTACATAAATTTCAGTGTATTATTGATTCTGAAGCCCTCCTTGTGGCGGTCCCACTATGTATTTACTTAGTAAAAGCATCCCATTCTCAGTGCTCCACTTCCTGATAGCGTCATTCGTTTGGTACACTGCACTGTCTTGCTGTTTAAAGGTGCTGGTGATACCTTCCAGTTTTTGAATCTTTATATATATATATATATATATATATATATATATATATATATATATATATATATATATATATATATATATCAACTGAAACAAGTATAGCTAAAAGTTTCATCAGTGATACATTCAGAATTCATTGGCCATAACTGACTCAGCTTCCTAAATTATTCAAGAGGAAGGTAAATGATGAAAACAAAGAATTGTTGGGTAGCCATTCGTTTTCCACGGAATATATATACAAGTGGAATCATGCATGATAAATGACCAATCACAGCCCGTTTTTGACGGTGCTTGCTGCTGTTTGTAGGAAATCAACCAGTGCCAGCATTTCTCTCAGCCTTGACAAATTGTTGCCATATTTATAACATACTCTCACGTTACCTTAGGATGACTATAAGACTGATAAGCTTATGTAATGATCCCTTAAAAAAAGAGGTATAGTTTGGGTAAACGCTCACAGCGCACAGTTCACAACTGTCCGATAACACAGAATACTTATATATTATGTCGTAAATTCAGTAAGGACTGCTTCAGCAAGAGGGTTGTTATGCAAATCTACAGTTAGGCTAGCTGGCAACACGACTAAATTCTTTTTAACTAAGGAATGTATGAGGCCATTCATCAAACTACTTTACATTAAATTTGGTTCACATCCTTTGTCTCACGTAAAATGCAAAGCACAAAAAATATTATGAGGCAACTGGTGAATCTACGCAATTACATCTTGCTGCAGCCCCTGATGACGTCAGTATGAGACTAATCTGATAAGGGAAAGAAGTATGTATGACGCATTACCACACCCCTCCCCTCGTCCCTTCGTTTTTTAGACTATACAGCATAACGTTTTTGGTGAAATATAAAAATCACTTGATTGTATATATATATATATATATATATATATATATATATATATATATATATATTATTTTTTTTTATTATTATACTTTGTCGCTGTCTCCCGCGTTTGCGAAGTAGCGCAAGGAAACAGACGAAAGAAATGGCCCAACCCCCCCATACACATGTATATACATACGTCCACACACGCAAATATACATACCTACACAGCTTTCCATGGCTTACCCCAGACGCTTCACATGCCTTGATTCAATCCACTGACAGCACGTCAACCCCGGTATACCACATCGCTCCAATTCACTCTATTCCTTGCCCTCCTTTCACCCTCCTGCATGTTCAGGCCCCGATCACACAAAATCTTTTTCACTCCATCTTTCCACCTCCAATTTGGTCTCCCTCTTCTCCTTGTTCCCTCCACCTCCGACACATATATCCTCTTGGTCAATCTTTCCTCACTCATCCTCTCCATGTGCCCAAACCACTTCAAAACACCCTCTTCTGCTCTCTCAACCACGCTCTTTTTATTTCCACACATCTCTCTTACCCTTACGTTACTCACTCGATCAAACCACCTCACACCACACATTGTCCTCAAACATCTCATTTCCAGCACATCCATCCTCCTGCGCACAACTCTATCCATAGCCCACGCCTCGCAACCATACAACATTGTTGGAACCACTATTCCTTCATACATACCCATTTTTGCTTTCCGAGATAATGTTCTCGACTTCCACACATTCTTCAAGGCCCCCAGAATTTTCGCCCCCTCCCCCACCCTATGATCCACTTCCGCTTCCATGGTTCCATCCGCTGCCAGATCCACTCCCAGATATCTAAAACACTTCACTTCCTCCAGTTTTTCTCCATTCAAACTTACCTCCCAATTGACTTGACCCTCAACCCTACTGTACCTAATAACCTTGCTCTTATTCACATTTACTCTTAACTTTCTTCTTCCACACACTTTACCAAACTCAGTCACCAGCTTCTGCAGTTTCTCACATGAATCAGCCACCAGCGCTGTATCATCAGCGAACAACAACTGACTCACTTCCCAAGCTCTCTCATCCCCCACAGACTTCATACTTGCCCCTCTTTCCAAAACTCTTGCATTTACCTCCCTAACAACCCCATCCATAAACAAATTAAACAACCATGGAGACATCACACACCCCTGCCGCAAACCTACATTCACTGAGAACCAATCACTTTCCTCTCTTCCTACACGTACACATGCCTTACATCCTCGATAAAAACTTTTCACTGCTTCTAACAACTTGCCTCCCACACCATATATTCTTAATACCTTCCACAGAGCATCTCTATCAACTCTATCATATGCCTTCTCCAGATCCATAAATGCTACATACAAATCCATTTGCTTTTCTAAGTATTTCTCACATACATTCTTCAAAGCAAACACCTGATCCACACATCCTCTACCACTTCTGAAACCACACTGCTCTTCCCCAATCTGATGCTCTGTACATGCCTTCACCCTCTCAGTCAATACCCTCCCATATAATTTACCAGGAATACTCAACAAACTTATACCTCTGTAATTTGAGCACTCACTCTTATCCCCTTTGCCTTTGTACAATGGCACTATGCACGCATTCCGCCAATCCTCAGGCACCTCACCATGAGTCATACATACATTAAATAACCTTACCAACCAGTCAACAATACAGTCACCCCCTTTTTTTTAATAAATTCCACTGCAATACCATCCAAACCTGCTGCCTTGCCGGCTTTCATCTTCCGCAAAGCTTTCACTACCTCTTCTCTGTTTACCAAATCATTTTCCCTAACCCTCTCACTTTGCACACCACCTCGACCAAAACATCCTATATCTGCCACTCTATCATCAAACACATTCAACAAACCTTCAAAATACTCACTCCATCTCCTTCTCACATCACCACTACTTGTTATCACCTCCCCATTATTATTATCATTATTATTATTATTTGTCGCTGTCTCCCGTGTTAGCGAGGTAGCGCAAGGAAACAGACGAAAGAATGGCCCAACCCACCCACATACACATGTATATACATACACGTCCACACACGCAAACATATATACCTATACATCTCAACGTATACATATATATATATATATATATATATATATATATATATATATATATATATATATATATATATATATATATATATATATATATACAAACACAGACATATACATATATACACATGTACATAATTCATACTGTCTGCCCTTATTCATTCCCATCGCCACCTCGCCACACATGAAATAACAACCCCCTCCCCCCTCATGTGTGCAAGGTAGCGCTAGGATGACAACAAAGGCCCCATTCGTTCACACTCAGTCTCTAGCTGTCATGTAATGATGCACCGAAACCACAGCTCCCTTTCCACATCCAGGCCCCACAGAACTTTCCGTGGTTTACCCCAGACGCTTCACATGCCCTGGTTCAATCCATTGCCAGCACGTCGACCCCGGTATACCACATCGTTCCAATTCACTCTATTCCTTGCACGCCTTTCACCCTCCTGCATGTTCAGGCCCCGATCACTCAAAATCTTTTTCACTCCATCTTTCCACCTCCAGTTTTGTCTCCCACTTCTCGTTCCCTCCACCTCTGACACATATATCCTCTTGGTCAATCTTTACTCACTCATTCTCTCAATGTGACCAAACCATTTCAAAACACCCTCTTCTGCTCTCTCAACCACACTCTTTTTATTACCACACATCTCTCTTACCCTATTATCACTTACTCGATGAAACCACCTCACACCACATATCTCATTTTCAGCACTTCCACCCTCCTCCGCACAACTCAATCCATAGCCCACGCCTCGCAACCATACAACATTGTTGGAACCACTATTCCTTCAAACATACCCATTTTTGCTTTCCGAGATAACGTTATCGCCTTTCACACATTCTTCAATGCTCCCAGAACCGTCCCTCCTCCCCCACCCTGTGACTCACTTCCGCTTCCATGGTTCCATTCACTGCTAAATCCACTCCCAGACATCTAAAACACTTCACTTCCTCCAGTTTTTCTCCATTCAAACTTACCTCCCAATTGACTTGTCCCTCAACCCTACTTGCTCTTATTCACATTTACTCTCAGCTTTCTTCTTTCACACACTTTACTAAACTCAGTCAGCAACTTCTGCAGTTTCTCACCCGAAACAACCACCAGCGCTGTATCATCAGCGAACAACAACTGACTCACTTCCCAAGCCCTCTCATCCACAACAGACTGCATACTTGCCCCTCTCTCCAAAACTCTTGCATTCACCTCCCTAACAACCCCATTCATAAACAAATTGAACAACCACGGAGACATCATGCACCCCTGCCGGAAACCGACATTCACTGGGAACCAATCACTTTCCTCTTTTCCCACTCATACACATGCCTTACATCGTTGATAGAGGTTTTCACTGCTTGTAGCAACTTACCTCCCACACCATATACTCTTAATACCTTCCACAAAGCATCTCTTTCAACCCTATGATATGCCTTCTCCAGATCCATAAGTGCTACATTCAAATCCCTCTGTTTTTTTTTTTTTCTTAAGTATTTCTCACATATATTCTTGAAAGCAAATACCTCATCCACACATCTTCTAACACTTCTGACACCATACTGCTCTTCCCCAGTCTGATGCTCTGTACAAGTCTTTACCCTCTCAATCAATACCCTTCCATATAATTTCCCAGGAATACTCAACAAACCTATAACTCTGTAATTCGAACACTCACCTTTATCCCCTTTGCCTTTGTACAATGGCACTATGCATGCTTTCCGCCAATCCTCAGGCACTTCACCATGAACCATACATACAATGAACAGCCTTATCAACCAGCCAACAACACAGTCACCCCCTTTCTTATTAAATTCCACTGCACTACAATCCAATCCCGCCGCCTTGCCGACTTTCATCTTCCGCAATGGTTTCACTATCTCTTCTCTGTTCACCAAACCATTCTCCCTGACCCTCTCACTTCGCACACCACCTCGACCAAATCGCCCTACATCTGCTACTATATCATGAAAAACATTCAACAAACCTTCAAAATACTCACTCCATCTCCTTCTTACTTCACCACTACTTGTTATTACCCCCCATTAACCCCCTTCACCGATGTTCCCATTTGTTTTCTTGTCTTACGTACCTTATTTACCTCCTTCCAAAACATCTTTTTATTCTCCCTAAAGTTTAATGATACTCTCTCACCCCAACTCTCATTTGCCCTCTTTTTTACCTCTTGCACCTTTCTCTTGACCTCCTACCTCTTTCTTTTATACATCTCCCAGTCATTTGCAGTACTTCTCTGCAAAAATCATCCAAACGCCTCTCTCTTCTCTTTCACTAACAGTCTTACTTTCTAATATATATATATATACACACACACACACACACACACACACTCACACACACACACACAAACACCACACACACACACACATATATATATATATATAATATATATAATATATATAATATATATATATATATGGAAGTAAGGGGACTGGGGGAAAAATGGGGTGTATTTAGGGAATCAGTGATGGATTGCGCAAAAGATGCTTGTGGCATGAAGAAGAGTGGGATGTGTTGATTAGAAAGGGTAGTGAGTGGTGGGAATGAAGAAGTAAGAGTATTAGTGAAAGAGAAGAGAGAGGCATTTGGACGATTTTTGCAGGGAAAAAATGCAATTGAGTGGGAGATGTATAAAAAGAAAGAGACAGGAGGTCAAGAGAAGGTGCAAGAGGTGAAAAAAAGGGCAAATGAGAGTTGGAGTGAGAGAGTATCATTAAATTTTAGGGAGAATAAAAAGATGTTCTGGAAGGAGGTAAATAAAGTGCGTAAGACAAGGGAGCAAATGGGAACTTCAGTGAAGGGCGCAAATGGGGAGGTGATAACAAGTAGTGGTGATGTGAGAAGGAGATGGAGTGAGTATTTTGAAGGTTTGTTGAATGTGTTTGATGATAGAGTGGCAGATATAGGATGTTTTGGTCGAGGTGGTGTGCAAATTGAGAGGGTTAGGGAAAATGATTTGGTAAACAAGAAGAGGTAGTGAAAGCTTTGCGGAAGATGAAAGCCGGCAAGGCAGCAGGTTTGGATGGTATTGCAGTGGAATTTATTAAAAAAGGGGGTGACTGTATTGTTGACTGGTTGGTAAGGTTATTTAATGTATGTATGACTCATGGTGAGGTGCCTGAGGATTGGCGGAATGCGTGCATAGTGCCATTGTACAAAGGCAAAGGGGATAAGAGTGAGTGCTCAAATTACAGAGGTATAAGTTTGTTGAGTATTCCTGGTAAAGTATATGGGAGGGTATTGATTGAGAGGGTGAAGGCATGTACAGAGCATCAGATTGGGGAAGAGCAGTGTGGTTTCAGAAGTGGTAGAGGATGTGTGGATCAGGTGTTTGCTTTGAGGAATGTATGTGAGAAATACTTAGAAAAGCAAATGGATTTTTATGTAGCATTTATGGATCTGGAGAAGGCATATGATAGAGTTGATAGAGATGCTCTGTGGAAGGTATTAAGAATATATGGTGTGGGAGGCAAGTTGTTAGAAGCAGTGAAAAGTTTTTATCGAGGAGGTAAGGCATGTGTACGTGTAGGAAGAGAGAAAGTGATTGGTTCTCAGTGAATGTAGGTTTGCGGCAGGAGTGTGTGATGTCTCCATGGTTGTTTAATTTGTTTATGGATGGGGTTGTTAGGGAGGTGAATGCAAGAGTTTTGGAAAGAGGGGCAAGTATGAAGTCTGTTGGGGATGAGAGAGCTTGGGAAGTGAGTCAGTTGTTGTTCGCTGATGATACAGCGCTGGTGGCTGATTCATGTGAGAAACTGCAGAAACTGGTGACTGAGTTTGGTAAAGTGTGTGGAAGAAGAAAGTTAAGAGTAAATGTGAATAAGAGCAAGGTTATTAGGTACAGTAGGGTTGAGGGTCAATTCAATTGGGAGGTGAGTTTGAATGGAGAAAACCTGGAGGAAGTGAAGTGTTTTAGATATCTGGGAGTGGATCTCGCAGCGGATGGAACCATGGAAGCGGAAGTGGATCATAGGGTGGGGGAGGGGGCGAAAATTCTGGG
The DNA here is from genome assembly GCF_036320965.1 of Panulirus ornatus. NCBI lineage: Eukaryota > Metazoa > Arthropoda > Malacostraca > Decapoda > Palinuridae > Panulirus > Panulirus ornatus. Next base: position 42,451,886 of record NC_092241.1, on the reverse strand, counting down.
AGCCTTGAAGAATGTGTGGAAGTCGAGAACATTATCTCGGAAAGCAAAAATGGGTATGTTTGAAGGAATAGTGGTTCCAACAATGTTGTATGGTTGCGAGGCGTGGACTATGGATAGAGTTGTGCGCAGGAGGATGGATGTGCTGGAAATGAGATGTTTGAGGACAATGTGTGGTGTGAGGTGGTTTGATCGAGTAAGTAACGTATGGGTAAGAGAGATGTGTGGAAATAAAAAGAGCGTGGTTGAGAGAGCAGAAGAGGGTGTTTTGAAATGGTTTGGTCACATGGAGAGAATGAGTGAGGAAAGATTGACCAAGAGGATATATGTGTCGGAGGTGGAGGGAACGAGGAGAAGAGGGAGACCAAATTGGAGGTGGAAAGATGGAGTGAAAAAGATTTTGAGTGATCGGGGCCTGAACATGCAGGAGGGTGAAAGGAGGGCAAAGAATAGAGTGAATTGTAGCGATGTGGTATACCGGGGTTGACGTGCTGTCAGTGGATTGAATCAAGGCATGTGAAGCGTCTGGGGTAAACCATGGAAAGCTGTGTAGGTATGTATATTTGCGTGTGTGGACGTATGTATATACATGTGTATGGGGGGGGTTGGGCCATTTCTTTCGTCTGTTTCCTTGCGCTACCTCGCAAACGCGGGAGACAGCGACAAAGTATAATAAATATATATAAATATATATATATATATATATATCTATATATATATATCTATATATATATATATATATATATATATATATATATATATATATATATATATATATATATATATAGTATATATATATATATATATGGAAGTAAGGGGACTGGGGGAAAAATGGGGTGTATTTAGGGAATCAGTGATGGATTGCGCAAAAGATGCTTGTGGCATGAGAAGAGTGGGAGGTGGGTTGATTAGAAAGGGTAGTGAGTGGTGGGATGAAGAAGTAAGAGTATTAGTGAAAGAGAAGAGAGAGGCATTTGGACGATTTTTGCAGGGAAAAAATGCAATTGAGTGGGAGATGTATAAAAGAAAGAGACAGGAGGTCAAGAGAAAGGTGCAAGAGGTGAAAAAAAGGGCAAATGAGAGTTGGAGTGAGAGAGTATCATTAAATTTTAGGGAGAATAAAAAGATGTTCTGGAAGGAGGTAAATAAAGTGCGTAAGACAAGGGAGCAAATGGGAACTTCAGTGAAGGGCGCAAATGGGGAGGTGATAACAAGTAGTGGTGATGTGAGAAGGAGATGGAGTGAGTATTTTGAAGGTTTGTTGAATGTGTTTGATGATAGAGTGGCAGATATAGGATGTTTTGGTCGAGGTGGTGTGCAAAGTGAGAGGGTTAGGGAAAATGATTTGGTAAAAAGAGAAGAGGTAGTGAAAGCTTTGCGGAAGATGAAAGCCGGCAAGGCAGCAGGTTTGGATGGTATTGCAGTGGAATTTATTAAAAAAGGGGGTGACTGTATTGTTGACTGGTTGGTAAGGTTATTTAATGTATGTATGACTCATGGTGAGGTGCCTGAGGATTGGCGGAATGCGTGCATAGTGCCATTGTACAAAGGCAAAGGGGATAAGAGTGAGTGCTCAAATTACAGAGGTATAAGTTTGTTGAGTATTCCTGGTAAAGTATATGGGAGGGTATTGATTGAGAGGGTGAAGGCATGTACAGAGCATCAGATTGGGGAAGAGCAGTGTGGTTTCAGAAGTGGTAGAGGATGTGTGGATCAGGTGTTTGCTTTGAAGAATGTATGTGAGAAATACTTAGAAAAGCAAATGGATTTGTATGTAGCATTTATGGATCTGGAGAAGGCATATGATAGAGTTGATAGAGATGCTCTGTGGAAGGTATTAAGAATATATGGTGTGGGAGGAAAGTTGTCAGAAGCAGTGAAAAGTTTTTATCGAGGATGTAAGACATGTGTACGTGTAGGAAGAGAGGAAAGTGATTGGTTCTCAGTGAATGTAGGTTTGCGGCAGGGGTGTGTGATGTCTCCATGGTTGTTTAATTTGTTTATGGATGGGGTTGTTAGGGAGGTAAATGCAAGAGTTTTGGAAAGAGGGGCAAGTATGAAGTCTGTTGGGGATGAGAGAGCTTGGGAAGTGAGTCAGTTGTTGTTCGCTGATGATACAGCGCTGGTGGCTGATTCATGTGAGAAACTGCAGAAGCTGGTGACTGAGTTTGGTAAAGTGTGTGGAAGAAGAAAGTTAAGAGTAAATGTGAATAAGAGCAAGGTTATTAGGTACAGTAGGGTTGAGGGTCAAGTCAATTGGGAGGTGAGTTTGAATGGAGAAAAACTGGAGGAAGTGAAGTGTTTTAGATATCTGGGAGTGGATCTGGCAGCGGATGGAACCATGGAAGCGGAAGTGGATCATAGGGTGGGGGAGGGGGCGAAAATTCTGGGAGCGTTGAAGAATGTGTGGAAGTCGAGAACATTATCTCGGAAAGCAAAAATGGGTATGTTTGAAGGAATAGTGGTTCCAGCAATGTTGTATGGTTGCGAGGCGTGGGCTATGGATAGAGTAGTGCGCAGGAGGATGTATGTGCTGGAAATGAGATGTTTGAGGACAATGTGTGGTGTGAGGTGGTTTGATCGAGTGAGTAACGTAAGGGTAAGAGAGATGTGTGGAAATAAAAAGAGCGTATTTCTCACATACATTCTTTAAAGTAAACACCCGATCCACACATCCTCTACCACTTTTGAAACCACACTGCTCTTCCCCAATCTGATGCTCTGTACGTGCCTTCACCCTCTCAATCAATACCCTCCCATATAATTTACCAGGAATACTCAACAAACTTATACCTCTGTAATTTGAGCACTCACTCTTATCCCCTTTGCCTTTGTACAATGGCACTATGCACGCATTTCGCTAATCCTCAGGCACCTCACCATGAGTTATACATACATTAAATAACCTTACCAACCAGTCAACAATACAGTCACCCCCTTTTTTAATAAATTCCACTGCAATACCATCCAAACCTGCTGCCTTGCCGGCTTTCATCTTCCGCAAAGCTTTTACTACCTCTTCTCTGTTTACCAAATCATTTTCCCTAACCCTCTCACTTTGCAAACCACCTCGACCAAAACACCCTATATCTGCCACTCTATCATCAAACATATTCAACAAACCTTCAAAATACTCACTCCATCTCCTTCTCACATCACCACTACTTGTTATCACCTCCCCATTTGCGCCCTTCACTGAAGTTCCCATTTGCTCCCTTGTCTTACGCACTTTATTTACCTCCTTCCAGAACATCTTTTTATTCTCCCTAAAATTTAATGATACTCTCTCACTCCAACTCTCATTTGTCTTCTTTTTCACCTCTTGCACCTTTCTCTTGACCTCCTGTCTCTTTCTTTTATACATCTCCCACTCAATTGCATTTTTTCCCTGCAAAAATCGTCCAAATGCCTCTCTCTTCTCTTTCACTAATAATCTTACTTCTTCATCACACCACTCACTACCCTTTCTAATCAACCCACCTCGCACTCTTCTCATGCCACAAGCAACTTTTGCGCATTCCATCACTGATTCCCTAAATACATCCCATTCCTCCCCCACTCCCCTTACTTCCATTGTTCTCACCTTTTCCCATTCTGTACTCAGTCTCTCCTGGTACTTCCTCACACAAGTCTCCTTCCCAAGCTCACTTACTCTCACCACCCTCTTCACCCCAACATTCACTCTTCTTTTCTGAAAACCCATACAAATCTTCACCTTAGCCTCCACAAGATAATGATCAGACATCCCTCCAGTTGCACCTCTGAGCACATTAACATCCAAAAGTCTCTCTTTCGCGCGCCTGTCAATCAACACGTAATCCAATAACGCTCTCTGGCCATCTCTCCTACTTACATACGTATACTTATGAATATCTCGCTTTTTAAGCCAGGTATTCCCAATCATCAGTCCTTTTTTAGCACATAAATCTACAAGCTCTTCACCATTTCCATTTACAACACTGAACACCCCATGTATACCAATTATTCCCTCAACTGCCACATTACTCACCTTTGCATTCAAATCACCCATCACTATAAACCGGTCTCGTGCATCAAAACCACTAACACACTCATTCAGCTGCTCCCAAAACACTTGCCTCTCATGATCTTTCTTCTCATGCCCAGGTGCATATGCACCAATAATCACCCATCTCTCTCCATCAACTTTCAGTTTTACCCATATTAATCGAGAATTTACTTTCTTACATTCTATCACATACTCCCACAACTCCTGTTTCAGGAGTACTGCTACTCCTTCCCTTGCTCTTGTCCTCTCACTAACCCCTGACTTTACTCCCAAGACATTCCCAAACCACTCTACCCCTTTACCCTTGAGCTTCGTTTCACTCAGAGCCAAAACATCCAGGCTCCTTTCCTCAAACATACTACCTATCTCTCCTTTTTTCACATCTTGGTTACATCCACACAAATTTAGACACCCCAGTCTGAGCCTTCGAGGAGGATGAGCACTCCCCGCGTGACTCCTTCTTCTGTTTCCCATTTTAGAAATTTAAAAATGCAAGGAGGGGAGGGTTTCTGGCCCCCCGCTCCCGTCCCCTCTAGTTGCCTTCTACGACACGCGAGGAATGCTTT
>NC_092241.1:42339796-42444796 GCF_036320965.1 Panulirus ornatus | reverse complement strand
GCTCGTGGTAAACCATTCACCAGATGGCAAGGAAGCATCTTAACAATTCACTCCGACTTTGACTTAACTATATTGCATTTCTTTATTTCTGGCTCTTATATATCATTCACCAGGAAGTACTTTGGGGACGTGTAGGGTGAAAAGTGGAAAAGGTGATGACTGCGATGGAGGCAACAGGAGCAGCACAGGTCTTACAATATGTACAGTTCCTTAGGGTGAAGCTTGCCCACATACCCCTAGGCCAACTACTCCCTCTTAACACATCGACGCTCGCCCACAGAGAGAGATCTTGCACGGTGACCAGGCTAACGCGTAGCACATACCATCCGACTTGAGTGCTGAAGAGCGGGTGTGATTATGTATATGTGGGCATGATTTGACATACATCTTCCACATTAGTATTACTACGTGTGTATTACCGCCAGACATGGTCATGGAAGTTTACTTTTTACCCGATGCAAGTGTTAATTGATTGTGTTATTATGTATATAATTCTTTTTTTAGAAGGTCCTAGTTTATAGTAATATCCACATTTGTCAGCAACAAACGCTCAGTACAAATGCTAGGATCAAATTCCTACTTATCACATCGAGTGTATTTGTATGTAGTTCATTACACAACCTCTGTACTATGCGTTCCATGGGACTACACAGATGTGTTAAAAGTTGCACAGCGATAAAAATGTTTAAACTAAAACATATTGAGACTATGATTTATACAAAGGAAGCCTACATTACACTAAGTGTCATCTAAAATAGTAACAACAGACGGTAGCACGAGAAGAACTTTACACAAAGGTCGCTGGGCTTAAGGGGAAGATCATGCCGCCTCCGTGACGTCAGTAGGGAAGCCCCGGATGGTCGGCTCAGCCAAACAGCTGATGAGACAACCTTTACATTTACGCCGTTACTTTTATCGTCGATGTCCTTGAAATGACGTTGATGCAACTGACTTGTATCACTATACTAACTATGATGGTCTTATGTGCAGTGCATAAGCCAATCAGAGCATGAATCCATATTCAGAAGGTGAAAGACACACACATTCAGTAAACACATGTATGCCTACTAAGAAATACACACACACACACACACAAACACCACACACACACACACACACACACACACACAAACACCACACACACACACACACACATGAATCGTATTTTTTTGTAAGGATAAATCAGAAAAAAGTTTTACAGTTGACTTAAAAGTTTTATTGTACAAGTAGTTAACAAGACACGATGTGGTATACCGGGTTCGACGTGCTGTCAAGGGATTGAACCAGGGCATGTGAAGCGTCTCGGGTAAACCATGGAAAGTTTTGTGGGGCCTGGATGTGGAAAGGGAGCTGTGGTTTCGGTGCATCATTACATGACAGCTAGAGACTGAGTGTGAACGAATTTGGCCTTTGTTGTCTTTTAACAGCGCTACCTCGTGAGGGGAGGGGGGAGGGGGGATGCTATTTCATGTGTGGCGGGGTGGCGACGAGAATGAATAAAGGCAGAAAGTATGAATGTGTATACGTGTATATATGTATATGTCTGTGTATGTATATATAAGTATACGTTGAAATGTATAGGTATGTATATGTGCGTGTGTGGATATGTATGTATATACATGTGTATGTGGGTGGGTTGGTCCATTCTTTCGTCTGTTTCCTTGCGCTACCTCGCTAACGCGGGAGACAGCGACTAAGTATGATAAAAATAATAAAAATGAAGCAACTACTGCAATATCACTATTGTTATACAACATGGTCTCATGCTATATTACCAACAGCACTGAAAAATGCATTGTACAAAAAATGGGATAACTTTCTTAAAGGAAACTTGACAGAGTATGGACCAAGCTTGACAAAAGTTACAGTGAAACACAATCGTTATTCCTCGTGTGTCCGGCAATCTCAAGTTTAAAAGTGAGTGAGGAAGACTGATGGTGGCGACCGACCGATCCTTCCCTCGCTCCTCAAGCCTGCCCACACAATCTAGGCAAGGTGGACACTGTTTAGTGCGTCTATACTGTACTTCATACACCTCCTCCCTCTGGAAGATTACTAGTTGCGTGTTACGGGTAGAGAGTTTATACACTCGTGTTGTCTCGTTTGTAAATCTTGTAAATATATAGTACATCTATGGCCCTGGGACATGGGAGGATGCCCAAAATATGGTCCTCAATTTTCATCATTAACAACTGGAACCAACCTCAACGTTTTGTCAAAATTGCTTATCCTGGTTCCTCAGCAGAAGCTACCATCCTCTCATGTGGTGCCCCGTGGGCTGGTGCCCTCCACTATCCGACTACCTCCATCCGTGTGCCCCCACCACCACAATGTGCTTCCTGTGTTCATGACACTATATAATCCAATCTTATTTCCTTTATTCTGTTCAAAATCCATATATTAATGTCCGGGACAAGGACTCTGTCCTTTTTTCCTATACTTAAAAATTTCTTTCTGGTGTTGAGATGATGACACACGCAAGTCCCTGCATTTGACATTTGGCTCGTGACACTGTGGCTCTCCTACCGTAGCACACTGTGGCTCTCCTACCGTAGCACACTGTGGCTCTCCTCCCGTAGCAACACAGTGGCTCTCCTACCGTAGCACACTGTGGCTCTCCTACCGTAGCAACACTGTGGCTCTCCTACCGTAGCAACACTGTGGCTCTCCTACCGTAGCAACACTGTAGCTCTCAACGTAACAACACTGTGGCTCTCCTACCGTAGCACAATGTAGCTCTCCTACCGTAGTAACACTGTGGCTCTCCTACCGTAGCAACACTGTGGCTCTCCTACCGTGGCACACTGTAGCTCTCCTACCGTAGTAACACTGTGGCTCTCATACCGTAACAACACTGACTGTCCTACCGTAGCAACAACGTGGCTCTCCTATTGTGGCAGAACTGTGGCTCTCCTACCGTAGCAACACTGCGGCTATTCTACCGTAGCAGCACTGTGGCTCTTTTACCGTAGCAACACTGTGGCTCTCCTACCGTGGCACACCGTAGCTCTCCTACCGTAGCAACACTGTGCCTCTCCTACTGAAGCAACACTGTGGCTCTTCTACCGTGGCACCACAGTGGCTCTCCTACCGTAGCAACAATGTGGCTGTCCTACAGTAGCAACAATGTGCCTCTCCTACCGTGGCAGCACTGTGGCACTCCTACCATAGCAACCCTGCGGCTCTCCTACCGTAGCAGCACCGTGACTCTCCTACCGCAGCAACACTGTGGCTCTCCTACCGTGGCAGCACTATGGCACTCCTACCGTAGCAGCACTGCGGCTTTCCTACCGTAGCAGCACTGTGGCTCTTTTACCGTAGCAACACTGTGGCTCTCCCACCGTAGCAACATTGCGGCTATCCTACCGTAGCAACACTGTGGCTCTTATACCGTAGCAGCACTGTGGCTCTCCTACCGTGGCAGCATTGTGGCTCTCCTACCATAGCAACACTGTGGCTCTCCTACCGTGGCAGCAATGTGGCTCTCCTACCGTAGCACATTGCGGCTATCCTACCGTAGCAACACTGTGGCTCTTATACCGTAGCAGCACTGTGGCTCTCCTACCGTGGCAGCACCGTGGCACTCCTACCGCAGCAACACTGTGGCTCTCCTACCGTAGCAGCACCGTGACTCTCCTAACGTAGCAGCACTGTGGCACTCCTACCGTAGCAACACTGTGGCTCTCCTACCGTGGCAGCACTGTGGCTCTCCTACCGTAGCACATTGCGGCTATCCTACCGCGTAGCAACACTGTGGCTCTTATACCGTAGCAACACTGTGGCTCTCCTACCGTGGCAGCACTGTGGCTCTCCTACCATAGCAACACTGTGGCTTGCCTACTGTAGCAGCACTGTGGCTCAGCTACCGTAGCAACACTGTAGTTCATCTACAGTAGCAACACTGTGTTTATTCCTACCGTAACAACACAGTGGTTGTCCTACCGTAGCAACACTGTGGCTCACCTGCCGTAGCAAAACTGTGGCTCTCCTACCGTAGCAACACTCTGGCTGTCCTACCGTAGCAATAATGTGTCTCTCCTACCGTAGCAATACTGTGGCTCTCCTACCGTAACATCACTGTAGCGCACCTACCGTAGCAACACTGTGGCTCTCCTAACGTAGCAACACTGTGGCTCACCTACCGTGGCAGCACTATGGCTCTCCTATCGTAGCAACACTGTGGCTCTCCTACCGTAGCAACACTGTGGCTCGCCTACTGTAGCAGCACTGTGGCTCAGCTACCGTAGCAACACTGTAGTTCATCTACAGTAGCAACACTGTGTTTATTCCTACCGTAACAACACAGTGGCTGTCCTACCGTAGCAACACTGTGGCTCACCTATCGTAGCAAAACTGTGGCTCTCCTACCGTAGCAACACTCTGGCTTGCCTACCGTAGCAATACTGTGTCTCTCCTACCGTAGCAATACTGTGGCTCTCCTACCGTAACAACACTGTAGCTCACCTACCGTAGCAACACTGTGGCTCTCCTAACGTAGCAACACTGTGGCTCACCTACCATAGCAACACTCTGGCTCTCCTACTGTAGCAACACTCTGGCTCGCCTACCGTAGCAACACTGTAGTTTTCCTACCGTGGCAGCACTGTGGCTCTCCTACCGTAGCAACATTGTGGCTATCCTACCGTGGTAACACTGTGGCTCGCCTACTGTAGCAACACTGTGGCTCTCCTACCGTAGCAACACTGTGGCTCACCTAATGTAGCAACACTGTAGTTCAACTACAGTAGCAACATCGTGATTTTCCTACCGCAGCAACACTGTGGGTCTCCTACCGTAGCAACACTGTGGGTCACCTACCGTAGCAACACTGTCGGTCTCCTACCGTAGCAACACTGTGGCTCCCCTACTGTAGCAACACTGTGGCTCACCTACCGCAGCAACACTGTGGCTGTCCTACAGTAGCAACACTGTGGCTGTCCTACCGTAGCAACACTCTGGCTCTCCTACCGTATCAACACTCTGGCTCTCCTACCGTAGCAATACTGTGTCTCTCCTACCGTAGCAATACTGCGGCTCTCCTACCGTGGCAGACTGTGGCTTTCCTACCGTAGCAACACTGTGGCTCTTCTACCGTGGCAGCACTGTGGCTTACCTACCGTAGCAACACTGTGGCTCTTCTACCGTGGCATTCCTACCGTAGCAACACAGTGGCTCTCCTACCGTGGCAGCACTGTGGCTTCCCTACCGTAGCAACACTGTGGCTCTTCTACCGTAGCAACACTGTGGCTCTCCTACCGTAGCAAAACTGTGGCTCTCCTATCGTGGCAACACTGTGGCTCACTTACTGTAGCAACACCGTAGTTCACCTACAGTAGCAATACTGTGATTTTCCTACCGTAGCAACACTGTGGCTCTCCTACCGTAGCAACACTGTGGCTCTCCCACCGTAGCAACACTGTGGCTCTCCTACCGTAGCAACATTGTGGCTCTTCTACCGTAGCAACACTGGCTCTCCTACCGGAGCAATACTGTGTCTCTCCTACCGTAGCAATACTGTGGCTCTCCTACCGTGGCAGCACTGTGGCTCTCCTACCGTAGCACACTGTGGCTCTTCTACCGTGGCAGCACTGTGGCTCACCTACCGTAGCAACAACGTGGCTCTCCTACCGTAGCAACACCCTGGCTCACCTACCGTAGCAACATTGTGGCTGTCCTACCGTAGCAACACTCTGGCTAGCCTACCGTGGCAACACTGTGGCTCCCCTACCATAGCAACACTATGTCTCTTCTACCGTAGCTTCACTGTGGCTCTCCTACCGGAGCAACAGTGTGGCTCTCCTAACGTAGCAACACTGTGGAGCTCCTACCGTAGCAACACTGTGGCTCTCCTACCGTAGCAACACTGTGGCTCACCTACCGTAGCAACAGCGTGACTCATCTTCTGTAGCTACACTGTGCTTTTTCCTACTATAGCGACACTATGTTTTTTCCTACTATGGCAACACTGTGCCTCTCCTATCGTAGTAGCACTGTGGCTCTTTTACTGTAGCAACATTGTGGCTCTCCTACCGCAGCAACATTGTGGCTCTCCTACCGTAGCAACACCGTGTCTCTTCTACTGTAGCAACACTGTGGCTCTCCTACCGCAGCAACACTGTGGCTCTCTTACCGTAGCAACACTGTGTCTCTTCTACGGTAGCAACACTATGGCTCTCCTACTGTAACAACACTGTGGCTCTCCTACCGTAGCAACACTGTGGTTCTCCTACCATAGCAACAGTGTTTCTTCTCCCGTAGCAACATTTTGGCTCTCCTACCGCAGTAACACTGTGGCTGTCCTACCGTAGCAACACTGTGGCTCTCCTACTGTAACAATACTGTGGCTCTCCTACCATTGCAGCACTGTGGCTCTCCTAATGTAGCAACACTGTGGCTCTCCTAATGTAGCAACACTGTGGCTCTCCTACCGTAGCAGAACTGTGGCTCTTTTACCGTAGCACACAGTGGGTCTCCCATCATAGCAACACTGCGGCTCTCTTAATGTAGCAGCACTGTGGCTCTCCTACCGTAGCAACTCTGTGGCTCTCCTACCGGGGCAACACTGTTACTCTCCTACCGCAGCAACATTGTGGCTCTCCTACCGTAGTAACACCGTGTCTCTTCTACTGTAGCAACACTGTGGCTCTCCTACCGCAGCAACACTGTGGCTCTCTTACCGTAGCAACACTGTGTCTCTTCTACGGTAGTAACACTATGGCTCTCCTACTGTAACAACACTGTGGCTCTCCTACCGTAGCAACACTGTGGTTCTCCTACCATAGCAACAGTGTTTCTTCTCCCGTAGCAACATTTTGGCTCTCCTACCGCAGTAACACTGTGGCTCTCCTACCGTAGCAACACTGTGGCTCTCCTACTGTAACAATACTGTGGCTCTCCTACCATTGCAGCACTGTGGCTCTCCTAATGTAGCAACACTGTGGCTCTCCTAATGTAGCAACACCTGTGGCTCTCCTACCGTAGCAGAACTGTGGCTCTTTTACCGTAGCACACAGTGGGTCTCCCATCATAGCAACACTGCGGCTCTCTTAATGTAGCAGCACTGTGGCTCTCCTACCGTAGCAACTCTGTGGCTCTCCTACCGGGGCAACACTGTTACTCTCCTACCGTAGCAACACAGTGGCTCTCCTAGCGTAGCAACACAGTGGCTCTCCTAATGCAGCAGCACTGTGGCTATCCCACTGTAGCAGTCCTGTGGCTCTCCTAATGTAGTAACACTGTAGCTCTCCTACCGAAGCAAAACTGTGGCTTTCCTAATGTAGCAGCACTTTGACTCTCCTACCGTAGCAGCACTGTGGCTCTTCTACCGTAGCAACACTGTGGCTCTCCTACCGTAGCAGCACTGTGGCTCTTTTACCGTAGCAACACAGTGGGTCTCCTATCGTAGCAAGACTGTGGCTCTCTTAATGTAGCAGCACTGTGGCTCTCCTACCGTAGCAACACTGTGGCTCTCCTACCGGGGCAACACTGTTACTCTCCTACCGTAGTAACACTGTAGCTCTCCTACCGAAGTAACACTGTGGCTCTCCTTATGTAGCAGCACTGTGGCTCTCCTACCGTATCAGCACTGTGGCTCTCCTACCGTAGCAACACTGTGGCTCTCCTAATGTAGCAGCACTGTGGCTCTCCTACCGTAGCAACACAGTGGCTCTCTTACCGTAGCAACACTGTGGCTCTCCTACCGTAAGCAGCACTGTGGCTCTCCTACCGTAACAGCACTGTGGCTCTCCTACAGTAGCAACACTGTGGCTCTCCTAATGTAGCAGCACTGTGGTTTTCCTACCGCAGCAACACAGTGGCTTTCCTACCGTAGCAACACTGTGGCTCTCCTACCGTAGCACCACAGTAGCTCCTCTACCGTAGCAACACTGTGGCTCTCCTACCGTAGCAACACAGTGGTTCTCCAACCGTAGCAACACTTACTATCCTATCGTAGCAACACTGTGGCTCTCCTACCGTAGCAAAACAGTGGCTCTCCTACCGTAGCAACACTGTGGCTCTCCTACTGTAGCAACACAGTAGCTGTCCTACTGTAGCAAGACTGTGGATCTCCTACCGTAGCAACACAGTGGTTTTCCTACCGTAGCAACACTTGCATCATTTCCTCTTACTTCCAGCTTGACATACTGCTTCACTCTCGTCTCCAACACGTTCCAGGGAGAGTCAGTTGTCTGAGATGCACCACCTCTTCCTTCCTTCAGCTTTCGCACTGTACTCTCCCAGGTCCTGCAGTGGGGCAGCGCGCCTCTGCGGCATCTTTTCTCACATGTCCACCAGCCTGCGTCATGCGCGTCATCACAGTAGAGCAAGACAGGAAAATACGTTGTGCAGATTCAGGTTTATTCTCACATTATAATGAGTTGTGTGTTCTCTCCACACAGATAAAGAGGCGCCTATATTCATCCTGCCACACCCAGGCCATATAGTCCCACCCGCTGCTCTCATAACACAACACTAGTTGTTCAATAGACTTTTATCTTTCTTTTTTTTTGGAACGTCATCCTTCGTCAAGACCACCCTCTGGCCTCTCTTCCCCTGAGACACTGTTCTAACCACATTCATAGATCCTTTCGATCGTCACGACCTTGACTGCCTCACCCCAAAGTACGGTCAGGTAGGAGCGCTGTTGCTGCCTTCCCAGGTACAGCAGCCCACAACAAGAACTTGTGGAAAGACTTGAGGTTCAACACTGCTGGGAGGTGCAACCTCCTCCTCCTACCTGAACCATTCTTGCTCCCCGAGCGTCGATACCGTGTCGTGGTTTCACTTCCCTACCCTCCTCTATTTAGTTACCAACAGTGTTCTTTCTGTTTACATCTGGCCGAACACTTCTCTGTCTCTTAACCTACCTTGCCTCGTCCCTGTCATTCCTTAGTGTCTCCAGTCACATCTCTCATCTCCTCTTCTACCAAGCACCATTTGGGACCTATCTCCCTCTGCTATAGTGCTGGGTCCGGATCATCAGCCCGGGAACAACAAGAACGCGAAGCTTAATACGAGGTCTTGGTCTTGTAACATACTGCAGGATCTTTAACTGGAATCTTAATAAGGGTATTGGCTTTGAAGCTTACTACAGCGTCTCAATTGGAAGCTTAATAAAGGATCTTGGTTTTGAAGTTTTCTACAGAGTCTTCAACTGGAAGCTTAAAACGTGGTCTTGTCCTTGAAGCTTACTACAACGTCTTCAACTGGAAGCTTAATATGTGATCTTGGTCTTGAAGCTTATTACAGCGTCTTCAACTGGAAGCTTAATACGGGGTTTCGGTCTTGAAGCTTACTACAACGTCTTCAACTGGAAGCTTAATACGGGGTCTTGGTCTTGAAGCTTACTATAACGATTCAACTGGAAGCTTATTACGAGGTCTTGGTCCTGAAACTAAATATAGAGGTCTTGGTCGTGGTTCAGTTCAAGACCTGAGGATTTTCTTGTCTTGAGTCATTCATGAACTATAGGATTTAGACTCTTGTATGGAAAAACATGGTTCATATATTAATCTAAGAGACAGGGCGACACTAATGTACAAATCTCTCCTGGAAACATACAAAGAGTATTCACAAACCCTTCACACACGCAACACACCCAAAATCTTGAACATAAATGCATATGTGACACATGCACACGTACTCTCAAAAGTCAGCGAACCAAGCACCATGACATCAAGTAGTCTCACGCAGTGGCAACCACATAATAAATATTTTACGAGCAATGCTCCACACCGTTCATCTAAACCTATCAAAATATTGTACGGGGTCTTCCTTCTCCCCTGCTCCAATCCTCACCTTACATCTTTTATACGCAGCGCCAATAAATGCTGAAGTACAAAATAATGGACGAAAAAAAATTCAGTAGCGTGTAAAGGAACTTTTTAGACGAAATAGGGAAATATTGCGTAGATATTGGTGACATTTCGATAAAAAGCGACATCCTGGGTCGGACCGTCGCGTCACAAGCCCGCGAATATTGCTGACCACTCGTCCCAATCCATGAGCTCTGGCATCGGCTTCCGCTCCACTTCGAATCTATCGTTAACGATGGCTATTATAATCATATCCATATCATCAAGAGAAAATACTATATCATGGATAGAGAAGCAAAATATATATTCATAACTTATAAGCTAACACTGCATCGCCAATGTGAATCTGGTGTAAATTCTGTGTATGAGACTGAAAGGCGGGATTTGAGCAAGTATCGATTTTTAAAAATCAAGTGACAGACATATTCACTCCAGCCTGTCTGCTGGATGCCATCAGGTCTGAAAAATGGAAGAAGGACTGGCTACCGTCCAATGTAATACAATGCACTTGAAATTCACTTCAACATGATAAACCCTGAGCGTCTGCAATGGCGCCAAAATACCATTACTGTAAACGTAAAAGTTTACAAATCAGTATAATGTAACTGACATTATGCTCGATTATCTGCGTTTAACAAGACACTTCACCGTAATAAGTATATTTCAGTATTTCACGATCTTGATGGTTCTGTGAAACGACGAAAAAATTTCTTTATCACAGCCACAGGAAACCCCCGAGTATCAACGGTAGAGAGGAAGTCGTCGCCACCGTATGTGATCGAAATAACGTCTGGAGCGGCGGGCAAGAAACATAAGCCATATTGAAACTCGACTTGGCAATCGTTGCCATGTCTTTGGCATCCCTAGGAATAAAGAGCTTGGCTTTATCCGTAAAGGTATCATATATGTATTAACTATAACGACAGACATATAAGGAATCGTAGCTTTTAGTCTATAGTATGAAAATCTTGCCCCACCGTCAGACCTTATAAGCTTGGTCGGGCCCGAGACTTCCGAGACTGATATAATCTGAGATGAAGCCAAACCCACAGAACGAAAGTCAGGAATGAGCCACGGTTATGAGCCCAATATTCCACGGATATTGGCATATTCTTTACACTGAATGTGAAATACACGCCATAAATAGAATTAGGTTCTGTCGGAGAAAGATGGTCATATGATGGCCGGCTCAGCAGTATTCTAGAGCCCAGCGCCGGACCAGATGGCCCGAGTGAGGGATCAAGTATGTATCCAGCATTTTTCAGCTCAGGCGGAGGGACTGGGGAACTTTTATCCGTAATTTCTCCATTTCAGAGGCTCTGGACGAGACTGGCAAGAAATTTCGAAGGACATTAAGTCTTCAAATAACAACTTCCCAAAGGCAGTCGGTAAAACGGTCAGGTTTATGTAAAACGTTATATGTCGTTAACCTTGATGTGTTACAACCTTTCTAGTTGCCTCTTACCTAATGTAGAGGTAAGATAACTGGTGTTGGTGGTTATATCTATCTATCTATCTATATATTAAGGTGTTGGCGTTACCAGGCTCCGCCTGTGAAGGATTACACAACGAAGCGAGTCAAGAGCTGTATCACTGGGAGTACAGCCTCGCTAAAGACCTGACTCCAAAACAACAGACTCTACGTTTCCCTGCTACTAGAAGTAGCGCAGACTTGGGTTGTAGGAGCCTTTAGAAAGGT
Source organism: Panulirus ornatus (assembly GCF_036320965.1). Lineage (NCBI taxonomy): Eukaryota > Metazoa > Arthropoda > Malacostraca > Decapoda > Palinuridae > Panulirus > Panulirus ornatus. The sequence continues at coordinate 42,433,282 of NC_092241.1, read as the reverse complement.
CCTAGCACCAGGACTTTTTAACCAGTATGGGTCTAAGGGTTTAAGAAAGCTGAGAGTGAATGTGAATAAGAGCAAGGTTATTAGGTACAGTAGGGTTGAGGGACAAGTCGATTGGGAGATAAGTTTGAATAGAAAAAAACTGGAGGAAGTGAAGTGTTTTAGATGTCTGGGAGTGGATTTAGCAGCGGATGGAACCATGGAAGCGGAAGTGAATGATAGGGTGGAGGAGGGGGTGAAAGTTCTGGGAGCGTTGAAAAATGTGTGGAAGTCGAGAACGTTATCTTGGAAAGCAAAAATGGGTATGTTTGAAGGAATAGTGGTTCCAACAATGTTATATTGTTGCGAGGCGTGGGCTATGGATAGAGTTGTGCGGAGGAGGGTGGGTGGGCTGGAAATGGGATGTTTGAGGACAATATGTGGTGTGAGGTGGTTTGATCGAGTAAGTAATGTAAGGGTAAGAGAGATGTGTGGTGATAAAAAGAGTGTGGTTGAGAGAGCAGAAGAGGGTGTTTTGAAATGGTTTGGTCACATGGAGAGAATGAGTGAGGAAAGATTGACCAAGAGGATATATGTGTCAGAGGTGGAGGGAACGAGAAGTGGGAGACCAAATTGGAGGTGGAAAGATAGAGTGAACAAGATTTTGAGTGATCGGGGCCTGAACATGCAGGAGGGTGAAAAGTGTGCAAGGAATAGAGTGAACTGGAATGATGTGGTTTACCGGGGTCGACGTGCTGTGAATAGATTGAACCAGGGCATGTGACCCGTCTGGGGTAAACCATGGAAAGTTTTGTGGGGCCTGGATGTGGAAAGGGAGCAGTGGTTTCGGTGCATTATACATGACAGCTAGAGACTGAGTGTGAACGAATGTGGCCTTTGTTGTCTTTTCCTAGCGCTACCTCTTGCACATTTGGGGGGAGGGGATTGTCATTTCATGTGTAGCGGTGTGGCGACGAAAATGAATAAGGGCAGACAGTATGAATTACGTACATGTGTATATATGTATATGTCTGTGTGTGTATATGTATGTATACGTTGTGATGTATAGGTATGTATACGTGCGTGTGTGGACGTGTGTGTATATACATGTGTATGTGGGTGGGTTGGGCCATTCTTTCGTCTGTTTCCTTGCGCTACTTCGCTAACGCGGGAGACAGCGACAAAGTATAATAAATAAATAGATAATGACAGTATATAGAACTTAAAATGCTGAAGATTTAACAACAATCCTACAGTATGTGATGAAGAATTATGCATGTTGGTTAGCCTCAGAATGTGCTGAAAAGAATGGTGCAGTCATTGTTTGCTTGCATGCAAAAATTAAAATTATTTAATTATTTAAAGAGATGCTTTCCGACATGTTTCATGAGCTCCTCTTCGCCAACGGAACTACCTTGGCCCACCAGTGATGCTACTACGTTTGTGAATCAAGAACCATTGAAACACAAACCTCGCCAGGTGGTAGAGTGTCCCGCAGTGTATCGAGACAGACTTACCCAGAACTTTTTTTAAAGGGGAAGTAAATGTTTTAAGTTGTGTTACTGGAGTGATAGTTTTCATACATGGTGCTTTGACAAGAAAATAGTGAAATTGGAAAAAAATGTAGCTTAGACATTGAAGCTTATTGATACAGTGGTTAAATTGATGAGAACTACTATTGACGTTTGTGTGAATAAATTATACATTTCCTTTTTCCATAGCCAGAGGTTGAACCATTATGTGACATTCATTTTTTCATTTCATTTCAAGCTAGAAGTTTCAGTTTTCTGAATTGTTTCTTACATTTTTCATATGTATATATATATGTATGTGTGTGTGTGTGTGTGTATATGTGCGTAGGTATGTGTATGTGTGTGTATGTGTATATATATATATATATATATATATATATATATATATATATATATATATATATATATATATATATATTATCCCTAGGGATAGGGGTGAAAGATTACTTCCCACGCATTCCTCGCGTGTCGTAGAAAGCGACTGGAGGGGACGGGAGCGGGGGGCCAGAAATCCTCCCCTCCTTGTATTTTTTTAACTTTCTAAAATGGGAAACAGAAGAAGGAGTCACGCGGGGAGTGCTCATCCTCCTCGAAGGCTCAGAGTGGGGTGCCTAAATGTGTGTGGATGTAACCAAGATGTGAAAAAAGGAGAGATAGGTAGTATGTTTGAGGAAAGGAACCTGGATGTTTTGGCTCTGAGTGAAACGAAGCTCAAGGGTAAAGGGGAAGAGTGGTTTGGGAATGTCTTGGGAGTAAAGTCAGGGGTTAGTGAGAGGACAAGAGCAAGGGAAGGAGTAGCAGTACTCCTGAAACAGGAGTTGTGGGAGTATGTGATAGAATGTAAGAAAGTAAATTCTCGATTAATATGGGTAAAACTGAAAGTTGATGGAGAGAGATGGGTGATTATTGGTGCATATGCACCTGGGCATGAGAAGAAAGATCATGAGAGGCAAGTGTTTTGGGAGCAGCTGAATGAGTGTGTTAGTGGTTTTGATGCACGAGACCGGGTTATAGTGATGGGTGATTTGAATGCAAAGGTGAGTAATGTGGCAGTTGAGGGAATAATGGTATACATGGGGTGTTCAGTGTTGTAAATGGAAATGGTGAAGAGTTTGTAGATTTATGTGCTGAAAAAGGACTGATGATTGGGAATACCTGGTTTAAAAAGCGAGATATACATAAGTATATTTATGTAAGTAGGAGAGATGGCCAGAGAGCGTTATTGGATTACGTGTTAATTGACAGGCGCGCGAAAGAGAGACTTTTGGATGTTAATGTGCTGAGAGGTGCAACTGGAGGGATATCTGATCATTATCTTGTGGAGGCTAAGGTGAAGATTTGTATGGGTTTTCAGAAAAGAAGAGTGAATGTTGGGGTGAAGAGGGTGGTGAGAGTAAGTGAGCTTGGGAAGGAGACTTGTGTGAGGAAGTACCAGGAGAGACTGAGTACAGAATGGAAAAAGGTGAGAACAATGGAAGTAAGGGGAGTGGGGGAGGAATGGGATGTATTTAGGGAAGCAGTGATGGATTGCGCAAAAGATGCTTGTGGCATGAGAAGAGTGGGAGGTGGTTTGATTAGAAAGGGTAGTGAGTGGTGGGATGAAGAAGTAAGAGTATTAGTGAAAGAGAAGAGAGAGGCATTTGGACGACTTTTGCAGGGAAAAAATGCAATTGAGTGGGAGATGTATAAAAGAAAGAGACATGAGGTCAAGAGAAAGGTGCAAGAGGTGAAAAAAAGGGCAAATGAGAGTTGGGGTGAGAGAGTATCATTAAATTTTAGGGAGAATAAAAAGATGTTCTGGAAGGAGGTAAATAAAGTGCGTAAGACAAGGGAGCAAATGGGAACTTCAGTGAAGGGCGCAAATGGGGAGGTGATAACAAGTAGTGGTGATGTGAGAAGGAGATGGAGTGAGTATTTTCAAGGTTTGTTGAATGTGTTTGATGATAGAGTGGCAGATATAGGGTGTTTTGGTCGAGGTGGTGTGCAAAGTGAGAGGGTTAGGGAGAATGATTTGGTAAACAGAGAAGAGGTAGTAAAAGCTTTGCGGAAGATGAAAGCCGGCAAGGCAGCAGGTTTGGATGGTATTGCAGTGGAATTTATTAAAAAAGGGGGTGACTGTATTGTTGACTGGTTGGTAAGGTTATTTAAGGTATGTATGACTCATTTTGAGGTGCCTGAGGATTGGCGGAATGCGTGCATAGTGCCATTGTACAAAGGGAAAGGGGATAAGAGTGAGTGCTCAAATTACAGAGGTATAAGTTTGTTGAGTATTCCTGGTAAATTATATGGGAGGGTATTGATTGAGAGGGTGAAGGCATGTACAGAGCATCAAATTGGGGAAGAGCAGTGTGGTTTCAGAAGTGGTAGAGGATGTGTGGATCAGGTGTTTGCTTTGAAGAATGTATGTGAGAAATACTTAGAAAAGCAAATGGATTTGTATGTAGCATTTATGGATCTGGAGAAGGCATATGATAGAGTTGATAGAGATGCTCTGTGGAAGGTATTAAGAATATATGGTGTGGGAGGCAAGTTGTTAGGGGCAGTGAAAAGTTTTTATCGAGGATGTAAGGCATGTGTACGTGTAGGAAGAGAGGAAAGTGATCAGTGAATGTAGGTTTGCGGCAGGGGTGTGTGATGTCTCCATGGTTGTTTAATTTGTTTATGGATGGGGTTGTTAGGGAGGTGAATGCAAGAGTTTTGGAAAGAGGGGCAAGTATGAAGTCTGTTGGGGATCAGAGAGCTTGGGAAGTGAGTCAGTTGTTGTTCGCTGATGATACAGCGCTGGTGGCTGATTCATGTGAGAAACTGCAGAAGCTGGTGACTGAGTTTGGTAAAGTGTGTGAAAGAAGAAAGTTAAGAGTAAATGTGAATAAGAGCAAGGTTATTAGGTACAGTAGGGTTGAGGGTCAAGTCAATTGGGAGGTGAGTTTGAATGGAGAAAAACTGGAGGAAGTGAAGTGTTTTAGATATCTGGGAGTGGATCTGGCAGCGGATGGAACCATGGAAGCGGAAGTGGATCATAGGGTGGGGGAGGGGGCGAAAATTCTGGGGGCCTTGAAGAATGTGTGGAAGTCGAGAACATTATCTCGGAAAGCAAAAATGGGTATGTTTGAAGGAATAGTGGTTCCAACAATGTTGTATGGTTGCGAGGCGTGGGCTATGGATAGAGTTGTGCGCAGGAGGATGGATGTGCTGGAAATGAGATGTTTGAGGACAATGTGTGGTGTGAGGTGGTTTGATCGAGTAAGTAACGTAAGGGTAAGAGAGATGTGTGGAAATAAAAAGAGCGTGGTTGAGAGAGCTGAAGAGGGTGTTTTGAAATGGTTTGGGCACATGGAGAGAATGAGTGAGGAAAGATTGACCAAGAGGATATATGTGTCGGAGGTGGAGGGAACGAGGAGAAGAGGGAGACCAAATTGGAGGTGGAAAGATGGAGTGAAAAAGATTTTGTGTGATCGGGGCCTGAACATGCAGGAGGGTGAAAGGAGGGCAAGGAATAGAGTGAATTGGAGCGATGTGGTATACCGGGGTTGACGTGCTGTCAGTGGATTGAATCAAGGCATGTGAAGCGTCTGGGGTAAGCCATGGAAAGCTGTGTAGGTATGTATATTTGCGTGTGTGGACGTATGTATATACATGTGTATGGGGGGGGGGTTGGGCCATTTCTTTCGTCTGTTTCCTTGCGCTACCTCGCAAACGCGGGAGACAGCGACAAAGTATAATAAATGAATAAATATATATATATATATATATATATATATATATATATATATATATATATATATATATATTGACGTGCTGTCAGTGGATTGAATCAAGGCATGTGAAGCGTCTGGGGTAAACCATGGAAAGCTGTGCAGGTATGTATATTTGCGTGTGTGGACGTATGTATATACATGTGTATGGGGGTGGGTTGGGCCATTTCTTTCGTCTGTTTCCTTGCGCTACCTCGCAAACGCGGGAGACAGCGACAAAGTATAATAATAAAAAAAAAAAAAATATATATATATATATATATATATATATATACGCATTAGTCCGTAATGAAAGTTATGAAGGTGAAGTCGCACTTCAGTAGGAGTTCATACGATTTTATTTAACGTGATTTATCTATGCATGTGGCAAGACATGTTTTAGGTGCCAATGATGAATAGATTATATAAATCTACATCACAACAGAAGTACCGTCCAGCGTCTACCATCATAGACAACACACTGGCCTGACCGACAGTGACCGTTGTTGGGAGAGTTGGGTGGGGTGGGGTGGGGGTAGGGGGTTGGTTGTCGTGGTGGGGGTTTAGATGGGGGGTGCCATATGGTTAACGGGGGTTGCGTGGCGGGGGTTGGGCCAATTTTCTGAAGTTTTCGTCTCTTGATAATTCTTTCATAATGATTTGATTGATGATAGGCAACTTTAAAGCCCATCATATTATTTACCAAGGTAAAGAAGTTATGCTAAATAACTGAATTAGCGTTACTCCAGTCAATACAATGGTTATGATTTTCATAACATGATTAAACAAAGCATTTGATTCTTGTCCTGTTCTTATACTGTATCTATGTTGCTTAAGTCTAACATAAAGATCCTTCCTAGTCTGCCCATGAAATATATTACAGTGGCCACAAGGGATTTTGTAAACACAGCCCGCAGACTTTTCTGGTTAGTTTTTGATTAAGATATTCTTTATATTGTTATTGCTGACGGCTATATTCACATTAAAGGATTTAAGCAACCTAGGAGAACTAGAAGACTTGTTACTAAGGGAAGGCTAGGGTTTAACTCTGAAATGATTTCTTTGCCAACTTGAGGGATTTATCAATGAAAGATGTTGGATACTTTAACTTGGATCCAATAGAATATATCTTCTCAAACTCATCATCAACATATTCCGAACTACATGTACGTAATGCCCTAAGGAACATCGACTGGGATGATGATAGTTTAACTCTGTCATCTTGAGCTGAGTAACAATGAATATATGAACAAACATTGGTGGGTCTCCTGTCTATGCTAAATCCAAACATGTTTCTAGCCCTATGGATCATGCAATCTAAAACTGGTAACACAATCATTTTCCATTTCCACAGTAAATTTGATAGAAAGTACTAAATTGTTAAGTAAAGGGAGGAATGTTCGTAAATTTTCGTTTCTTGACCAAACACAAAGAAAGTCATCTACATACCTAAATCAAATTGCCTTCGGGGTAAGATATCCCTTAACAATTTTGTTTCAAAGAATTCCATGTAAAGATTACTTAATACTGGCGATAGAGGATTACCCATCGTCATACCAAATTTCTGAACAGAATATTCTCCATTAAAATGAAATACACAGTCTTTTATACACAATTTTATCAATTCAATAAAAACAGATTTCAAACAGGTGAATCAATGTTATCCAAGACTCCAACCAAATATTCTAAGAGGTCATCAACTGGATCTTTTGTGAACAAGGATGAAACATCAAAACTTACCAATTTGCAATCAAAATCAACATGGATATCACTGAGCTTGTTAACTAATATCTTACCAACGAGTAGGCTTAATCAGGAAACTAACCATTTCGATAATTTATATGTGACTGAGCCCACTGAACTCATTATGAGTCTTGCTGGAAAGTTTGGCTTATGTGTTTTGATAAGTCCATACGTATACGGCAATGAAGCGGACAATGATAAAAATCTTTTCATAAGATAATCATTACCTTTCAACACCAACTTCAGTTCTTTGTCAAAGTGAGCATTAACTACTTCTATGGGGTTTCTACCGAGTTCAAAGTATGTCGTATAATTACAAAAAAGATATTCAATTTTGGATAAATAATTATCGATGTGATTATGTAACGGCAATGAAGCGGACAATGATAAAAATCTTTTCATAAGATAATCATTACCTTTCAACACCAACTTCAGTTCTTTATCAAAGTGAGCATTAACTACTTCTATGGGGTTTCTACCGAGTTCAAAGTATGTCGTGTAATTACAAAAAAGATAATCAATTTTGGATAAATAATTATCGATGTGATTATGTAACACAGTTCTTGTTGCGGGGCTCTTGCTGCTGCTGCAAGGCTGCGCTACGCTGTAAACAGTAACGGGGAAAGAATGGACTCCTTGGCAGCGACTTTACCGACAAGACTGTACTGTGATTTAACCTCGCTAAAGGTGACCTTTCATTCGCAGTTGAACCACAGGCAGGCGGAGTCCGGTAATACCAATGAAATATACGAAATGCAATTATTTCAGAGTTAAATCTATGGGGGAAAATTGAATCCAGAATCATCTTGTGTAGGGAGACTATGATCGACTGAGGTTTTGAGACAAATCCAACTGTAGAAGTAAAGATAAATGACCAAAAATGCAGGTGATAGTTCAGAACTTTTTTTTTCAGGCTAAGAAAACGTTTTGCATCAAAATTGGAAGATGCCATAAAAGTTTATTGTTTTGAATGTCAATCTAATATACATTCTAATTGCTTCCTTGGTCCGAGAGATAGCGACTATTTATGAATAACAAACAATCAATCAATATATATATTATTCCGAAGCTCATTCTGAGTTTTATTCCCGGAATTTTATTCAGCAAATCTGATTTTCGAAGAAACAGTTCGGAGTCTTTTTCACGGCGAGACTTTTTGTGTCAGAACTGGAACATAACATAGTGAAAGACTCATTTGCCCCGATCATAAGCAAAATCATTCTGATTAGCTAAAATACCAAAGATAGCAAGTAAATATAAACAGGATATAAATACGACGTATATCGAACATTTAATCACTTCAAAACTTAAGTACAAAACTCAATGGCTTAAAAATTACAATTCGACCCAAAATCGTTGTCAGCATGATCATTGTGACCGATACTGAGATCTGAATCATTTTTTTGTTCAGAAAATTTGCAGAATTGCAAGCAACTGGTTAGGGTATTTTTCAGCCCCCCCCCCAAAAAAAAAGAAAGAAAAAAAATCCTTCAAAGGTGGAATACAATTTACTGAAAGTCTCATTTATCATGAATGATAACATTAGGTATTCTGTGTTGTTTCTTACGGCCGACAGACGTCAAATGATTATGAACAGCGAATAATTAAGAAATCGCTCTATGTCATCCTCCTGCAACACGTCTGACTCTGCCTCGTCGTCATCTTCAAGCCTCCAGTGCAACATTTTCCTCCAAAGTGTCTTGCTGACGTCGTTTTCTTTGAACGTGTGTTGCTTTACGTCGTGTTCTTTGAACGTATTTCGCTCTACGTCGTTTTCTTTGAGCGTGTGTCGCTTTACGTCGTATTCTTTGAACGTGTCTCGTTCTACGTCGTGTTGTTCGAGCGTGTCTCGCTCTACGTCGTGTTCTTTGAGCGTGTCTCGTTCTACGTAGTCTTCCTACAACGTGTCTCACCATACGTCATCGTTCTCCAAGGAACCATTGGGGATGAAGCGAGTCACAGGTTGGGAAGAGGGGATGGGGGATGAGTCTTAGTTCCTGGTCACATTAAGGAACATATGGAAGTAAAGGACAGCGTCTGCAAGGGTAAAGATGGACGTGTTTGACGTCACGTAGTTTCATGGATGCCAGGATGTTAGGCTTTGAATGTCAGTGAAAGGAGAAGGATGGATGTGAGGTACACCAAGTGCGTCATATGTTGCTATGAGTCAGTCTGAGATTGTACAGGAAATGACAGGGTTACAGAGACGTGTGGTAGTGAGTGCAGTCTGGGTGAGTGTGCTCAAATGGTTCAGACACAGAGCCAGGACAAGTAAATATAAGACTAAAAAGAGGATCGATGTGGAGGAAGCTAGGTCGAGGGGTACCTAGAAGGAGATGGAGAGATGGAGTAAAGTAAGCTTTAGGTATCGGGGCCGAATTATTCGGGAGGGTGATAGGGTCGAACTAGTATACAGAGGCAGATGTCCTGCTGCCAGCGTGCTAAACCAGGGCATATAAAGCGATCTGGGTCAACTATGGAGTAGCGTGTGGGGCTTGGCTGATGGTGGTGGGCCTTGGTTTCCATAAATTATACGGCCAGTCTGGATGTGTGCAAATGAGGCCGTCGTTCATTTGTTCCTGACGGTACCTTACGTAGGCGGGAAAAGCAATATGGTACGAAGAAAAAAAATATACATGATGTTTGGATAAATGTATTTATGAATAAACAGAATTATGTCAACAAGTGAAACCTACAAACAATTTTAGCAAAGTCCAGGAGCAATTCATTTGACAAATACAACATGACCAGCATCAAACAGCGCAAGTCTTACTTATTTTTTTCTGACCATTAGCGAAGCAACGGTTACTGTAATTATACCTCACTAGAATTTCGGTAGGTCAAAGGTCAATTTTTTGACGAAAAACAAAGGCAAAAACTATACAAAGTCAATGTAAACTGATTTTGTCGTATATCATACTTTAATACATTAAATATAATACTTATATTATATTATATATATATATATATTATATATATATATATATTTTATTATTAATATATATATATTTATATTTTTTTTTTACTTATTAATAATAAAATAACCTAATTATATATACTATATACATATATATTTTACATTAATATATAATATGACTAGTCAACGTATACCACATCGATCCAATCACTCTATATTGCCCACCTTTCACCCTCCATCATGTTCATGCCCGATCACACAAATTTTCATCACTTCCACCTCCAATTGGTTATCCCAACTCAATCCTCGTTCAATCTCACACACCAATATACCCACACATTCCATGTTTCGGCTCAATCTTTCCTATTCATCCTCTCAGCATGTGCCGATAACCATTCAAAATCACCTCTTCCTTCTCACCTCTTTATCATTTCCACCATCACAATCTTATTAGTTACTTCCATCATCCACCTCCATCCAAACATTGTCCTCAAACTCTACATATTCCTCTTGCAACTTCCTATCTCTTCTCTCCATGCCAACCATTCATACCCACGTCTCCTCTCAACCACCTACACATTTTTTCCAACCACTCTTCCTTCGAACGATCAACCACTCATCAAATTGTCCTCAAACATCTCATTTCCAGCACATCCATCCTCCTGCGCACAACTCTATCCATAGCCCACGCCTCGCAACCATACAACATTGTTGGAACCACTATTCCTTCAAACATACCCATTTTTGCTTTCCGAGATAATGTTCTCGACTTCCACACATTCTTCAAGGCTCCCCGGATTTTCGCCCCCTCCCCCACCCTATGATCCACTTCTGCTTCCATGGTTCCATCCGCTGCCAGATCCACTCCCAGATATCTAAAACACTTTACTTCCTCCAGTTTTTCTCCATTCAAACTTACCTCCCAATTGACTTGACCCTCAACCCTATTGTACCTAATTACCTTGCTCTTATTCACACACACACACACACACACACACACACACATATATATATATATATATATATATATATATATATATATATATATATATATATATATATATATATATTTTTTTTTTTTTTTTTTTTGCTTTGTCGCTGTCTCCCGCGTTTGCGAGGTAGCGCAAGGAAACAGACGAAAGAAATGGCCCAACCCACCCCCATACACATGTATATACATACGTCCACACACGCAAATATACATACCTACACAGCTTTCCATGGTTTACCCCAGACGCTTCACATGCCCTGATTCAATCCACTGACAGCACGTCAACCCCGGTATACCACATCGCTCCAATTCACTCTATTCCTTGCCCTCCTTTCACCCTCCTGCATGTTCAGGCCCCGATCACACAAAATCTTTTTCACTCCATCTTTCCACCTCCAATTTGGTCTCCCTCTTCTCCTCCTTCCCTCCACCTCCGACACATATATCCTCTTGGTCAATCTTTCCTCACTCATTCTCTCCATGTGCCCAAACCACTTCATAACACCCTCTTCTGCTCTCTCAACCACGCTCTTTTTATTTCCACACATCTCTCTTACCCTTACGTTACTTACTCGATCAAACCACCTCACACCACACATTGTCCTCAAACATCTCATTTCCAGCACATCCATCCTCCTGCGCACCACTCTATCCATAGCCCACGCCTCGCAACCATACAACATTGTTGGAACCACTATTCCTTCAAACATACCCATTTTTGCTTTCCGAGATAATGTTCTCGACTTCCACACATTCTTCAAGGCTCCCAGAATTTTCGCCCCCTCCCCCACCCTATGATCCACTTCCGCTTCCATGGTTCCATCCGCTGCCAGATCCACTCCCAGATATCTAAAACACTTCACTTCCTCCAGTTTTTCTCCATTCAAACTCACCTCCCAATTGACTTGACCCTCAACCCTACTGTACCTAATAACCTTGCTCTTATTCACATTTACTCTTAACTTTCTTCTTTCACACACTTTACCAAACTCAGTCACCAGCTTCTGCAGTTTCTCACATGAATCAGCCACCAGCGCTGTATCATCAGCGAACAACAACTGACTCACCTCCCAAGCTCTCTGATCCCCAACAGACTTCATACTTGCCCCTTTTTCCAAAACTCTTGCATTCACCTCCCTAACAACCCCATCCATAAACAAATTAAACAACCATGGAGACATCTCACACCCCTGCCGCAAACCTACATTCACTGAGAACCAATCACTTTCCTCTCTTCCTACACGTACACATGCCTTACATCCTCGATAAAAACTTTTCACTGCTTCTAACAACTTGCCTCCCACACCATATATATATATATATATATATATATATATATATATATATATATATATATATATATATATATATATATATATATATTTGGGAGACCAAATTGGAGGTGGAAAGATGGAGTGAAAAAGATTTTGAGTGATCTGGGCCTGAACATGCAGGAGGGTGAAAGGCGTGCAAGGAATAGAGTGAATTGGAACAATGTGGTATACCGGGGTCGACGTGCTGTCAATGGATTGAACCAGGGCATGTGAAGCGTCTGGGGTAAACCATGGAAAGTTGTGTGGGGCCTGGATGTGGAAAGGGAGCTGTGGTTTCGGTGCATTATTACATGACAGCTAGAGACAGAGTGTGAACGAATGGGGCCTTTGTTGTCTTTTCCTAGCGCTACCTCGCACACATGAGGGGGGAGGGGGTTGTCATTCCATGTGTGGCGAGGTGGCGATGGGAATAAATAAAGGCAGACAGCATGAATTATGTACATGTGTATATATGGATATGTCTGTGTGTGTATATATATGTGTACATTGAGATGTATAGGTATGTATATTTGCGTGTGTGGACGTGTATGTATATACATGTGTATGTGGGTGGGTTGGGCCATTTCTTTCGTCTGCTTCCTTGCGCTACCTCGCTAACGCGGGAGACAGCGACAAAGCAAAATAAATGAATAAGTGAATATATATATATATATATATATATATATATATATATATATATATATATATATATATATATATATATATATATTATCCCTGGGGATAGGGGAGAAAGAATACTTCCCACGTATTCCCTGCGTGTCGTAGAAGGCGACTAAAAGGGGAGGGAGCGGGTGGCTGGAAATCCTCCCCTCTCGTTTTTTTCAATTTTCCAAAAGAAGGAACAGAGAAGGGGGCCAGGTGAGGATATTCCCTCGAAGGCCCAGTCCTCTGTTCTTAACGCTACCTCGCTATCGCGGGAAATGGCGAATAGTACGAAAGAAAGAAATATATATATATATATATATATATATATATATATATATATATATATATATATATATATATATATATATATATATGTATATAGGACGCCATTTGGTAAACATATTTACCAAATGGCGTCCTAGCTTCGTCTCTTCGATGTATATCAACTGGCTGTCATATTTCTCTCTTGTGTCTCCCCTGATGATGTGATTATTACACGAAAGTGCACTTGGGAACTTTTCGTGTTTCATTCTCCCCGTGGACTCATAGGAATATATATATATATATATATATATATATATATATATATATATATATATATATATATATATATATATATATATATATATATATTTTTTTTTTTTTTTTTTTTTTTTTTTTTTACTTTGTCGCTGTCTCCCGCGTTTGCGAGGTAGCGCAAGGAAACAGACGAAAGAAATGGCCCAACCCCCCCCCCCCATACACATGTACATACACACGTCCACACACGCAAATATACATACCTACACAGCTTTCCATGGTTTACCCCAGACGCTTCACATGCCTTGATTCAATCCACTGACAGCACGTCAAACCCTGTATACCACATCGCTCCAATTCACTCTATTCCTTGCCCTCCTTTCACCCTCCTGCATGTTCAGGCCCCGATCACACAAAATCTTTTTCACTCCATCTTTCCACCTCCAATTTGGTCTCCCTCTTCTCCTCGTTCCCTCCACCTCCGACACATATATCCTCTTGGTCAATCTTTCCTCACTCATTCTCTCCATGTGCCCAAACCATTTCAAAACACCCTCTTCTGCTCTCTCAACCACGCTCTTTTTATTTCCACACATCTCTCTTACCCTTACGTTACTTACTCGATCAAACCACCTCACACCACACATTGTCCTCAAACATCTCATTTCCAGCACATCCATCCTCCTGCGCACAACTCTATCCATAGCCCACGCCTCGCAACCATACAACATTGTTGGAACCACTATTCCTTCAAACATACCCATTTTTGCTTTCCGAGATAATGTTCTCGACTTCCACACATTTTTCAAGGCTCCCAAAATTTTCGCCCCCTCCCCCACCCTATGATCCACTTCCGCTTCCATGGTTCCATCCGCTGACAGATCCACTCCCAGATATCTAAAACACTTCACTTCCTCCAGTTTTTCTCCATTCAAACTCACCTCCCAATTGACTTGACCCTCAACCCTACTGTACCTAATAACCTTGCTCTTATTCACATTTACTCTTAACTTTCTTCTTCCACATATATATATATATATATATATATATATATATATATATATATATATATATATATATATATATATATATATATATATATATATATATTTATATATATGTAAGTTTGAATGGAGAAGAACTGGAGGAAGTGAAGTGTTTTAGATATCTGGGAGTGGATTTGGAAGCGGATGGAACCAAGGAAGCGGAAGTGAATCATAGGGTCGGGGAGGGGGCGAAAGTTCTGGGAGCGTTGAAAAATGCGTTGAAAAATGCGTTGAAAAAAGTCGAGAACATTATCTTGGAGAGCAAAAATGGGTATGTTTGAAGGAATAGTGGTTCCAATAATGTTATATGGTTGCGAGGCGTAGGCTATAGATAGATATTTGCGGAGGAGGGTGGATGTGCTGGAAATGAGATGTTTGAGGACAATATGTGGTGTGAGGTGGTTTGATCGAGTAAGTAATGAAAGGGTAAGAGAGATGTGTGGTAATAAAAAGAGTGTGGTTGAGAGAGCAGAAGAGGGTGTTTTGAAATGGTTTGGTCACATGGACAGAATGAGTGAGGAAAGATTGACCAAGAGGATATATGTGTCAGAGGTTGAGGGAACGAGGAGAAGTGGGAGACCAAATTGGAGGTGGAAAGATGGAGAGAAAAAGATTCTGAGTGATCGGGTTCTGAACATGCAGGAGGGTGAAAGGCGTGCAAGGAATAGAGTGAATTGGAACGATGTGGTATATCGGGATCGACGTGCTGTCAATGGATTGAACCAGGCCATGTGAAGCGTCTGGGGTAAACCATGGGAAGTTTTGTGGGGCCTGGATGTGGAAAGGGAGCTGTGGTTTCGGTGCATTACGTACATGTGTATATATGTATAAGTCTGTGTGTGTATATGTATATATATATATATATATATATATATATATATATATATATATATATATATATATATATATATATATATATATATATATATATATATATATGTATACGTTGAGATTTATAGGTATGTATATGTGCTTGTGTGGACTTGTATGAATATACATGTGTATGTGGGTGGGTTGGGCCATTCTTTCGTCTGCTTCCTTGCGCTACAGCGACAAAGTATGATAATAATAACAATGATGATAATAATATATATATATATATATATATATATATATATATATATATCATACAAACCTCTAACATTACTTCCCCTCGCTCTGCATCATATTCCCTCACTATGAATCATGTCCCCCCTCACTGTGCATCATGTCCCCCCCTCACTCTGCATCATACCCCCTCACCCTGCATCATGTCCCCTCACTCTGCATGATACCCTCTTACTGTGCACGATGCTCCAGCATCCTGCGTCGTGCCCCATCACTCTCATACGTACTACCAGACACGTGACTCCTCAACACATTTTCCCCCTTCATCCTACATTTTTTCTTGTTACCCAACTTTTCCTTATTATTCTTCCACTTCATCCTCCTCCTCCTCTGTGTCTGTGTGTCTGTGTGTCTGTCTGTCTGTCTGTCTCTGTCTGTCTGTCTGTCTGTCTGTCTCTCTCTCTCTCTCTGTCTCTCTCTCAGCCTTTCCTCCTCATTTCCCTCTCATTTATCCCACGCACCACACATCCCGTATACTTCTCCCACACTGCCACCCCAGTACACACACACCTCACTCTCCCAGACAACGGCCAACCACAACCTACCTCCTCACTCCTCTCCAGCTACGCCCTTTACCCACTCCTCTTCCGCTTCCTACCACCCTCACCCCACTCTTCCCTCCTACCTCTGCCCAGGCTGAGCATAGTCTATAGTAATCTGAAGACGAACACTGCTTCCACACACCCTCCTCATCCCACTAAATCTCCGTGTTATACGAAGATTCTTGTTACTATCTTAACCCTGACCACCATTTTGACGACATATCTTTTTCCCTCAAAAACCCATTTCAACTATATAGTTTTTGACTTTGTCTCATACCGCCTCTCTATTAGTACACTGGTATTGCTTTCCCTGACAGTGTTGCGATCCCAACCCTCCCTTCATTTTCTAACATGAATAGAAACAATGTAATAACTGTCTCCTCCACCATTTTCTCAGTACAGCACTGTCTGGGATATGGAGATATTTCCCTTGTCCAACACTGCCTAGCTCCATCACCCGCCTCACTCTTACTGCCAGTCGACCGCCACCCCCAGTGTGGGTGTGTCATCTCAAGCACGCAATAAATGCAACTCAGTGTTCAGAGTTGTGCCTTACATAAGGTCACTCCCAAGGAACGGCACATGTCTGGGTGCACTCGATTCGCCCAATCAAAGTGGGAGCGAAGCTTCTGACAACAGACAGACAAATGGATATCTAAGATTCACCAGAAAGACAGTTAAATCTTTGTACTATCTATGTACAACCTCTGTACACCACTACCATCGTTAGCTACCTACCCCATCCTACTGGCTCTTCACCTGGCCTCCACATGCCACTACATGCATCCAAATTACAGCCTCCAAACATTTCACAATATTCACTTTCCCCAGCACGGTACAATTCCCTCATATTTATCCGCCCACTATGAATATACAACGTTTATAGGCTTGTTTGAAGTCATGCGTATGCAAGTTCAGCTAAATTGATGGCTGATGGTGTTGGCTTAACACGTCCGCCACAGGCGTGCTGGCTGTTCACCTCTGCCTGGCTCCGCTGGCCACATCACCAGCCTAGCAGCAGCCAGCAGCGGCCCCGCCCCTGACACACGCACCTTTTACAGGACTATTTTTTTTTTCTCTACCCATCAGTGTTGTGTCCATGACTCATATGAAAAGTAAAGAGGATTTATCCATGCACATTCTTTAGGCAACATGTTCACCGACATTACGAAGAGGACACTGGTTGTAAACAATAAATAAAAGAGATTATTTCGTCATTCAAGTTATGTAATTATAGAGGGAGTTCGGCTCGAGAACCCCCAACACTATGGACACTTTTGATGACGTATAACACACAGTGTTAACCGACCTGGTGCCAAACGGAACACAAGAAAATGAACAGCGAAACAAGAACAAAAAAGTAAGTTGATAGATATCATCTCAAACTGGTACAATGATAATGAGCCCAGAAATGTGCAGACATTTAATGTTAACCTTATGATAATTGTTTATATTCTCTTTACACAACAACAAGATAACTCCAGACAGCAGGAGAGGACCTCACAACAGACCACACCTGTACTGTCAGTACCCCGAGGTATCAGGGCTCACACCCTCACTCTGGCAAACAGATAAAGGTTATCAACAACTTCGAACACATTCATCTGGCGTGACCCCCTTGTCTGCCATAACCTGTTGACCTGCTGACTTGCTTTGACCTGTTGTAACGCTCTGCCCTGCTGTGATCCGATGACCTGCTCTGACCCGCCGTGGTGTACTGCCAGACTGCGACGCACTGACCCTCTGGCATACCGTGAAAATGACCCAGAGTGATCTGCAAACCCTCTGTGACCCTCTGACTTACTGTGACCCAGTGACACCTGCTCGTAATGCGTGGGGGACCATCGCAGAAAACGTAACAGTTTGGTAACCCTGACTCGGGTCTGAGTAGATGCTCCTGCGGTATATATACGATGCTAGATATGTGTAGGGTGTAGTGGCACCCCAGCAACACTCGTCCACCTGCCTGCCGCGCCAGCAACACTTGTCCTCCAGCCTAGCACCCCGGCAACACCTACCATTCCTGCCTGGCACCCTAGCAACACCCACCCACCTGCCTGGCACCCGAGCAACACCCGCTTTCCCGTTGGGCATCCCAGCAACACCCGCCCTCCCGCCTGGCACCCCAACAACACCCACCTACCTGCCAGCACTCCAGCAACACCCACCCACCTGCCTGGCACCCCAGCAACACCCACCCACCTGCGTGGCACCCACCAACACCCATCCCTCCTGCCTGGCACCCCAACAACACCCACCCACCTGCGTGGCACCCCAGCAACACCCATCCCTCCTGCCTGGCACCCCAGCAACACCCATCCCTCCTGCCTGGTACCCCAGCAACACCCATCCCTCCTGCCTGGCACCCCAGCAACACCCATCCCTCCTGCCTGGCACCCCAGTAACACCCACCCTTCTGCCTGGCACCCCAGCAACACCCATCCCTCCTGCCTGGCACCCCAGTAACACCCACCATCCCTCCTGCCTGGCACCCCAGCAACACCCATCCCTCCTGCCTGGTACCCCAGCAACACCCATCCCTCCTGCCTGGCACCCCAGCAACACCCATCCCTCCTGCCTGGCACCCCAGCAACACCCATCCCTCCTGCCTGGTACCCCAGCAACACCCATCCCTCCTGCCTGGTACCCCAGCAACACCCATCCCTACTGTCTAGCACCACAGGAACACCCACCCACTTGCCTGGCACCCCAGTAACATCCACCCTCCTGCCTGGCACCCCAGTAACATCCACCCTCCTGCCTGGCACTCCAGTAACATCCACCCTCTTGTCTAGTACCCCAGTAACAGCCACCCTCCTGCCTGGCACCCCAGTAACATCCACCCTCCTGCCTGGCACTCCAGTAACATCCACCCTCTTGTCTAGTACCCCAGTAACAGCCACCCTCCTGCCTGGCACCCCAGTAACACCCACCCTTCTGCCTGGCATCCAAATAACATTCACCCTCTGTCTAGCACCCCAGTAACAGCCACCCTTCTGCCTAGCACCCCAGAAGCATCCGCCTCCCTGCCTGGCACCCAAGTAACATCCACCCTCCTGTTTGGCACCCCAGTAACATCCACCCTCCTGCCTGGCACCCCAGGAGTATCCACCCTCCTGCCTGGCACCCCAGTAACATCCACCCTCCTGCCTGGCACCCTAGTAACATCCACCCTCTTGCCTGGCACCCCAGGAGCATCCACCCTCCTGCGTGGCACCCCAGTAACATCCACCCTCTTGCCTGGCACCCCAGGAGTATCCACCCTCCTGCCTAGCACCCCAGGTGCATCCGCCTCCCTGCCTGGCACCCAAGTAACATCCACCCTCCTGCCTGGCACCCCAGTAACATCCACCCTTCTGCCTGGCATCCAAGTAACATCCACCCACTTGTCTAGCACCCCAGTAACAGCCACCCTCCTGCCTGGCACCCCAGGAGCATCCGCCTTCCTGCGTGGCACCCCAGTAACATCCACCCTCCTGCCTGGCACCCCAGGAGCATCCACCCTCCTTCCTGGCACCCCAGTAACATCCACCCTCCTGCCTGGCACCCCAGGAGCATCCACCCTCTTGCCTGGCACCCCAGGAGCACCCGTCTTCCTGCCTGGCACCCCAGGAACACCCACCCTCCTACCTGGCACCCCAGTAACATCCACCCTCCTGCCTAGGACCCCAGGAGCATCCGCCCTCCTGCCTGGCACCCCAGTAACGGCCACCCTCCTGCCTAGCACCCCAGGAACACCCACCCTCCTACCTGATAACCCCAGGAACATCCATCCTCCTGCCTAGCACCCCAGGAGCATCCGCCCTCCTGCCTGGCACCCCAGGAGCATCCGCCCTCCTGCCTGGCACCCCAGGAACACCTACCCTCCTGCCTGGCACCCCAGGAACACCCATCCTCCTTCCTGGTACCCCAGGAATTCCCGCCCTCCTGCCTGGCACCCCAGGAACACACACCCTCCTGCCTGGCACCCCAGGAGCATCCGCCCTCCTGCCTGGCACCCCAGTAACACCCACCCTCCTGCCTGGCACCCCAGGAATACCCGCCCTCCTGCCTGGCACCCCGGCAGCGCCCTCCCTCCCCGGCCAGCCCAACGCGTGCTGTTCCTGCTTTTATTGGCGGGCGGTTGTCATATCTGGTGGGTCGGGACGTGTCGCCCTGTTGGCTGACATTTCAAACATATTTCATGCGTGAGCCATCTTTGTGAACAGGTGGGGAGGAGGAGGATGGGGCAGGGAGGTGACCTATCCACTCACCCCAGCCAACTGGGAGCTGGCTGGCTGGCCTTCTCCCCAGTTCCTCTCCACATCATGGCTGGGGAGAAGTGTGGGGCAGGTGGACACTGTGGGAAGATGAACGACCAGCGTGGACGTCCTCCCTTCTCCTCCACGACCCAGAGAGACCGATAGGACGGCATTTCCATTTGACGTAACTGGTGATCAATTTTTGATAGAGAGGAGGTCATCCCGGCCACCACGACCACCTCTCTGGATTGTGTCTCCGGTCAGCTGGCCACCGCCACTCTCACTCTGTGTCTCGACGACTCACATGGCCACCACGACCCTCACTCTCCATGTCTCGACGACTCACATGGCCACCACGACCCTCACCCTCCATGTCTCGACGACTCACATGGCCACCACGACCCTCACCCTCCATGTCTCGACGAGTCACATGGCCACCACGACCTGCACCCCCTGGATCATCCCCCCCCCCCACCCTCCTCATCTAAAAAGCTTTCCCTCCTTGACTCTTCCCTGTTACCTAATACTTCCCTCATACCACCCTCATCCTACCTATCTAAGGAAACAGAGATAGAGAAAAAAATCCCAGCTCTGTGTTTCACATACGTCAGACCTCCAGCGACTGTGTCAACCAAGTCATGGACGCCGAATGAGTCTTGATGTACCTGGGATCGACCCAGTTAGCAAGATATGGTGGAATACCTGACACTGGCACAGTTATCCAATCAAAGCCTCGCTCTCGCCTCACTGCCTGAACGTGTGTACAACGACGGCAATAAAAGCCAATACGGAGGGTTCTTGTATAGACCTGAGTCACAAGCAGACTGTTGCACAGCCGGGAGGAACACGAGTCACAAGCAGACTGTTGCACAGCCGGGAGGAACACGAGTCACAAGCAGACTGTTGCACAGCCGGGAGGAACAGGAACGTTCCGTTGCCTTGTCCCGTATGTGTACTGAGCATCTGTTGGCCACCGAGGGATCGAACCCCCATATGGTAATCACTGCTTAAATTGGCTGGAGAGAGAGAGAGAGAGAGAGAGAGAGAGAGAGAGAGAGAGAGAGAGAGAGAGAGAGAGAGAGAGAGAGAGAGAGAGAGAGAGAGAGAGAGAGAGAGAGAGAGAGAGAGAGAGAGAGAGAGAGAGAGAGAGAGAGAGAGAGAGAGAGAGAGAGAGAGAGAGAGAGAGAGAGAGAGAGAGAGAGAGAGAGAGAGAGAGAGAGAGAGAGAGAGAGAGAGAGAGAGAGAGAGAGAGAGAGAGAGAGAGAGAGAGAGAGAGAGAGAGAGAGAGAGAGAGAGAGAGAGAGAGAGAGAGAGAGAGAGAGAGAGAGAGAGAGAGAGAGAGAGAGAGAGAGAGAGAGAGAGAGAGAGAGAGAGAGAGAGAGAGAGAGAGAGAGAGAGAGAGAGAGAGAGAGAGAGAGAGAGAGAGAGAGAGAGAGAGAGAGAGAGAGAGAGAGAGAGAGAGAGAGAGAGAGAGAGAGAGAGAGAGAGAGAGAGAGAGAGAGAGAGAGAGAGAGAGAGAGAGAGAGAGAGAGAGAGAGAGAGAGAGAGAGAGAGAGAGAGAGAGAGAGTAAACATAGCATTACCTCACTAAGGACCTGGGCAAGCCTCAGGTGATCCCATCTGCTATGACCTGACCTGAAACATAAGACCAGGGATGATGGCTATCTCTCTGGTCTATGAGGTGCACAGGGATAATTTGATTAACACCTTAATCCTATCACTAATCATTCAATATGAGGGGAACTTCTCCCTCTGAGGAATTACTCTGCAATAATCTAACAAGTTTTACAACCTTCTACTGGAAGAAAGAGGTGAGAATTGTTGAAGCACACCAACTGTTTTCTGTATAGTCCCACAATGATGATGATGGATGTTAGTCTCCTAGAATTAACTTACTTGGGATATTCTTCATCAAATTGATTCCAGTTCACCAGCATTAATTGCACTCAGTGGAACTCGGACCAAAAAACTGAAAGTGTCATCTGCAAGATTCTCCCCACGAAGACTAGGGTTGGCTAGACTATAGATTTGGTTAGGTTAGGTTTTAGGTTGGTTATAAGACTAGGTTATAGATCAGTTTAGGCTATAGGTTAGGTTAGGACAGGTTAGGTTTTAAGATGGTTTAAAGTTAAAAATCAAGTAGTAGGTTGTTAGACCAGGCTATGCTGGGATATGCTGGGTAAACTTTTGTGCAAGGGTTGGATAAGATAGGCAAGGCACTGTCATGCTGGTTTAGTTTAGGTAAGATTATGATAGGTTAGGTTAGGTTAGCGTTGGGTTAGGTTAGGTTAGGTTAGGTTAGGTTAGCGTTGGGTTAGGTTGGGTTGGGTTAAGTTCAGGTTAGGTCATGGGTAGGTTTGGGTGAGACTGAGATAGATTAGGTAAGGTTAAAATATGGTTAGGTAAAGTAAGGTACAAACCCAACCTTACTGTGCCAAGGCATACGTTTAAGGTGAGGTGAAGGGAGAATCATATGAGGATTCAACTAAAGAAATTTTGAGGTATGTATTATACTTTATGTGCGATGGCTTTTGGAGTAGAAATTAAAGTTACTCCTGTACATGATAGGCATTGATGTTCTATATGCGTATGAATACCACTAGTCTCTATATCTTTTCTATGCAGATGGTGGATATGCAGAGCAGGACAAACACTCGACTGCGTAACTTAAACTGATTTCTTGTAACAATGGATGACATATACACTGCAAAGAGTACCGATAGTTGCCCTTGATTATACCTAAGATCTCTCTTACCAACGTGCAGAATAAAATGCATCGCTTTACGGTATAAAAACGGTCTGCTTTATGAACCTCTTCCTGAGAGATGGGAGAGTTCCCAGAAGAGCATGATCGGCCCCCGAAAATGGTACTTTCCATGTTCCTAGCAATTCTCCTAGGAAGGCTTGATCACGGAGTTCCCCCTACGTGGAACCACTGCTTATACGGTAAGAAAACCGTATGGCCATCAAGAATCTATAGGATCTTTGATTATTTTTGGTCACATTCAAACTGTCCTCCTCAAACTCTTGGCGCTAACACGAAGGAACAGTTTGTGAATAAGGTGGAGTAACGGTGTTATCAGGAATAGTGTCAGTCATTACCAGCGATGAGTTTGGAAGACGAAGTCTGAGTACATGTTGCAGGACGTGCTTCTGAAAGGTTCAGTCTGTGTGGCAACAATACTCAAGTCTGCTTTAGATGTCAGACAGAAGAATAAGACTTACTGGGTTTGGGACTCATGCAAGTCCTCTTAACACTCTCACGTTTCACCATATAACATGTTGTGAACTGTCTGATTTGCACGTGATTTCGCCGTAAGCTTGTTCAAAGAATAGTCTTGGTCCAACCTCGTATTTATCACACTGCACAACGTCTGATGTACAATTGTCCATGATACGATCCTCGCTAAAGTACTTCCTACAACGAGAGTTTCAGAATCAAGGTTTTCCCACGAAAACTGAAAAACTTTCATAACATCTTATCGGGTTGGAGATATAAGAGCAAACAGAACGCTTAGTATATCTGACGGAAATATCCTCTTGAAATTTCATTCGCCAAAAGTCAAAGATCAAGGGAGCGGTTCTACGTCACTCGCCGTCAGCAGATTTAGTGATTTATTAAGCAACGCAACAATCACTTCCTCGCCTGTTGCTTCAGCATATATTGTCCTCACTTACAGTCATGATGTGCCCGCAGATGATCATTCCTCTCTGGGAATGCTTGGATGCAGCATAAGTGGAAACCACAGCTTCATAAATGTGAAAGGTTCTGATTTGGAAAGGATCCTCATGCAGGTTAACAGGCTTAACTATTAACAGATCATCATTAGACAATTTGCTAACCTCTAGAATTTGCTCTAGAAATTACTTTAATTTAATATCTGTTACCATACTACCCCAAGCCCAGCCTAGTCATAAGGGTATTAAACGAAGCAGGAGCAGGTGAACCACATGAATGCAAGGTAGGAAAGCCAGTATGACCACACTCTCCCTACGGGAGTCATTCTGGCCTGGTCAGGGTTAAGCCTTAATGTTCCAGTTACCTTGCATTAGACGCCCTCTGGCAACTCAAGGGTGGGCTGCTGCGATGTATGTTCTTTCCCTTGAACGCCAAGACCTGGAACTCTTTACTCGACGTAAGTTCTCAAAATACTTTTTCATTTTATTTTGTACCAGCAGCTATGACGTGCATCTTTTTTAAAACACAAGATTTCCATTCTATCCGGAATCATTATATCATTTTCCGTCTCTATCTCTTTACTTCTGTATGTTTTGATCACCTCATATTTCGCTTAATGCCTGACGCTGATGAGGACTTTTGTCTATAACAGGAGACTTCGATATAAGAAAAAAGAGGCCTTACGTTATGTTTCTATCATGTGCTACTATAGCATTGGGCAACTGGGATACCTGAAAATCTTACGAAAGTGGAAGACGTTCCAAAACATCAAAAGCACAACCAGTCTTTTGTTGGCGCCTTCACGTGATGGACCTAACTTGCCCCAAGTCCATCACATTCTCCTTCTCTTCCCTTTCATACCATCCTCTCCCCCATCCCATTACAGCCTGCCTTTTCCCTTCCTCTAAAAGTCATACCTTATTCCTTCACAGTCCATCACTCCCAGCCTCTCACCTGTTATACCTCTCACTCCCTCCCTCCTCCACTCGGGTCCCTACGTCGTGTCGGACATAAACTGGAAGGAACTTGTGGACTACAGAGTTACAGCTTCGTCATCCTCACCACGTCATTACTTTACTACCGTGACAACCTCTTACGAGGCTGATATAACCACTGCTTTAGTGCGAAAGAAAGTACTGAGTACGATTATGAAAATTTATGTGGGGACAATGATCATCTGATGACGACCAGGAAATTTCCCCTACGAAGAACGACAAACTTTTCGTCTGATATCAACGATCGCTTTGTGCAAGGAACGACAACTGCTTCGTTTAAGGATGAGGATGTCTTCATCTGAAGACGATAACCTCTTCGTTTGAGAATAACGATCTCTTCTTCTAAGAATGACGACCTCCTCGTCTGAAAACGATGAGGATAGGCTGGACTCTGGTCATATCCACACAGTTCGAGGCATCGGTGCAACTCCTCATCTGTTGTTGGAGTCGTTACCTAGACGGCAGCGGTGAGGCACCGTCTATCCCACCCTTGCCGCTGCAGCTGCTGCTGCTGCTGCCCGTGAGGCTGCTACAGCGTCGCCTGGCCCCATTGTTCTCCCGCACCCTCTCCCCCCTCCCCCGTCAACACCCCCTCCCCTCCCCTCCCCCTCACCTCACACCAATGGACTGTGTAATTGGTCCCAGCTCCCCTTTTTCACTCTGGACATGACATTCCAATATCGTGGCCAAATCGGTACATGGCGCGACCCCCCGTCTCCCTCCATCCCTCTCGTCCCTCTCTCCCTGCCGCACCCTCCACGCACTCCCACGGCACCTCTTGTCGGCGGTGAAAGAGGCCGTGTGGGTGCGTTAACAGTGTGAGTGTGATGACGAGGGGACTTGGCTCTGTGGTCCACTGTTGTAATGTGGAAGACGAGGGACGTACGAGTGTTTGGGTACAGGTGCGTGGCACTGTGGCTGTTTGGAAATAAGAGAGAGTAGGTGATGAATGTGTGGTGCGCTGAGTAAAAAGTAGTCGAGAGTGTGTGGAGCTGAGTGGCAATGTGACTGATTTGTGTTACGGGAATGAAATTCGCACTCGTATGGCTCCGTCTCATATTTTGTATACATATTCGCCATTTCCCGCGTTAGCAAGGAAGCGTTAAGAACAGATGGCTGAGCCTTAGAGGGAAATTCCTCACTTGGCTCCCATCTCTGTTCCCTCTTTTGGAAAAGTAAAATTGAAGGGGAGGATTTCCAGCCCCCCGCTCCCACCCTTTTAGTTGCCTTCTGTTGCACGCAGGGAATACATGGGAAGTATTCTTTCTTCCTTATCCTCAGGGACAAATATATATATATATATATATATATATATATATATATATATATATATATATATATATATATATATATATATATATATATATATATATATATTAGTCATAGGATGGATAAGGAGGCGAAGATTCTGAGAGCAATGAGCAATGTGTGGAAAGAGAGGTCGCTATGTGCAAGGGCTAAAATGGGTACTAATGAAGGTATAGTAGTCCCAACGATGTTGTATGATGCGAGACATTGGCTCTAGATGAGGAGGTGCGGAGTAGGGTGGATATGTCGGAAATGAAAAGTTCGAGGACAATATGTGGTGTGAGGTGGTCTCATCGAGTCTGAAATAAAAGGTACGAGAGATGTGGTAAACAAAGAGCGTGGATGAAACAGGTGAATGAAGTGAGCTGACACTGTCTGGACACGTGGAAAGAATGAATGATTAGAAGATGACAAAGAGGATATATGTGTCATAATCAAAGGGAACGAAGAGAATGGGGTGACCAAATTGAAGACAGAAGGATGCGAGGTGAAAAAGGTCTTGGGTGCTTGGGGCCTGAACATGCAGGAGGGTAAAAGGCGTGCACGGTATAGAGTGGACTGGGGCGATGTGGTATACAGGGGTGACGTGCTGCTAAAGGAGTGAACCAGGGCATATGAAGCAGCCGAAGGTAACAATAGAAAGGGCTATGGGGCCCGGTTGTGGATAGGGAACTGTGCTTTCTATGCATCAAACATGGCAGCTAGAGAAGGGACGTGAATGAATTAGGCTTGGGTTACCTCCATTGCTACCGAGGAAAATGGAGAACAAGTCTGAATATATATGACAGTATATTTCGGCCTATAAGACGCCCGATCCATAAGACGCACTATGATTTTACAGAGAAAAGCATAAGGACGAAAAAAGAAAATTGCTTTTCAAGCATGCTGAGTCGTTCTCGCCAACTGATTGCTGGTTTACTGTCGTAGAGGACACTTTTACTCAGATTAGCAGGGGTATCGTGACGTATTTTAGGCGTAATTCTAAAAAGAATGTGGAGAACAGTGAGGTAACCCAAAATCCAGGATGATACCGCTAGTGAGTACTGGGAAATTGTGTTAGGACCTCATCCACATACCTACGGTAGATACTCAGTACATTTACTTCTGCTCATAAGACGTAGTAGGTTTTTCAAAGCCATTTTAAGGAAAAACTGGAGGAAGTAAAGTGTTTAAGATATCTGGGAGTGGATCTGGCAGCGGATGGAACCATGGAAGTGGAAGTGAATCATAGGGTGGGGGAGGGGGCAAAAGTTCTGGGAGCCTTGAAGAATGTTTGGAAGTCGAGAACATTATCTCGGAAAGCAAAAATGGGTATGTTTGAAGGAATAGTGGTTCCAACAATGTTGTATGGTTGCGAGGCGTGGGCTATGGATAGAATTGTGCGCAGGAGGGTGGATGTGCTGGAAATGAGATGTTTGAGGACAATATGTGGTGTGAGGTGGTTTGATCGAGTAAGTAATGTAAGGGTAAGAGAGATGTGTGGAAATAAAAAGAGTGTGGTTGAGAGAGCAGAAGAGGGTGTTTTGAAATGGTTTGGTCACATGAAGAGAATGAGTGAGGAAAGATTGACCAAGAGGATATATGTGTCAGAGGTGGAGGGAATGAGGAGAAGTGGGAGACCAAATTGAAGGTGGAAAGATGGAGTGAAAAAGATTTTGAGTGATCGGGGCCTGAACATGCAGGAGGGTGAAAGGCGTGCAAGGAATAGAGTGAATTGGAACGATGTGGTATACCGGGGCCGACGTGCTGTCAATGTATTGAACCAGGGCATGTGAAGCGTCTGGGGTAAACCATGGAAAGTTCTGTGGGGCCTGGATGTGGAAAGGGAGCTGTGGTTTCGGTGCATTATTACATGACAGCTAGAGACTGAATGTGAACGAATGGGGCCTTTGTTGTCTTTTCCTGGCGCTACCTCGCACACATGAGGGGGAGGGGGTTGTTATTCTATGTGTGGCGAGATGGCGATGGGAATAAATAAAGGCAGACACTATGAATTATGTACATGTTTATATAAGTATATGTCTGTGTGTGTATATATAAGTATACATTGAGATGTAGAGGTATGTATATTTGCGTGTGTAGGCGTGTATGTATATACATGTGTATGTGGGTGGGTTGGGCCATTCTTTAGTCTGTTTCCTTGCGCTACCTCGCTAACGCGGGTGACAGCGACAAAGCAAAATGAATATATATATATATATATATATATATATATATATATATATATATATATATATATATATATATATATATATATATATATATATATATATTCCTGAGTCCCGGGGAAAATGAAGCACGATAAGTTCCTAAGTGCACTTTCGTGTAATAATCACATCATCAGGGGAGACACAAGAGAGAAATATAACAGTCAGTTGATATACAACGAAGAGATGAAGCTAGGACGCCCTTTGGTAAACATGCGATTATCCAAAACCACGTTTTGGAAAATCGCTATGTTGTATTTCCTTTGAGATGGTGAGGGATAGTTTAGACTGGAGTGGATGAATTGTCTGCAGAGGATGCTAAGAGATTCTATTTCTTGAACGAATGCACTGCCTATTAGCGTTTTGATATATCTATATCTATATATCTATATCTATCTATCTATCTATCTATCTATCTATCTATCTATCTATATATATATATATATATATATATATATATATATCTTTTCTTTTCTTTCGTACTATTCGCCATTTCCCGCATTAGCGAGGTAGCGTTATCAACAGAGGACTGGGCCTTAGAGGGAATATCCTCACCTGGCCCCCTTCTCTGTTCCTTCTTTTGGAAAATTAAAAAAAAACGAGAGGGGAGGATTTCCAGCCACCCGCTCCCTTCCCTTTTAGTCGCCTTCTACGACACGCAGGGAATACGTGGGAAGTATTTCTTTCTCCCCTATCCCCCAGTTTTATCTCTATGCAGCACAAATCTTAAGTCCAAAAACCACCAACACCCACAGCCAAGTTGTCAGTGTGCTCTCATGGGATGTACTCAAACTTCCATAATAAATTTGTTACCACAACCATTTGTCCTTCAGTTATAGTATCGAGTAGCTCAGGACAGAAATGATCACATGGTTCCCGAGGAACCAACCTTATGCGGCTCCACCCTCGGACTTGAGCTACCCATAACAATTCTGTTTGAAAGTCCACCTCTTTATATACTTTGCCCTTAAAGTCTGAGGATATGATGACCCAATTTGAGTCAGAGAAGTCAACCATATGAGGAATGAAGTATGGGCGCCGGTAGATTTGCCGTAAGGCCTTTGCAGCCTTCTTATTACACTTCTCCCAATGACCATACCAGCGGTGTACATCTGGATTATGAATTTTCTTTAGGAACCCTCTCAAGTCATCAGGACGTAAGCGGAGGTTAGAGGTCAACTCACAAGGATATATGCCACGTAACTCCTCACTCAGGTACATTTCTGTAATGTTGTCAAACCAGAAGTGCTCAGTATTCATGACAGGCCAATCATCCATGGCATCCGTGACAATAAAGGGAATATCATTCTTCAAGTAATCTTCAGACACAACATCCGATGATGCATTACTCAGTCGGTCCACCTTTTCCAGAGATTCACATACATTGCAGTCATCTTCAACCAAGGAGCGACTAACATAGTATGGGCCTTCATCCCCAAGAGCCCCTCGGCAGAAGCATAAAGAAACGTTGGAGATGGTAAATGAAGAAATTTTGACTCTCTACGAGTTGCTGGAACGCCAGGGGCTGAACAGCAGCCAGTGGGAGACGGTGACGCAGCCGCTGGTGGATGCTGTCAACAAGGCTCAAGTCAGGCGTAAGGCCCACGCCCTCGCCCGTTGGGCTGGCTTTAGCTTCGCCCTCTTCCTCTTCCTTTTCCTCCTCTTCCAAATCCCTGGGGACAGAGGAGAAAGAATACTTCCCACGTATTCCCTGCGTGTCGTAGAAGGCGACTAAAAGGGGATGGAGCGGGGGGGCTGGAAATCCTCCCCTCCCGTTTTTGATTTTCCAGAAGAAAGAACAGAGAAGTGGGCCAAGTGAGGATATTCCCTCTAAGGTTCAGTACTCTGTTCTTTAACGTTACCTCGCTATCGCGGGAAATGGCAAATATGTATGAAAGAAAGATATATATATATATATATATATATATATATATATATATATATATATATATATATATATATATATATATATATATATATATATGTATATTTTTTTATATATTTATTTTATTTTTTTTCTTAAAGAGTCCTACAAGAGAGAACTGCAGTACAGACAACTGAACCACGGAGGCTCGTGTGTGTGTGTGTGTGTGTGTGCATGGGGTGGGGGTGAGTAAAGGTGTGTGGGGTGTAGGTCTGCGGGAATCTGGGGCGCGTGAGTAGGTACGGATGGGAGTGAAAATAATAGGATTATCAGTTGGGTGAGAGAGTGTGGGAAAATATGGGAGTGTGTGTGGGAGTGTGGGAATGCATGCGGGAGTGTGGGATTGTGGGAGTGAGAGGCAAGTGTCACAGATACGGACAGTTGCCAGGTATTGATTTCGTGAATGTGAGGGCGCTGTTGTCTGTGTGGATTATCTGTAATGATGGGGACACAATGTGTGTGTGTGTGTGTGTGTGTGTGTGTGTGTGTGTGTGTGTTAGTGGGTGGGTAGGTGTTGTACTGACAATGTGTATTTTCCCAAACTGTATATAAGTGGTGGGAGATTTTCATTCGTCTGCCCCAACTTAGATTTATTCCTAAATTGTTTTCTATTTAACGCTTTTCATACTTTCTGGTTTCCTTAGTTATTTCATGTGTCGTCAAGTGTCTTTGTACAGATCTGCTTCTCATGTCCCTCCGTACACTTGTCCTGTCCAATTGCCGTAAACCCTCGGTTTGAAATCTCATCTGACATGAAGGAGGTGATGAACATTAATGCTATCAGGAACTCGTAGTCATACATATGGTTATCCTGCCTCCTTTCAGCCTTCTTTCTTCGGAAATGGGCATGTCGGTGGTCTTCCCCAAGTCTGCAGCTCACTATCCTGAGGCAGGTCCGCTACCATCCTTGTTACCTTCACGTGAACCCTCTGCAGCAGGTCTGTGTGACTCGTCAGTTTAGGAGACCAGACTGTTGCAACAAATTTCAGATCGGTCGAGCGTAGGTCGCATATATCTTCCTATACTTCTCACTGTTCGTGTACTTGATGGTAATACTGATAATGCCTGGGTTTGGTTTGTTTCTCCCACGACCTTTCTCACAAAATATTCCAGCAACAAATTCACCATGATGCATGACGTCAAGTGCCTAGTGCCTTCCATAGCACGACTTTTATATTACGTTCCTCTCAACGTGTTGCTCACTGTCTGGTCTGTGTACACCTTTTCCATCATCCTTGACCACATTTTCTTGGATTAGATTTCATTACTAATTTGTTCGACCACTGCTGCATCTGGCCTGGGTGTCCTTGCAATGTTCTGCAGTTCCCGTCACTTTGTGATGCATTCATAATTTTGGCATCATCTGCAAACGTATTCAACAATAGTTCTGCCTCGCTTGGCCAATCATTTACATAGATGAAATCTAGTGGTGGTCCCAGTTGTGAGTCGTGTATCACCTTCCTTGTCATACTGGCCCAACTTGAGCAAGTTCCCCTACATGTGTTCTCTCTCTCCTCCCAGGTACGGGTTACAGAGTTTTGAAGACACGTTATAAAATAATACAGCAGGGGTTCTGCTGTACTCTCTCATGAAGATGGGCCTTGGGTAGGGAATAAATTCACTTATTCGTTGTTATTAAACTTAGAACTTGAAGCCTGATACCTGAAAATATTATGAATATTCATCAACTTTGAGCATCGGAGTTTGAAAAAGTTCTTGTCAAAGAGGGGATCAGTTAGACGGATCTGCAACACACGCAGGCGGGTCGTGTTCCCAGACGATGTTTCTCCACACACCACAGTAATGATATGGGTCACATAGTTCACGCGTGGCGGCGATGGTGAGTTGTTAGGATGACCCTCGATCAGGACGGGTCTCAGGTGCCACTGATGAAGCAACTGTGACCCAGGTCGAAAACTTGATTGTCATATCGACGCATCGAAATCGATGAAATTATTGATAAAGTTGAAGTTTCTTAATGATGTATAGTGACCTTCATCTATGAGCAACTAAGCATGTTTAAAGGTCCGGCTCGTGGGTCCGCACAACCCTCAGTACTCAGCCTCGTAGGTCTGCACAACCCTCAGTACTCAGCCTCATGGGTCGGCACAATCTTCAGTACTCAGCCTCGAGGGTCTGCACAACCCTCAGTACTCAGGCTCGTAGGTCTGCACAACCCTCAGTACTCAGGCTCGTAGGTCTGCACAACCCTCAGTACTCAGGCTCGTAGGTCTGCACAACCCTCAGTACTCATCCTCGTGGGTCTGCACAACCCTCAGTACTCAGGCTCGTAGGTCTGCACAACCCTCAGTACTCAGGCTCGTGAGTCTGCACAACCCTCAGTACTCAGCCTCGTGGGTCCGCACAATCTTCAGTACTCAGCCTCGTGGGTCCGCACAACCTTCAGCACTCAGGCTTGTTGGTCCGCACAATCTTCAGTACTCAGGTTTGTGGGTCTGCACAACCTTCAGTACCCAGGGTCGATGGTCCGCATAACCTTCAGTACTCAGGATCGAGATGTATGAGCTATATGAATCCAATTCAGTCAGAACTTTCATTCCCATCTGGTTACAAGGGATGAGACTTGCTGGATCCATCACTGAGACCCCGAGTCTAGGCAGGTATCCGTGCACTGGAAACACCAGCCTTCCAAAAATTCCTCGGCCCACAAGAGATCACGACCTCGACTTCCTAGGGTTTCAGAAGGAATTCAGCTAAATGACTATACGCCGCAGGAAACTGGTTCAAAAGGTACTATACCGTCAGGGAGACATGGTGGAGAACGTTGTCAAAAGTGTGTGTCCTCCTCCTTCATCCTTCGCCAGTCCACAAGGTCCGTCTTATGCAAGCTGCTGCTCGAACCTGTGGTTTGGAGCACCTCAGCCCAGACCCGGCCCCACGGCACTAGTATCTATTACATGACCTGAAGTCTCGTCTGCCTGGACGCTACCTTCAGAAGCTACTGTGCTTGGTTCGGCCAGGAGTGGAGGACTTCCGTAAGGCTGGTACCAGGAACTTGAAGAACAAATGAGCAAGTGTATTGAAACTAATGGAGATTATGAGTGAAAAAATTGGTTGTCCTTTTCATCTTTTACCTTACTGGGGAAAGAATCGATTGCTCACCAAAAACAGCTTTCAATTCTTCATGTTGCATCACGCACAAGGCAAGATGAATCACGCCTAAGATCTGTTGGTCCAAACTCAAGACATGTTGAGTCATACACCTAACATCCGTTGCATTACTTCTTAGACCTATTGGGTTACACCCAGGACCTGTAAAACCACACCCGAGACCTGTTGGATCACATCCAAGAGCAAGACCTTTTGAGTGAACCCAAGACCTGTTGGGTCACACCTAAGACATTTCGGGGCCACACTCGATACATGTAGCATCATACCCATGACCAAACAGCAAATCCAGGAGGCTACGAATCCTCTTCGTCGACTCTTCATACACTCAGGCAGTGTCTTATGCAGACAGAAAACCTGTTGATAAAGGATGACTCTTGACAGACCAGAACCGGTCAGTGAGTGTCGGAGAGCCTGTCAGTGGCGCTGCATCAAAATATTGGCAAAAACCCTGTACTCCCCGAACTAGCATCAGTGGAGCGTGAGCCTAACATGCTCCCCTACACTGCAATAAAACGAGGACTAGTCTCGGTGGCCAGGGCTTTGCCAGGGTTGGAGTAGCACCTTTTGTCTGTACACTTTTTGAGTACGTTGATTTATTGTTGCCTTAATGAACTTAAATCCAGGTCGAACACCTATCTCGTGGATGGAGATTTTGAACAAGACTTTTCCTCTTAAAGTTCCTTGGTGCATCAGCTTCGCGTTGGTGTTAGCAGTAGCACGACTATCATTACCACTACCACCACCTTCACTGTAACCATCATTATTACCACAATCACCGTTACCACACCCACCATCATCATCCCCACAACCCTTCACCACTTCTCTATCTGCTCTTAACAATGTCATCTCATTTCTTCTCTTGTTGTTCTCACACTAATCACCTTCCATATTTTCAACCTCACTGAAGTTCGCCAATATTCTTTTCCCATCTTTGTTCGCCCTCTATTTCATCTCTCATACATCTCTCCTGCCGACCTGGCACTTTCTCTTATACTCTTCCCATTCACACTCACTCCTTACTTGCAGAGACCGTTCATAAACCTTCCTCTTCTTTTTCATAAGCGATTTAATTCCATTCTACCATTTACTACGCTTTTTCATATATTACCCTCTCATCTGCATGCCACACACCACTTAAAAACGTAAGCATTGTTTTTCTCAACATCTGCCATTCCTCTTCCATTTTCCTAGGTTCATTTACCCTCACCCTCCAACAATCTTTTCACAATCTTCCCTGGTATTTCTGCACACAGGCTATAATACCAAGCTCGCTCAAGTTTGCCTTTTCTTTCTCACAAATCCTTTCCTCTTTTTCCAGACTCACCATCAACTCCCACACTCACGTCCACCAGTATATGATCTGATATTCCACCTGGTCTCTGCACGTTTACATCCAACAACCTCTCGTTTCCACACATGTCTCGCACATGAACTGGTAATATCAGTTGTCTCTCATCTCCATTCACTCACATATAATGAACCATGTATTTCCCATCAATATTGTCTTTCAACACAGAACTCAAGTTCTCTCGCATTGTCATTTACACCAGTGACCCTCTGCCCTCCCAGTGTATTATACCTTCAGTTGCCATATCACACACTCTTGCATGCAGATTCCCTAGAACTAAGCTTCGAAGTACGATATCTGGGATCAAAGAATATCCTCAGGTTCTATGTACATAGACTTCATAAAACTTTTTTGGTAAAATACCACAGATGAGACTGTCAGGTGAAATGTTGGCGGACTGGTTTACGGACAGAGAGCAAGTGACAGTATTCAAATGGAGGAAGCATCTGACTGGTTCACTCTGACAAGAGGACCCTGTACCACAAGGAACGGTTTAAGGCACCGTCTTTTCTGAAGCCCAGCTGGTGAGCCACTGTGCCTCCGTCGTCATTGTCTTCTGTCCTCCCTCTGTCATGAAAAAAAAATAAGGATGAGTTGAACTGAAACTTTGCAGAAATGATCTTTGGATGTTCTGTTATAAAGATTCCTAATTTCTCATTTCTACACAGGGCTGCAACAGCTCTATGATCCTAGGCCCATCCTTTTTGCACAGCAGGACTCACCCACTGTCTACAATAGGAGCCACACCTCTCACTCCTATAACAGGACCCACAAACTCCAACACCAGGACCCCCTCACTCCTACATCAGGACCCCCTCACTCCTGCACTAGGAACTCCTTACTCCTACATCAGGACCCCCGTCACTTCTACGTCAGGACCCCCACAATCCTACATCAGGACCAACTTACTTCTGAATCAGGATCTATTCATTCTCTGCCTCAGGACTCACCCCACAAGACTCTAGGATGGGTATAACGTCCAACCTGCACTAGAAGCCAGTCACTCGCTCGCACCTGTACTGCGACCCATTCACCCCGCGATATCGCTGGCTGAAAGCCCTTGCTCTCCCCGGGATAAAGATCTCCGCCTTTCACCTTTCCCCGTGATCTATTGGGACGAACATCCGTCCGATTCAAGTCTTCCCTTCCTCCCGGCCTCCGCGTCCTATAGAGGCGCCTCATGCAACATTCCACGGAAGTGAGGAGGAGGAGGAGGAGGCAAAAAGAGGAGGAGAAGGAGGAAGAAGAGGAGGAGGAGGAGGCAGGAGTTTTGAAGCTTGGACATCCAGCTGCTACAGTGTAGGGTTTATTTGGGTGTATTATCTAATCATCTCCTGGCGTGTAGACCGGTGGCTCCTGACGACGATGAGACCGCTACACACTGGGTTTTATGTCTATTGGTCCCTGGTCAGGTCTGGAGCTCCTAGACTTGTCGACGTCTTATTAGAAAGATAAGGGGTGATTAAAAAGAGAACGATGAGGACGAAAAAATATGAAAATGATGGAGAAAGGAAGAGAGAAAGATAAAATGAGATGAAGGAGAGGAAAGAGCTGTAAAAGAGGTAGAAAAGAAATCTGACGATGAGCAAGAGAAAAAGAAATATTTGTACTGTGAGGGAGGGGAGTTCTATACTCGTGGGACCTCATCTCCTGAATATTCTCTGCTATCGTATATCTTCTTGAGTGTATGTATGCTGTCCTTACTTACAATCTCATAACTCTGTATGCTGTCCACATTCACAGTCTCATAACTTAGTTTATCCCATTCATCCACTAAACTTATATCATAAGAGTACTTCTTTACAGCTTTTCGAACAAGCTTCTCGCATAATTTCATGTTATGGTTCTATCCCTACATTATTCGAAGAACTGTTCACTGTTCACAACATGAAGCCAGTTTAAAAACTACAGGACCTATCTTGGCTGGCCCGTGCTGATTCACGGAGAGTAACGCTAACCACTACACCACGGATGCCCATGTGTAATTGATTACCTATTTGTACTGTGTGGGGAGGGAGCTTTACACTCGTGGGGTCCCATCTCCTTAACGCTCTCTGCCGTCATACAATCTCTTAAATTTACGAATGCTGTCTGCATTAACCATCCACCACTCAAATACTATAAAATTATTTCTTTATTTCCCTATGTATAAGTTTCTTACTAGTTTCATATACTCTCTGGTTGCTGTATCCCTACATCTCTCAAGGGACTGTCCACTATCCACTTTGTCAATCTTTTTTAAGGACTTAAAGCTTATGATCAGGTCATCCTTGTGTCTTCTCTCTTCCACAGTAAGTAAATCTAAAGCCTCCAGCCTTTCCCTGTAGCTTAGCTCTCGTAATTCTGGTACTATTTTGTTACTCTCCCCTGGACCTGAGAAGCATATTCTAGTTTTGGCATTATGTAGTGTGTGTGTGTGTGTGTGTGTGTGTGTGTGTGTGTGTGTGTGTGTGTGTGTGTGTGTGTGTGTGTGCGTGCGTGCGTGCGTGCGTGCATGTGTGTGTGTGTGTGTGTGTGTGTGTGTGTGTGCGTGTGTGTGTGTATGTGTGTGTGCGTGCGTGCGTGCGTGCGTGCATGTGTGTGTGTGTGTGTGTGTGTGTGTGTGTGTGTGTGTGTGTGTGTGTGTGTGTGTGCGTGCGTGCGTGCGTGCGTGCATGTGTGTGTGTGTGTGTGTGTGTGTGTATGTGTGTGTGTGTGTGTGTGTGTGTGTGTGTGCCACACAGAGGACGGGCAAGGGTAGTGACTGGCCACTCCTGATAACAGCCAAGCGACACCTGCAGCCTGGCGCACTAACATCTTGGCCAAGTAAGGTGCGCATCCCTTGCTCCAGTATCGCGCCCGCTTGGCCACACGACACTTGGGAACATTGGTCGTCAGCTGGGCATTGTTAAAACTTATGAGGTGCCTCCAAGATAGCGGCAACATTCGACAGTGACTTCATTTTATCTCACGTGGCCTGCACTCCCGAGAGGGAGCAAGAGGGTCGCTGTGATGGCAATACCTTCACCACCTCAGTGCTCGCCACGCCTCACACACTAAAGTGCGTCGTACACGTTCTTTCAGGTCAAAATAGCACACTCACACGACGCACAATAATTAGTATTTCATGCCCGTGCGATCGTCTGATTTCATAGATCATGAAATTGAAAAGCGAGGAAAACATTATATGATTGTAGAAAAAACTTTGATAATTGTGACACCTTAAGCATTCTTGTCCATTTTGCAACACGAGTTGTGACTGCGGCTACAGTCACAAGGAGTAAGTGTATTTCACCACTAACACATCTGCAAATTTCTAGTCTTTCTCTGCGTTACGTCGTACACGAGAGGTCAGTCGACGACAGTACACAGATGAGTCTTAGGGAGGCACAACTGGTCCCATTATTGACAAAAGTTTTATTTCCATTCTATCTTTTGCATAAATTTTCGGTGTTTATATACCATCTTGTATAGTTTTGTACGTCTTTTATGTATAAGTCCATCCCAAAAGGTCTAACTCAAGTACGTGCAATCTGTATTAATCCATATGTGCTAAAACTTTCACTTACGAATAGGTGCTTTTACTCACGCCCTAGTACTCGTTAATTGTAATCGAGGCTTAAAATCACATATACTCACACTTGTGTTCACAGGAAAGTACTCACAGTCATTAACTGTCTTCACGCTATATATGTGACAACTATATTGAGTAAGATGAACACTTGCATTAACCAGTGGGGTGACTTGTGTATCTCTTTCTGTGAAGATCATCACCGGCGATGCTATGACGTGTTCTCCAGTCATGTCAGACCATCTGGTGGCCGCGGGTGTAAAAGGTGGTCTCCCCACCGCCTGCTCACCACATTCTCCAGGTTCAAGACGCCATGATCATTACTGGTGAACCCATAAATGAAAAAAAACAAAGTAACGTAAAGATGACATAACTGTAGTAATGAAATGTAATAAAGTGTATTTCCCGTCATGTATCGCAGGACGGGGTGGGTACCAGACTGCTTTGTATGTCAATACCCCAGGATGCGAATCTCTCAGTGGGTGATTCTCTCTCTCTCTCTCTCTCTCTCTCTCTCTCTCTCTCTCTCTCTCTCTCTCTCTCTCTCTCTCTCTCCCCCCCCCCCACTAAAGAGAACATCAACCAGTGCCTCAGTGTTTCATGGAAGTATTGTCATATAACCAGGGATCAGATCAGGTACATCACTGGACACAACTCTGCCGTGCCGCTGGACTGTCTCCCTCACGCTCTTGATCGCTTATTTACAAGACCAGGTGACGCCCAGGTGACACCGAGGAGGACAGACAAGGCTTTCACCAACACAAACCATCATCAAGAAACCTATGACATGATCTTGCCACATGCCTGGCCATGAGTGGTCGGTGTCACAGTGAACTATTCAGTGTATTAACTTTCCTGGCGAACACCTGGGCCTCCACCACCACCGCTGCTGAGCTGCTGACGTAACGCCCGTCGACCACTGACTCAGCTGAGGGATCAGACAGCTTCCCATGTAGCGCCTTTCGCTAACTTGACACAACAGCTCACAGTACTAGGATAACTGCGAATTAGAGACGCGAATTATAGAGCGGAGCAGTCACGACAAATGGTAAATCTACGTCATAAGGGTCAGGTCAGGTCGTAGGCCACGCCATTATACTGGAGAGTCGTCCCGTCGTGTTCAAGAGTCGTGCTGTCGCGTCCAACAGATTATTCCTTACAACACAGTAAACCCTACAATGTTGGGAGGAGTTGTGGCAACTCTGTAACTGCTGCTGTCGACAGGTTGTTGTTCAGGAGGAGAGATTGGATCATATCGACACTGTCTCAGGAAGTCGACGGCAGTCAGCCATGGTGTTCACCCTCACCTGTTTGATGGCTCAACATTGTTCTCTGACCACCGTGTAATGGAGGACCGTCAGGCACGCACCACAACCCGACCTGTCCGGCGTACTCACTGTAAAGTTTGGCTTTCTGGTTGACCGGAACTTTACAGTTTGACAGGCTTGTCCCTAAGTCATACACAAGACACACACTTGGAGGTTCCAGTCCACAGTCTCTTGTGTTCAGACCTTTGGTGCAGTGGAACAGGTCGGGGCTTCCAGGGAATGTAGACCCGAGACGGTAGGAATGTCCATCTCTCCGACCACAGCGTCCACCCCTTAAGTTGAATGGTACGTGAACTGGATCCATTGAGTTGATTCCCTCCCACAGTTGACGTAGATTGCCGCTAGATAATTCAGAGGCCAGCGTTCGTGTTCGCGCTCGGTGCTGCCACGCCTGACTCTCCTGGCCCACGTCGTCAGCTGAGGAACACCTCCAAGACAAATAGAAGACAGATAACCCACGTGCCACATATGTCGTGAACCTCCGGATAAACATCTTCATCAGATTCACTCCAGTAATAGACTGATGGTACAAATTCTTCCGTGCACCAAATACCGTGTGCTCAGCGGCTGCTATTCCAGTGGCAGCAGTTTGAGCATAATCACCAGGCCTGTCTCCTGACGAAGATGATGGTTCGTACATGGAGCATCAGGCCCGCGCGGCCAGGCAGACCCTGTCACCGTAAACTCCTCCACTTCGTCAAGCAGTGATCACCTGTCGTCCGGCAACACTGGAGTGACCCACACTTTACTTTAGCCATTAAAGGGAAGGGATCAGAGGCGACACCCACACCACCTAATGTGGCAGGACTCCAGACCCTCGTGTAGGAACGGTGGCAGGACCCGGTGTACAGTCATGACCCTCACAGCTTCAGCAGGCGTGTGTGTGTGTGTGTGTGTGTGTGTGTGTGTGTGTGTGTGTGTGTGTGTGCGTGTGCGTGCGTGCGTGCGTGCGTGCGTGCGTGCGTCCATGTGTGTGTGTGATTGCTATATGTGTGTTATGAGAAAGTTGCACATCTGTGTTGCTCCGTCCCTTATCCTTGTATACATCTACCATTTCTTTCTTGTACACACACACACACACACACACACACACACACACACACACACACACACACACACCAGCTAAGCAAAGTGGAGCATCTATCGACCAGCCTCGAGGGGAGGATGAACCCAGACCTGGCTGGGTTGGTTGTAGGCCCACTGCCGCGCCAAGGATATGAGTCCATGTAGACCCGACCCCTGGCTGGCCAGTGGTGATTCATGTTCAGTAACGCTAACCACTGTACCATGAAGACGTGTGTGTGTGTGTGTGTGTGTGTGTGTGTGTGTGTGTGTGTGTGTGTGTGTGTGTACCTGGCAGACGGGAGAGCCACTTTGAGATCCCAATGTCACCACATGGAAGTAATGCCCTGAGGGACGTCAACACTTTTAGTGATTTGAATCAGAAAAATGATTTTCTTGGGCATGACCAGCTAAAAGGAAGATTGTTCCACACACTTAGTGTTCCTCCTCAATGTTCGTTGTATTATCGTTGAAAAATTCTTCTCTTATAACACTATGTTACCTACTCTGGTATGTGATCGTAATTCTAGACCAAACTTCATTACCACGTAACATGTGAACACAACTACTCCAGATCTAGAAATTCGTGGTAGTCCCATATCATCCTCGTCTCTCCAGTTCCTGCATCACGTCTGTAACAGAAGCAGAGCAACACGTTGTCACAGTCCTTGGACTGTGGCCAGCTGGGAGGGTGCGAATACAATCTTCAATCATATACACTTCACAAGATCTGGAAAATCCCGACGACTGTATATTGGGAAACTAAACAAGGAATCTATCCTTTACGTCACCAGTCTGTTCCTAACGCTGTACTTGCACTTCCACAACAATCACCTACTTTTTCCTTAACACTCAAACGTCTCTTCTCCTTCAACAGCTGCTGCGTCGCCAGTACAGTACAGAAGATGACTGTTCGTTATTTGGTTTGTTCGCCAGCCGTACTATCTACCCAGACAATTCTGCACGTCACTTACTTTCACCATCTGGTTTGTTCTCCAGCAATAATCTATAAACAGGTAGTCCTTCGCCATATTAGATTCAAGAGTTACGTTCTCAGAGTCTGGTCTTCCCTGTTGATCGTGACTCCCGCCAGTAAAGGTGGCACAGTGTCGGGCGTCATCATAGTTAAGATACAAACTTTCTGTGAATGGTAACACCTTCACTGAACTTGACCTTCAACTTCTGGAAGGTCAAATGACCTCCCGAGTGTCACGTTATGTAGTGAGCTGTCTCCTATCAAGGTCATGTGACTTTAACGGCTTTTCAGCGGGGACCTAATTATCTACCTTAATATATTGTTGGTGGGGACCTAATTATCTACCTTAATATATTGTTAGTGGGGACCTAATTATCTACCCTCACACCATGTTAAAGGGGAGCTAATCACCTACCCACACATCATGTTAGTGGGGACCTAATTATCTACCCTAATATATTGTTGGTGGGGACCTAATTATCTACCCTCACACCATGTTAAAGGGGAGCTAATCACCTACCCACACATCATGTTAGTGGGGACCTAATTATCTACCTTAATATATTGTTAGTGGGGACCTAATTATCTACCCTCACACCATGTTAAAGGGGAGCTAATCACCTACCCACACATCATGTTAGTGGGGACCTAATTATCTACCCTAATATATTGTTAGTGGGGACCTAATTATCTACCCTCACACCATGTTAAAGGGGAGCTAATCACCTACCCACACATCATGTTAGTGGGGACCTAATTATCTACCTTAATATATTGTTGGTGGGGACCTAATTATCTACCCTCACACCATGTTAAAGGGGAGCTAATCACCTACCCACACATCATGTTAGTGGGGATCTAATTAAGTGTAATTACCTACCTCTACACCTTCTTAGTGGGGACCTAATTAACTGTAATTACCTACCTCTACACCTTCTTAGTGGGGACCTAATTAACTGTAATTACCTAGAGAGGCCTCACCTCACCCATCATGAGATAACTAAACTCCCACACTTGGCCT
This sequence comes from Panulirus ornatus, assembly GCF_036320965.1. Lineage (NCBI taxonomy): Eukaryota > Metazoa > Arthropoda > Malacostraca > Decapoda > Palinuridae > Panulirus > Panulirus ornatus. The sequence continues at coordinate 42,390,425 of NC_092241.1, read as the reverse complement.
CAGCTTAAAAGTCAAACACAACGAGCTCGTCATAAAAAACATATATTTTGGAACGATCCATTAAAGAATAATGAGGCAGATACTTCAGAATGTCACAAGCCTCAGATGTGGATCAGACAGCCACCACGCAGGTGTCAGCACCGCTGGTCGCCTCTCTGAGGTACACAGGTCTCAACACTCAGCTTCCTAACGTCACCCACCCGCCCCCAACACTCGAGCTCCAACCATTGCCCCAACCTTATCCCATCTCCATGTACTCCTGAGGCGGCAGAAGGAGTAAATAAAGTGTCGAAATTAATCTTAGTCGGCATAATAACATATGACTTGCACTGAACGTTCGGCAAAAATAACCACTGCTTATCAATATCAAATGTTCTATTATATACTGAATGTCCTTCACATAAAGTACTGAATATACTTGATATATATTGTACTTCATATTGTGTACTGAATGTACTTTATATTCTTATACCTCAGGTACTTCTTATCATATGTTGAATATATTTCATTTACAGTAAAAATCATAGCTTCAGGATGTATACCTGAGCCGGAAATAAGTCAGAATACGATAACTGGTGAAGTGGTTGATATATACACCTAGAACTGTTCAGTGTGTCACACTGGTAACCCATGCGAGCAGCGGTGTTCTGGAGTACAGAAAATCGGGCTCAGGTCAGGGGGACTGAGGCAATTCTGGCCTTTCATTTGTCAGTTTACTCGTGTTTTGGAAATATATGAAAATACAGTCACTGATCATAATACACCACAATATTGGATCACGCTATCTTCTTCCCGTTAATCGTTGTTTTCTATATATATCTGATTAATCTGTGTAATGGAGTTTTTCCTATTGAGACAAACGGTGCTGAGACGCCTGTTATGGCGGGTTCTCAATCATTACTGTTGCCCTGACGAACAAGAACGTTTACTACATCCGACCTAAAGTGTCAGCGTGTCAGTCACACAGGGCGGGGACGCTGACGGGAGCAGACCAGACCAATACACAAGAGGAGTAAAAAAGTAGCTTTCGATAATCTGAAACCAAAACTCTTGATATGTTCCATTTGTTGGAGAGGACTTAACCTCGCCTCTTGAAGCGGGGGTTGTATGGGAGGAGCGGCTGAGTGGACCATCTAAACCAGCCTCTTGAGCCGTGGCGGAGGGCGGCTACCGTCCACGGGAGGTCATTACTGGCCCTGACCCCCAATTTGCTGCCTCCTTCACCTCCGCCTGGACCTCTACTCTCCCCTACTTTCCCCCTTCACCCTCAACACCGCTTCACCCTCAACGGCTACTCCAGGACCCCTTCTCTTCCCACTTAACTGGTGGGTGCCCAATTCCTGTTCCGCCCTCTCCAGGCGCTCAACCCTAAATGATCATTCCAGAGTCCAGACCTTCTCTCTGCCACCCTCAGCTTTCCTATAATGCCAGACATATGAAAATTCAATTTTTGTTCAAGGTTGTTTATAGGAAGGCAGTGTGTTGTTCACAACCTGTCTCAAAAGTCCGGACTAATAGTCATAATACATTATTCACATTTAGTTTAATATGGGTAAGTGTATGCCAGCCAGGCCATATTATGCATTTTGAAAATTTGTTAAAGGGAAAAAAGTGAATCCTGGCTATGAGTCGGTCCTTTGAGCTATCCTGTACAATTTGTGATGAAATGTACATCAATTTTGCGCCGAAGACATTTTTTCAGTGATCGACAGTCGTGTCATGAAGGAAAATGCAATGCTGATGAAGATATCCAGTGAAAGATAAGAGACCAGGAAGATGTTTGTGACCAGGAAGATGTTTGTGGCCAGGAAGATGTTTGTGACCAGGAAGATGTTTGTGACCAGGAAGATGTTTGTGACCAGGAAGATGTTTGTGGCCAGGAAGATGTTTGTGACCAGGAAGATGTTTGTGACCAGGAAGATGTTTGTGACCAGGAAGATGTTTGTGACCAGGATGATATTTGTGACCAGGAAGATGTTTGTGACCAGGAAGATGTTTGTGACCAGGAAGATGTTTGTGACCAGGAAGATGTTTGTGACCAGGAAGATGTTTGTGACCAGGATGATATTTGTGACCAGGAAGATGTTTGTGACCAGGAAGATGTTTGTGACCAGGAAGATGTTTGTGACCAGGAAGATGTTTGTGACCAGGAAGATGTTTGTGACCAGGATGATATTTGTGACCAGGAAGATGTTTGTGACCAGGAAGATGTTTGTGACCAGGAAGATGTTTGTGACCAGGAAGATGTTTGTGACCAGGATGATATTTATGACCAGGAAGATGTTTGTGGAATTCGGTATAAACATCCGATCAGGCGGATGAACCTCTTTCCCACGACGGAGGACACAGAAGACCTTGTACCTCCTGACACTCTCTGATCCATGAGGTGGTGAACGTGAGAGTTGTGACCTGATCATATCAACACATGATGAATGTGGCGATGTTGTCAGCGACCTGACAAGAGAACTGCAGGTCAGCCGAGCGCATCAGGTCAGGATCACCACCCTCACAGACTGGCCTCCAAATCTGACTCCGTCTTAGGATTTTTCCTTTCACTATCAACCTATTTAGACACTTAATCATAAGGCGTAATTCACACCTAAACATAACTGCGGGCAAAGAGCATTTTTCATTTCGTCGATCATACATCGTTGGCTGTGACCACTCACGTTCAGCGCAATGTGCCCGGCGAAGTGAGGTAAGAGGTCGAGAGGAAGATGTACAGTAAGGTGGAGAGAAAGAGGATCACCCTTGGTTGAGGCTGATGTTACCTACACAGACCTACGTCTTCAGGCTAAGGTGGTAACAGAAGACTGGCGAGATGAAGTAGTGGTGAGGGGGAGTTTGTTGTCGTCTCTATCAAGTACAGGAAACAGCTTCAGAAGCGTAGTTCCTGGACGCCTGGCTACACCACCGACTCCGTACATGTATAACAAGCGAGAACTACCACTGCTTAAGACCACACGTCCGGTTTCTTTCAGTAGAGTTATATGAGCTCCTGGTCCTCTAACAACACACACATAATCATTTCTTTACGTCGTGCAGAAAATTGTTTCATTTCACTGGAATATTGTTGAATAACTTTTTTTTTTTTTTCAACTTCTTGTATTTTCCTGAGCTTTACGTGACCGTATGTTCACACCATAATTTCCCCAGATCTTCCAGGTAATCTGGTGTCAGTACCTGGGCCTACATCCCTGCCTCACGACCACAAGGTTCTCTACCCTCACCAGGCTCTGTGAGGTCACACCTCCCCCACTCAGTGCTAACCTTCACCTCAGTCTTCGAAGGTCAACAGTCCCTCTTTCCCTCACAGTCCTGGAGGGCCGAAACTCCCTCCGTGTCTCACAGTCCTGGGGGGCTAACGGACCCTCCCTCCCTTACAGACTGGATGGGCGACCAGCACTCTACCCATGTCTAAACGTCCTGCAACAGATCAGTCACGCCCTCTACCCCGGGGCGTGGGTGGTGAACTGACCCGGGGCTGTGGGTGGTGAACTGACCCGGGGTGTGGGTGGTGAACTGACCCGGGGTGCGGGCGGTGAGCAGATTCCTAGGTGTGGGCAGAGACCGAGATGTGGGTGATGGGCGTGAGGAAGGGGGGGGGGTTGGTCATCTAGTTAATTGGTCACTTTGTCTCACTTATCTGTCCTCCCTCCCTCATCACCAACACGGAACCAGCCAGGCAAACAGCTTTATCGGTCCTCATTTCTTCGTCTCTGATTTCCTCATTTGTTCTAACTTCTCATACATTTGTAGACATTATTCTCAAGCCATCCTACCGTGTCTTGCCAAGTTACTGATCATGTATGGCACAGATGAAACATGGAGAGACAAAGAAAATGCTGACACCTTAACGTAATTATTGATGACTTAATAAAAAGTTAGCTTAGACGACACGGGCAGTGAGGCTCTAATCAAGGCCATCCCATTAACACTACATATATATATATATATATATATATTTTTTTTATTATTATACTTTGTCGCTGTCTCCCGCGTTTGCGAGGTAGCGCAAGGAAACAGACGAAAGAAATGGCCCAACCCCCCATACACATGTATATACATACGTCCACACACGCAAATATACATACCTACACAGCTTTCCATGGTTTACCCCAGACGCTTCACATGCCTTGATTCAATCCACTGACAGCACGTCAACCCCGGTATACCACATCGCTCCAATTCACTCTATTCCTTGCCCTCCTTTCACCCTCCTGCATGTTCAGGCCCCGATCACACAAAATCTTTTTCACTCCATCTTTCCATCTCCAATTTGGTCTCCCTCTTCTCCTTATTCCCTCCACCTCTGACACATATATCCTCTTGGTCAATCTTTCCTCACTCATCCTCTCCATGTGCCCAAACCACTTCAAAACACCCTCTTCTGCTCTCTCAACCACGCTCTTTTTATTTCCACACATCTCTCTTACCCTTACGTTACTCACTCGATCAAACCACCTCACACCACACATTGTCCTCAAACATCTCATTTCCAGCACATCCATCCTCCTGCGCACAACTCTATCCATAGCCCACGCCTCGCAACCATACAACATTGTTGGAACCACTATTCCTTCAAACATACCCATTTTTGCCTTCCGAGATAATGTTCTCGACTTCCACACATTCTTCAAGGCCCCCAGGATTTTCGCCCACTCCCCCACCCTATGATCCACTTCCGCTTCCATGGTTCCATCCGCTGCCAGATCCACTCCCAGATATCTAAAACACTTCACTTCCTCCAGTTTTTCTCCATTCAAACTCACCTCCCAATTGACTTGACCCTCAACCCTACTGTACCTAATAACCTTGCTCTTATTCACATTTACTCTTAACTTTCTTCTTCCACACACTTTTCCAAACTCAGTCACCAGCTTCTGCAGTTTCTCACATGAATTAGCCACCAGCGCTGTATCATCAGCGAACAACAACTGACTCACTTCCCAAGCTCTCTCATCCCCAACAGACTTCATACTTGCCCCTCTTTCCAAAACTCTTGCATTTACCTCCCTAACAACCCCATCCATAAACAAATTAAACAACCATGGAGACATCACACACCCCTGCCGCAAACCTACATTCACTGAGAACCAATCACTTTCCTCTCTTCCTACACGTACACATGCCTTACATCCTCGATAAAAACTTTTCATTGCTTCTAACAACTTTCCTCCCACACCATATATTCTTAATACCTTCCACAGAGCATCTCTATCAACTCTATCATATGCCTTCTCCAGATCCATAAATGCTACATACAAATCCATTTGCTTTTCTAAGTATTTCTCACATACATTCTTCAAAGCAAACACCTGATCCACACATCCTCTACCACTTCTGAAACCACACTGCTCTTCCCCAATCTGATGCTCTGTACATGCCTTCACCCTCTCAATCAATACCCTCCCATATAATTTACCAGGAATACTCAACAAACTTATACCTCTGTATATATATATATATATATATATATATATATATATATATATATATATATATATATATATATATATATATATATATATATATACCCTAGCCTGTGTCAAGTAACCATTTTATCGACCAACCCCTAGGGGTGGATGAACAGCTGGGTTTACTGTGGACCGACTGCCGCAACCAAGACTCGAACCTATGCTCTCGACTCTGGGTGGCCCGTCAATGCATCACGGTCTGGAACGCTAACTATACGATACGATACGATAATTGTTCGTTTTTACTAAGAAGCATAATACCAATGTACCTACCGACATCTGCTCAAGATGTTGAACCAACAATACAAGTCTCATCCTCGAACACAACCTTCCCCACCCCACCTTCCTAAACCCCTCTCCACCCAGCGAACACCTCCTTATTAAGCATCACATCTACACAAGGTTCTTCCTTCCTTTGGACCTCGAACCTGTGTGGTGTATCCAGCCCAGGCACAGACAGCACGGTGTACGTTCCTCCTGCCAGAGCCCCTTCCCCGTCCGTCTGCATCAACCAGACCGCATATCGTAATGCATACGTCCCGGATCTGAACGTGAATGACGTACACCCAGACACCTCAAGGACAAATTCAGATGGTAAAATGATCAGACTGATACAGTTAATCTTGGCCATCTAATTTAAGAATTATTTGAACCACAACAAACACTCATTCTATTCTATCAACCTCACAAACTCATGCAAAACTTATCATTTCATTTACACACCTGGGTCATCAGTTGCCGAGGCCCAGCACAATGACTCTTTCCTAGTGAGAGCAATATATGAACATGAGATCATCAGCAAAAAGTGGCACAAAGCGAACAGTTTCTTGCAGTCACACGACCCACAAAACACAGTCCCCTCACTGTCTGCATCACTGGCACTCGTCCCTGCACAAACCTGATCATTCTATATTTTTGTTACACTTTTCTTATCATATCATACCAGCCATTCTAATGATTTAGGCAATCATATTATCCCAATAGGTTTGTGAACAAAGCTTACTGAGAAGCTCGGAAGACATTTTATGCTTCTAAATTTTTGGTGTTGCTTTATCCTCCCAACTTAACTAATCTAAGACATGTTCTAAAAATCATTGCTTGTAATGTTGCTTACCAGTGCAATAACACCATCAGTAAGACCTTAATAAATAGTAGGCCAAATCATGCAACAACTGGGAGTGTTTACGCCGTCAAATGTAAAGCGTGTAAACATATTTATGTAGGCCAGACTGGTAAGACTAACGGAGAGGTGTTATTGGCACCGTTATTCAGTACGCAGGAATGACCACATTGTCATGAAAATGATCACCACATAGGTCTGGAAAACCCCGTTATTCTATACCCCTCTGCTCATAATGCCACAAGCAACAATATTGAATCTGTCTTAATTGCTAATAATAAGAACTCGAATTAGTCTCTAGGCAAATTTAAAGCCCATCCTAGCATTAACCAAATCATTATGAGAGAACTGACAAAACGACGAAAACAAAAAATGTTCTTCAAAAGGCACACCCAGCTACCCAAGTCAAACCCCGTCACGTGACCACCCTTAATCACTCCCTTACAACTGTTACTGCCAGACAAAGCACAAAGCAGACGGTGCTTGGTCTATAAAAACTAGTGTTGTACGGCGGGAATCAAGTGTGATGTTGGGATTTATATAACTTTGTTAAGTACTGGCACCTGATGAGGTGGACTGTCTCCACGAAACATGTCGTGCCACATGTATAGAAAAATTACGTTAAACAAAATTGTATGAACTCCGGCTGAAGTGTGATTTCACCTATATACATATGTAAATATATATATATATATGTGTGTGTGTGTGTGTGTGTATCATTATTGTTATGATTATTATACTTAGTCGCCGTCTCCCGCATTAGCGAGGCAGCGCAAGGAAACAGACGAAAGACTGGCTCAACCTGCCAACACGCACATGCATATACATATACGCCCACACATGCACATATACATTTCAACGTATACATACATATACATATAGAGACATATACATATATATACATGTACATAATTCATACTTGCTGCCTTAATCCATTCTCGTCGCCACCCCGCCACACATGAAACGGCACCCTCCTCCTCCCGCACGCGAGCGAGTTAGCGCTAGGAAAGGACAACAAAGGCCACATTCGTTCACACTCAGTCTCTAGATGTCATGTGTAATGCATCGAAACTACAGCTCCCTTTCCACATCCAGCCCCACAAAAATTTCCATGATTTACCCCAGACGCTTCACATGCCCTGGTTCAATCCATTGACAGCACGTTGACCCCGGTATACCACATCGTTCCAATTCATTCTGTTCCTTGTACGTCTTTCACCCTCCTGTATATTCAGGCCCCGATCGCTCAAAACTTTTTCACTCTTTCCTTCCACCTCCAGTTTGGTCTCCCACTTCTCGTTCACTCCGCCTCTAACACATATAGCCTCTTTGTCAATCTTTACTCACTCATTCTCTCCATTTGACCAAACTATTTCAATACACCCTCTTCTGCTCTCTCCACCACACTCTTTTTATTACTACACATCTCTCTCACCCTTTCATTACTTACTCGATCAAACCACCCCGCAACACATATTGTCCTCAAACACCTCACTTCCAACACATCCACCCTCCTCCGCATAACCCTATCTATGGCCCACGCCTCGCAACCATATAACATTGTTGGAACCATTATTCTTCAAACATACCCCTTTTTGCTCTCCGAGATAACGTTCTCGCCTTCCACACATTCTGTAACGCTCCCAGAACCTTCGCCCCCTTCCCCACCCTGTGACTCACTTTTGCTTCCATGATTCCATCCGCTGCTAAATCCACTCCCATATATCTGAAACACTTCACCTCCTCAATTTTTCTCCATTCAAACTTACCTCCCACTTTATTTGTCCCTCAACCCTACTGAAGCTAATAATCTTGCTCTTATTCACATTTACTCTCAGCTTTCTTCTTTCACACACTTTACTAAACTCAGTCACCAACTTCTGCAGTTTCTCACCCGAATCAGCTACCAGCGTTGTATCATTAGCGAACAAGAACTGACACACTTCCCAAGCCGTCTCATCCACAACAGACTGCATACTTGCCCCTCTCTCCAAAACTCTTGCATTCACCTCCTTAACAACCCCATCCATAAAGAAATTAAACAACCATGAACACATCACGCACCCCTGCCGCAAACCGACATTCACTGGGAACCAATCACTTTCCTCTCCTCCTACTCGTACACATGCCTTACATCCTTGATAGAATATATATATATATATATATATATATATATATATATATATATATATATATATATATATATATATATATATATATATATATATCCCTGAGGATAGGGGATTAAGAATACTTCCCACGTATTCCCTGCGTGTCGTAGAAGGCGACTAAAAGGGGAGGGATCGGGGGGCTGGAAATCCTCCCCTCTCGTTTTTTTTTTAATTTTCCAAAAGAGGGAACAGAGAATTGCGCCAGGTGAGGGTATTCCCTCAAAGGCCCAGTCCTCTGTTCTTAACGCTACCTCGCTAATGCGGGAAATGGCGAATAGTTTGAAAGAAAAAGAAGAAAATACATACATATATATCTCCGACACATATATCCTCTTGGTCAATCTTTCCTCACTCATTCTCTCCATGTGACCAAACCATTTCAAAACACCCTCTTCTGCTCTCTCAACCACGCTCTTTTTATTTCCACACATCTCTCTTACCCTTACGTTACTTACTCGATCAAACCACCTCACACCACATATTGTCCTCAAACATCTCATTTCCAGCACATCCATCCTCCTGCGCACAACTCTATCCATAGTCCACGCCTTGCAACCATACAACATTGTTGGAACCACTATTCCTTCAAACATACCCATTTTTGCTTTCCGAGATAATGTTCTCGACTTCCACACATTCTTCAAGGCTCCCAGAATTTTCGCCCCCTCCCCCACCCTATGATCCACTTCCGCTTCCATGGTTCCATCCGCTGCCAGATCCACTCCCAGATATCTAAAACACTTCACTTCCTCCAGTTTTTCTCCATTCAAACTCACCTCCCAAATGAATTGACCCTCAACCCTACTGTACCTAATAACCTTGCTCTTATTCACATTTACTCTTAACTTTCTTCTTTCACACACTTTACCAAACTCAGTCACCAGCTTCTGCAGTTTCTCATATGAATCAGCCACCAGCGCTGTATCATCAGCGAACAACAACCGACTCACTTCCCAAGCTCTCTCATCCCCAACAGACTTCATACTTGCCCCTCTTTCCAAAACTCTTGCATTCACCTCCCTAACAACCCCATCCATAAACAAATTAAACAACCATGGAGACATCACACACCCCTGCCGCAAACCTACATTCACTGAGAACCAATCACTTTCCTCTCTTCCTACACGTACACATGCCTTACATCCTCGCTAAAAACTTTTCACTGCTTCTAACAACTTGCCTCCCACACCATATATTCTTAATACCTTCCACAGAGCATCTCTATCAACTCTATCATATGCCTTCTCCAGATCCATAAATGCTACATACAAATCCATTTGCTTTTCTAAGTATTTCTCACATACATTCTTCAAAGCAAACACCTGATCCACACATCCTCTACCACTTCTGAAACCACACTGCTCTTCCCCAATCTGATGCTCTGTACATGCCTTCACCCTCTCAATCAATACCCTCCCATATAATTTGCCAGGAATACTCAACAAACTTATACCTCTGTAATTTGAGCACTCACTCTTATCCCCTTTGCCTTTTTAATAAATTCATACTATTCGTTATTTCCCGCTTTAGCGAGGTAGCGTTAAGAACAGAGGACTGAGCCTTTGAGAGAATATCTCCACTTGGCCCCCTTCTCTGTTCCTTCTTTTGGAAAAACAAAAACGAGAAGGGAGGATTTCCAGCCCGCCGCTCCTTTCCCTTTTAGTCGCCTTCTACGACACGCAGGGAATACGTGGGAAGTATTCTTTCTCCCCTATCCCAGGGATATATATATATATATATATATATATATATATATATATATATATATATATATATATATATATATATATATATATATATATATATATTTTTTTTTTTTTTTTTTCTCCATTCAAAAAAAATTGGGAGGTGAGTTTGAATGGAGGAAAACTGGAGGAAGTGAAGTGTTTTAGATATCTGGGAGTGGATCTGGCAGCGGATGGAACCATGGAAGCGGAAGTGGATCATAAGGTGGGGGAGGGGGCGAAAATTCTGGGAGCCTTGAAGAATGTGTGGAAGTCGAGAACATTATCTCGGAAAGCAAAAATGGGTATGTTTGAAGGAATAGTGGTTCCAACAATGTTGTATGGTTGCGAGACGTGGGCTATGGATAGAGTTGTGCGCAGGAGGATGGATGTGCTGGAAATGAGATGTTTGAGGACAATATGTGGTGTGAGGTGGTTTGATCGAGTAAGTAACGTAAGGGTAAGAGAGATGTGTGGAAATAAAAAGAGCGTGATTGAGAGAGCAGAAGAGGGTGTTTTGAAATGGTTCGGGCACATGGAGAGAATGAGTGAGGAAAGATTGACCAAGAGAATATATGTGTCGGAGGTGGAGGGAACGAGGAGAAGAGGGAGACCAAATTGGAGGTGGAAAGATGTAGTGAAAAAGATTTTGTGTGATCGGGGCCTGAACATGCAGGAGGGTGAAAGGAGGGCAAGGAATAGAGTGAATTGGAGCGATGTGGTATACCGGGGTTGACGTGCTGTCAGTGGATTGAATCAAGGCGTGTGAAGCGTCTGGGGTAAACCATGGAAAGCTGTGTAGGTATGTATATTTGCATGTGTGGACGTATGTATATACATGTGTATGGGGGTGGGTTGGGCCATTTCTTTCGTCTGTTTCCTTGCGCTACCTCGCAAACGCGGGAGACAGCGACAAAGCAAAAAAAAAAAAAAAAAAAGATATATATATATTTATATAATATATATATACGTTTTGGAAAGAGGGGCAAGTATGAAGTCTGTTGGGGATGAGAGAGCTTGGGAAGTGAGTCAGTTGTTGTTCGCTGATGATACAGCGCTGGTGGCTGATTCATATGAGAAACTGCAGAAGCTGGTGACTGAGTTTGGTAAAGTGTGTGAAAGAAGAAAGTTAAGAGTAAATGTGAATAAGAGCAAGGTTATTAGGTACAGTAGGGTTGAGGGTCAAGTCAATTGGGAGGTGAGTTTGAATGGAGAAAAACTGGAGGAAGTGAAGTGTTTTAGATATCTTGGGAGTGGATCTGGCAGCGGATGGAACCATGGAAGCGGAAGTGGATCATAGGGTGGGGGAGGGGGCGAAAATTCTGGGAGCCTTGAAGAATGTGTGGAAGTCGAGAACATTATCTCGGAAAGCAAAAATGGGTATGTTTGAAGGAATAGTGGTTCCAACAATGTTGTATGGTTGCGAGGCGTGGGCTATGGATAGAGTTGTGCGCAGGAGGATGGATGTGCTGGAAATGAGATGTTTGAGGACAATGTGTGGTGTGAGGTGGTTTGATCGATTAAGTAACGTAAGGATAAGAGAGATGTGTGGAAATAAAAAGAGCGTGGTTGAGAGAGCAGAAGAGGGTGTTTTGAAATGGTTCGGGCACATGGAGAGAATGAGTGAGGAAAGATTGACCAAGAGAATATATGTGTCGGAGGTGGAGGGAACGAGGAGAAGAGGGAGACCAAATTGGAGGTGGAAAGATGGAGTGAAAAAGATTTTGTGTGATCGGGGCCTGAACATGCAGGAGGGTGAAAGGAGGGCAAGGAATAGAGTGAATTGGAGCGATGTGGTATACCGGGGTTGACGTGCTGTCAGTGGATTGAATCAAGGCATGTGAAGCGTCTGGGGTAAACCATGGAAAGCTGTGTAGGTATGTATATTTGCGTGTGTGGACGTATGTATATACATGTGTATGGGGGTGGGTTGGGCCATTTCTTTCGTCTGTTTCCTTGCGCTACCTCGCAAACGCGGGAGACAGCGGCAAAAAAAAAAAAAAAAAAAAAAAAAAATATATATATATATATATATATATATATATATATATATATATATATATATATATATATATATATAGATGGAGTGATGAAATACAAGATTAAGCAAGAAATCGAATATTCTTTAAATTTTTACTAATCATGCTTCTTCAGAATAACAGAATCATTCGCAAACAACCTCTACACATACACCAGAGGTCGTCCGGTTACCCACGTGAAATACCTTCCCCTGGCAGACTGTGTGAACCATCCCCTTTCGGTGATCGGTTGTTGGCTGTAATTCCCGTCCCATTAACCTCTGTCGCGATAATTTTTCCTGCTACCTTGGCTGACTGAAGAATAATTCCCGGTGGTTTGTAGGTTTGTTGGAAGGGTTGTTTGCTTCCTTAGTCATTTTTCTATCGTTCCTCGCCAGATCTGTGTGTATAATCTTTGCTTCTTACCAATTCGAAATATGCCTATATTCATCTATGTGGCCCATGGTAGAGTTAGAATCTGTAAATGCTTCTCTTGTGCTGCGTGAGTGCAGATCACGAATCGATTCCCCGAAATACCGACTCTCACATCCGCCACACGGGATCTAGTATATGATACTTTTTATTTCAACTGTCTTCCTTGTCTGACGATATCTCCAATCATTGTTCCTAAAGGGTTTGCAGCAGGAGAGCGCAATTATAGGACTAATCAGCCAACAACTCTTTCCAGCCTTCAGTTTCTTCATCCATCAGTTTTGAATGTAAGCTGTGTATCTGCCAGAACGTATCATTGTTCTCCTAAAAAAGACGTTATCGAAAGTAGTTGACGGGAACTTTAGTTTAAAAACCCTTATTTGACTCGATGTAGACAAACAAAGCATTTCAGTGATAGTATGGGAGAAGGTCACATGTCTAGGTGGTAGGTAGAGGTCAGTACAGAGCAGACGGTGGGTACAATACCTCGACACAGGAGGGCGACAGATGGGCCAGAGTTGTGAAGAATAAATTCCTGGCTCTCGCTTTGCTTTCGTTGTTGCCTTTTGCCCATTTGTCAGTATGAATAATACTTTCTCACTCCCTCTCTCTCTCCTGTGTCCACCTCTCACTACAGGTGTTCTTCCTCCCACTCCCTGAAACCCTCCCACCAATCCTGCCATGTCACACTCTCCCTTCGCCGTGTATACACGTTCTGTTCCGAGGCACTCACAGTGAGGGAGCCCCCGGTGTCGTAAACACACATCCAATACTCTTATTCTCGCTACCCAACCAGGACACTCACTACACAACCAGAACACTCACACCCTCAGTACACAACCAGAGCACTCACACACTCACTACACAGCCAGAACACTCACACCCTCACTACACAACCAGAACACTCACACACTCACTACACAACCAGAACACTCACACTCTCACTACACAACCAGAACACTCACACACTCACTACACAACCAGAACACTCACACTCTCACTACACAACCAGGACACTCACTCACTACACAACAAGAACACTCACTCACTACACAACCAGAACACTCACTCACTACACAACCAGAACACTCACACACTCACTACACAACCACAACACTCACTCACTCACTACACAACCAGGACACTCACTACACAGCCAGAACACTCACACCCTCAGTACACAACCAGAACACTCACACACTCACTACACAACCACAACACTCACTCACTCACTACACAACCAGGACACTCACACACTCACTACACAGCCAGAACACTCACTCACTCACTACACAACCAGAACACTCACTCACTACACAACCAGAACACTCACTCACTCACTACACAACCAGGACACTCACACACTCACTACACAGCCAGAACACTCACTCACTCACTACACAACCAGAACACTCACACACTCACTACACAACCAGGACACTCACTCACTCACTACACAACCAGAACACTCACACACTCACTACACAACCAGGACACTCACTCACGCACTACACAACCAGAACACTCACACACTCACTACACAACCAGAACACTCACACTCTCACTACACAACCAGAACAATCACACACTAACTACACAACCAGGATACTCACACTCTCACTACACAACCAGGACACTCACACTCTCACTACACAACCAGGACACTCACACTCTCACTACACAACCAGGACACTCACACTCTCACTACACAACCAGGACACTCACACTCTCACTACACAACCAGGACACTCACACTCTCACTACACAACCAGGACACTCACACACTCACTACACAACCAGAACACTCACACTCTCACTACACAACCAGAACACTCACACACTAACTACACAACCAGGACACTCACTCACTACACAACCAGGACACTCACACTCTCACTACACAACCAGGACACTCACACCCTCGCTACACAACCAGGACACTCACACTCTCACTACACAACCAGGACACTCACTCACTACACAACCAGAACACTCACACTCTCACTACACAACCAGAACACTCACACACTCACTACACAACCAGGACACTTACTCACGCACTACACAACCAGAACACTCACTCACGCACTACACAACCAGGACACTCACACACTCACTACACAACCAGGACACTCACACACTCACTACACAACCAGAACACTCACTCACTACACAACCAGAACACTCACACTCTCACTACACAACCAGGACACTCACACTCTCACTACACAACCAGGACACTCACACTCTCACTACACAACCAGGACACTCACACTCTCGCTACACAACCAAGGCACCTGGCATTATACCTGACACTAAGAACTTTCTGACACCAGGCACTATCTGACACCAGGTGCTGTCTGACACCAGGCACAACATGACACCAGGCACTACCTGACACGAATCACTGTCCGACACCCGGCCATTTCACACTAACTGTCAGCAAGCACTATCTGACATTTCCAATCATACTACCACATACTACCACTACTTGTGAGTTACGCTTCTTTGTTTTTGTTTACGTTGGAGGCTCCAGTCACGGCCAAAGTCCACATCTAGGCCGGGCCTTAACTGAAATACAGAGAGGATAATGACAAGGGTAAAAGAAGAGAGAAGGATAGATATTTACGAATTTTCCCTTAAGTTTAGAGGTTTAGGGAAAAAAATAATCATCAATACCCCCCACTCTTGAATTGCCAACAGCCACACTATGATCATGTGACACAACAGCTTGCCAAGTCTTGCGTGGTCTAGTTATCAGTGGGAGTACACAAGCAGCCAGTTCTCGGGAGCAAAAACCAAAGTAATACCTATAGAAGAGAGAAAGTGAACCAACATTGCGGCGTGGGGCAAGGGGGTCAAATTTAGAAGTTAGCCTGGGACAGTTTATAAGTCGGATCGCTTTCGACTCAGCTCTATCGAGGAGGATGCAGAGCTAGAACCACCCAGATGTGAGAGCAGTACTCCATACAAGGACGGATCAATCCTTTGTGTAAACGGAGCAACTCTTCGAAGGAAAAGAAATTCCGACATCTAAACAGGACACCCAGTAGAGGTAGACTTGGCTGTTTTCGTAATGTGGGGTTTCCGAGGTAGTGTAGATGTTGCAGCAATACCAGATATGTACATTTAGTCAAGAAGTAAAATTACAGAACCATCGAAGGACAAAGCAAAGTTGTGAGGAACTTTCGATAGACAGATGGGCTGAAACTTAGCCTTGGAGGCATTAAACTTTACCAGATTTAGTCTTCCCCACTGAATAATACTGTTCAAGACTGAGTTTATTGAGGTAGCTCTGTTGAGAAGAGATGCAGATCGAGTGAAAGAAGGAGCAAAATTGAAGGATGTGAAGGAACGCAATGCTGAGTCGTCAGCATATGAGTGCATTCGGTTATTTGTAGCGAAAAGGAAATCGTTGATTAAAAGGAGAAAAACTGTACGAGACAGGACAGAACCTTGAGGGATACCGCTGTTGATGGACAAAGAGGGGGGAAGGCTGATCATTCAACAACCACGGAGAAAGATCGGCCAGAGAGGAAGCTAGATACAAGGGATCAAAGTAAGGGAGGGAAGCCAAAAAAGGGGAGATTAATGATGAGAACCCGATGCCACATCCTGTCAAAAGCTTTGGATATATCAAGGGCAAATACAGAGGATTCCCCCAAATCTTTCAGGGATGATAACCAGACATTAGTAAGACAGGAATGAATATCACTAGTGGAACTCGTCTTACGGAAGCCATACTGGTGATCAGAGAGAAGACTGCGAGCTTCAAGATGTTTCAGGGTATGGGAGTTGGTGAGGGATTCAAAGACTTTGGAAAAGGTAGATGTCAAAGCAATAGGACGATAGTAACAGGGGTTAGAACGGTCATTCTTCTTAGGGATGGGATGTACCAACGCATGCTTCCAAGTTGGAAAACTTCTGACATTTAAACGGAAACGGAACAGACGAGCAAGCACAAGAGAGAGGCGCTTTTCAGATAAATGATAAAAGAAAAGGTTACAGGAAAGGGCACAGGATTAGTGAAAGGAGCATCGAAGAGGGAAGGAATGTTAGTCATCCAAGGTGGAGTTAGAGGAGAAACGGGAACCAAAGAGAGTTGCTTTGTCAACTGGAGAGACAGCTGTGGTACCGTCAGAACGGAAAAGTGACGGAATGGCTGAGCGAAAGAAGCTGTTGACGATGCCTTTAAGCTAAAGACCAGAAAGGCCTATCAATGGAAGAAGGGGAGAGGTTATCGCACTTCCTTTGAATAAATGAACACTTTGCCTCAAAGATTTGCGTTATTACGAGCAGTGACAAAAGCTGAATGGGAGCCAGAGGAAGGAGGGCATTTCCAAGCCCGTTATGCATTATCCCTTGCCTGAATGGCCTTAGAGCAGGACCGGTTGAACCAGGAATTGGATGAAGAGGTCGTCTTGGAGGAAGAGGGGATAAATGCTTCCATTCCCGCTAGAATAACCTGTGCTATGCGTTTGGCGGAGACAGAAGCATGATGATGCAAAATGAAAATATAAATTGTGACAACAGAAAATGCTTTTAGAGCATGAACTGTTCTGTTGTCAGTACACAGGTCATGGTGTCAGGGAACGAACTATACTGGTGGCACGACACAGAACATGGTGTAAGGAAACTAACTATACCTCCGAAGCATTAGTTATGGTGTCAGGATACATTAGTACATTTAGAAACACAACATATGGTCCTGAAGCATAACTAACGGTCTGAGAACACACACACACACACACACACACACACACACACACACACACACACACACACACACACACACAAGCATACACAATGTTGACACGGTGGGTATACTGTACAAATTCTATTCATGTTAGAGCGAAAACTAAGTGTGTATATGAGAGTGCAAACCATCTGTGCACAGGAGCACAACCTGCTGTTATGTGGGAGGACAAGATGCATGTATCTGTGATCGTAAACATTGTGTGTGTGTGTGTGTGTGTGTGTGTGTGTGTGTGTGTGTGTGTGTGTGTGTGTGTGTGTGTGTGTGTTGGAAGATAAAGTAAATGTATCTGAACTCAAACTGATCGAACAACAAAACTATTAAGTCAATATAGACAATGCTTCAAGACACAGATCTCTCAGCGTACATGCCATGCTGCCTCAGCATAGGCCATATGCTGTCACCGGATAGATAAACAGTATTAAAGGCGCCATGCTTTAAGAAAACATCATATGCTGTCACATTATCAAACAGTCTGTTAACCTACAACGGGTGTCAAGGTCATAATATAATAGGTCTTGACCAAATACTTAATAGATACAAATGACTGTCATTAACACTGTGAAGGAATAAACTATATATATATATATATATATATATATATATATATATATATATATATATATATATATATATATATATATATATATATATATATATATACTTGTGTAGACTGCAAGGAAAAGGCAAAAATTGTATCTTTTTGGCACTGAAAAGTTTGTGTTATGCGGGCAAAAACTATACAGTAGGCCAACACACTAAATTGTCCGAACACAAACTATGCTGTTTTGGCACAGGTTATGCTGTCCTGCCACATACTGCGCTGTTCGACCTCGGAAGATGCTGCATGAGCACGAGCAGTGCTGTCCAGCCACACACTAAGCAGTCCAAACACCTGCTCCGCTGTCCGGGGACAAGCTATGCTGATATAGCACAGAGTATGCTGTTCAGTACAAACTATGCCGTCCGGGGACAATCTATGCCCTCCGGGCACAAACTATGCCATCTGGGGACAACCTTTGCTGTTTGGGGACAAACTATGCTGTCTGGGTACAAACCATGCTGACGGGGAACATCCTATGCTGGCCAGGGACAAATTATGCTGACGGGAAACAGCCTATGCTGTCCAGGGACAAACTATGCCGACGGAGAACATCCTATGCTGTCCAGGGACAAACTATGCCGACGGGGAACATCCTATGCTGTCTAGGGACAAACCATGCTGCCGGGGAACATTCTATGCTGACGGGGAACATTCTATGCTAGCAGTCCGGGCACAAACTATGCTGTACAGTTTAAAATTAAGGGCTGGGCAGAGAGCAGGATTCATCCGCAGTGTTGAGAACCAATCAGGCGTCAGGTGGGCAAACACTCAATTAGTGCCCGACACAGGTGGTGGTGGTGGTGGTGGTAGTGGTGGTGGCTTGTGTTGGAGCTGCTGGTGGTGGTGGTGATAGTGGTGGTGGCTTGTGTTGGAGCTGGTGGTGGTGGTGCTGGTGGTGGTGGCTTGTGTTGGATCTGGTTGTGGTGGTGGTGGTGGTAGTGGTGGTGGCTTGTATTGGAGCTGGTGGTGGTTGTGGTGATGGTGGCTCGTGTTTGAGCTGGTGGTGGTGGTGATGGTGGCTTGAGTTGGAGCTGGTGGTGATAGTGGCTTGTGTTGGAGCTGGTGGTGGTGGTGATGGTGGCTTGAGTTGGAGCTGGTGAAGGTGGTGGCTTGAGTTGGAGCTGATGGTGGTGATGATGGCTTGTGTTGGAGCTGGTGGTGGTGGTGGTGGCTTGTGTTGGAGCTGGTGGTGGTGGCGACGGCTTGTGTTGGAGCTGGTGGTGGTGGTGGCTTTTGTTGGAGCTAATGGTGGTGGCTTGTGTTGGAGCTGGTGGTGGTGGTGGTGGAGGCTTGTGTTGGAGCTGGTGGTGGAGGCTTGCGTTGGAGCTGCTGGTGGTGGAGGCTTGTGTTGGAGCTGGTGGTGGTGGTGGCTTGTGTTGGAGCTGGTGGTGGTGGTGGCTTGTGTTGGAGCTGGTGGTGGTGGTGGTGGCTTGTGTTGGAGCTGGTGGTGGTGGTCGTGATAGTGGCTTGTGTTGGAGCTGGTGGTGGTGGTGGTGGTGGCTTGTGTTGGAGGTGGTAGTGGTGGTGGTTGCTTGAGTTGCAGCTGGTGGTGGTTTGTGTTGGAGCTGGTGGTGGTGGCTTGTGTTGGAGCTGGTGGTGGTGGTGGTGGTGGTGGCTTGTGTTGGAGCTGGTGGTGGTGGTGGTGGTGGCTTGTGTTGGAGGTGGTGGTGGTGGTGGTTGCTTGAGTTGCAGCTGGTGGTGGTTTGTGTTGGAGCTGGTGGTGGTGGTGGTGGCTTGTGTTGGAGCTGGTGGTGGTGGTGGCTTGAGTTGGAGCTGTTGGTGGCGGCTTGTGTTGGAGCTGGTTGTGGTGGTGGTGGTGGCTTGTGTTGGAGCTGGTGATGGTGGTGGTGGCGGCTTGTGTTGGAGCAGGTGGTGGTGATGATGGTCGTGGTGGCTTGTGTTGGAGCTGGTGGTGGTGATGATGATGGTAGTGATAGCTAGCTTTGGAGCTGGTGGTGGTGGTGGTGGTGGAGGTGGCTTGTGTTGGAGCTGGTGGTGGTGGCGATGATAGTGGTGGTGATGGTGGTGGTGGTTTGTGTTGGAGCTGGTGGTGCTGGTGGTTTGAGTTGGAGCTGGTGTTGGTGATGGTGGTGGTGGTGGTAGTGGCGGCTTGTGTTGGAGCTGGTGGCGGTGATGATGATGGTGGTGGTGGCTAGTTTTGGAGCTGGTGGTGGTGGTGGCTTGTGTTGGAGCTGGTGGTGGTGGTGGTGGTGGTGATAGTGGTGGTGGTGGTGGTGGAGGCTTGTGCTGGAGCTGGTGGTGGTGGTGGCGGTGGTGGCGGCTTGTGTTGGAGCTGGTGGTGGTGTTGGCTTGTGTTGGAGCTGGTGGTGATGGTGGTAGTGGCTTGTGTTGGAGCTGGTGGTGGTGGTGGTGGCGGCTTGTGTTGGAGCTGGTGGCGGTGATGATGGTGGTGGTGGCTTGTGTTGGAGCTGGTGGTGGTGGTGGTGGCGGCTTGTGTTGGAGCTGGTGGCGGTGATGATGGTGGTGGTGGCTTGTGTTGGAGATGGTGGTGGTGATGATGATGGTAGTGGTGGCTAGTTTTGGAGCTGGTGGTGGTGGTGGTGGCTTGTGCTGGAGCTGGTGGTGCTGGTGGTGATAGCGGTGGTGATGGTGGTGGTGGCTTGTATTGGAGCTGGTGGTGCTGGTGGTTTGAGTTGGAGCTGGTGGTGGTGGTGGTGGTGGTAGTGGTGGCTTGTGTTGGAGCTGGTGGTGGTGGTGGTGATAGTGGTGGCGGCTTGTGTTGGAGCTGGTGGTGGTGATGCTGGTGGTGGTGGCTTGTGTTGGAGCTGGTGATGGAGATGATGATGGTGATGGTGGCTAGTTTTGGAGCTTGTGGTGGTGGTGGCTTGTGTTGGAGCTGGTGGTGGTGGTGGCTTGTGTTGGAGCTGGTGGTGGTGGTGGCTTGTGTTGGAGCTGTTGATGGTGATGATGATGGTGATGGTGGCTAGTTTTGGAGCTTGTGGTGGTGGTGGCTTGTGTTGGAGCTGGTGGTGGTGGTGGTGGCTTGTGTTGGAGCTGGTGGTGGTGGTGGTGGTGATAGTGGTGGTGATGGCGACGGTGGCTTGTGTTGGATCTGGTGGTGGTGGTGGCGGTGATAGGCGGCTTGTGTTGGAGCTGCTGGTGGTAGTGGTGGTGGCTTGTGTTGGAGCTGGTGATGATGGTGGTGGTGGCGGTGGTGGCGGCTTGTGTTGGAGCTGCTGGTGGTAGTGGTGGTGGCTTGTGTTGGAGCTGGTGATGATGGTGGTGGTTTGTGTTGGAGGCTGGTGGTGGTGGTGGCTTGTGTTGGAGGTGGTGGTGGTGGTGGTGGTGGTGGTGGTGGTGGTGGTGGTGGTGGTGACTTGTGTTGGAGCTGGTGGTGGTGGCGGTGGTGGTGATGGTGGCTTGTGTTGGTGGTGGTGGTAGTGGCTTGTGTTTGAGCTGGTGGTGGTGGTGGTTTGAGTTGGAGCTGGTGGTGGTGATGGTGGATTGTGTTGGAGATGGTGGTGGTGGTGGCGGCTTGTGTTGGAGATGGTGGTGTTGGTGGCTTGTGTTGGAAGTGGTGGTGGTGGTGGTTAGTGTTGGAGCTGGTGGTGATGGTGGTGGCTTGTGTTGGAGCTGGTGGTGGTGGTGGTTTGTGTTGGAGCAGGTGGTGGTGGTGGCTTGAGATGGTACTGGTGGTGGTGGTGGCTTGTGTTGGAGCTGGTGATGGTGGTGGTTTGTGTTGAAGCTGGCGGTGGTGGTGGTTTGTGTTGGAGCTGGTGATGGTGGTGGTTTGTGTTGAAGCTGGCGGTGGTGGTGGTTTGTGTTGGAGCTGGTGGTGGTGGTGGTTTGTGTTGGAGCTGGTGGTGGTGGTGGTTTGTGTTGGAGCTGGTGGTGGTGGTGGTTCGTGTTGGAGCTGGTGGTGGTGGTGGTTTGTGTTGGAGCTGGTGGTGGTGGTGGTGGTTTGTGTTGGAGCTGGTGGTGGTAGTGGTTTGTGTTGGAGCTGGTGGTGGTGGTGGTGGTTTGTGTTGAAGCTGGCGGTGGTGGTGGTTTGTGTTGGAGATGGTGGTGGTGGTGGTTTGTGTTGGAGCTGGTGGTGGTGGTGGTTTGTGTTGGAGCTGGTGGTGGTGGTGGTTTGTGTTGGAGCTGGTGGTGGTGGTGGTGGTTTGTGTTGGAGCTGGTGGTGGTGGTGGTAGCTTCGTGTTGGAGCTGGTGGTGGTGGTGGCATTTGTTGGAGCTGGTGGTGGTGATGGTGGCTTGTGTTGGAGCTACTGGTGGTGGCGGTGGTGGTGTTGTACACAGTTGGTGGCAATGTTGGTAGTTATTCTGTGTTGAAGCTAATGGTGGTAGGTGTTGTAGCAGTAGTGATTATGGTTGTGATAGTGGTTGTTGTGGCAGTGGTAGTGGTCGTAGTAGTTGTAGTGGTAGTAGTAGTGGTGTTCGTAGTGGTAGTGGTAGTATTAATGGTTGTGTGGTGGCAGCCACTACTCGAAACTTAGTAATGTTGGTAGTGGAGATAGTAGTAGTAGTAGTAGTAGTAGTGATAGTAATAGTAATAGTGAGGGTGATTATATCTTCGATGGTGGTAGTTGCGGTGGCGATGAGAGAGAGAGAGAGAGAGAGAGAGAGAGAGAGAGAGAGAGAGAGAGAGAGAGAGAGAGAGAGAGAGAGAGAGAGAGAGAGAGAGAGATTAGAGATTTCAACTGGCAACAATGATCAGCAGTAAGGTGTGTGTGCCACACGGTGGAGAGGGCGGCCAGCTAAGTCTCCTCACTGCCCACCACCATCCGAGCCTCCAGGTACCTCCGCCCGGATCCTGATCCATGAACGCTTCCACGAACGCAGTTACTCCTGTGTACCTGCCTCTGAGGCTGGCCCTGAACACTCCCGGAGCACGGTACACATACACGGCAACACTCCTGCCACACCCTAGGCAGGTACTTTAGTGTTCTCCAGGTATTCCTTCGATCATGATATCTCCGTTCATATGTTCCTTTCATTTCTGGGTTGTGATTGAGCCAGTGTTATAGAACGATATGGGATTCACGTGATCCTTCTTTGTCGGTGAAGTAACACAGAACAACAACAACACAACAACGCAGGGGCGGGAGTGATGAGAGGAGGACATCAGAGCAGCCATACTGGGTCACGTAATCTGATGATAGTCTGATTCCTGGGATTTCTTACTCCCCCCTGTCTCCCCCTCCTACATCCCTCTAGCCATCGGTCTCCCCACTCCCTCACTCCACACCATCTCCACCCCACCACCTACCGCCCCTTTACCTTTATTTTTCCTGGAAGTGTGGCATCATTTGAGGCTTCCGCCTGCCTTAATGAGATTAGGGAAGACCTGCTGAAACTGACCCTCATAATGTTACCTGGACGCCACCTCCCTCCCTCCCTCCCTCCCATCCTGGGTCGATCACGCAGGAGGGGGGGAGGGAGGGAGGGAGGGAGGGAGGGAGGGAAGATTCTTGCAGTTTTCCTCTTTCATGTTGTACTGCATCTGTTCTCTAACGTCCCACACTAACATGTTCTTAATGATTCGCCAAGGCTTAGTGTATAGACCTACGCGTCCTCACCACAGCAATGATGGAAGACAGCCGTGTACACCACGAGCTGGTATGACATCAAAGCTCCACGACATATTTTTGAGTGAACACTGTCAGTGTCGAGTGAAAATCCTCCGTGAAGGAAGCGAAAACATATTCGTTAACATCCATCATGATGCTGCCCGCCGCCACGGCCGACCTCAGAGCTGTGACGCCACTGAAGATGTTTGTTACTACTGGCGTGCGGTTAGGGCTGTGTTATTTGTTATAACCCGAGTAGGTTGGGTATGAACAGACGCAGCAGCACAACACCAGACCAAAGACCAAGATAGACTATCCCCACACAGAAGTATCTCAGTGTGAACAGACATACGATGGACAGTACCGCTGTACCACGTTCACTGGTGACGCACGAGGAAGGTGTCACGCTTTACAAAGGAGTGAGGAGCTGTGAAGGTGAAGTCTGCTGGAGTACGTGCATTATAGTGCGTTGAGACGACCAAGAAACATGGATGTATGCATTTACCTACACCAAATACGGCCAACGTTTGGGTCGACTCCGGCGCTCGGTGTATGACCATTTGTTGTGATGCTGATTTGATTCTAGTCTTCATGTCTTATGGCAAACAAATCAGTAACTTACACTACGCCGTAAGGGTATTTCTAAACTCAACAGTACACGGGACATGTTGTCGTCCTCCATCTAGCTTTCTCTTCCCCACCTCACTCTCGAGAACCCTCCAACAATCCTCCCAAATTCAACTCCCAAAACGTTTCCCTCCAGTCAACAGTCAAGACGTCTTAGCGTCATCACACACACACACACACACACACACACACACACACACACACACACAAACACACACACACACACACACACACACACACACACACACACACACACACACACACACACACACACACAAACACACACACACACACACACACACACACACACAAACGCAGGTCAGAATAGTAGGTGATGGTAAAGTCAAACTGAAAATAATGTGCACAAATGGAGGTGGATTAGATGTGAATGTAGAGCTGGAAAGCCAAGGACTATTTCAGGGAAAACAGTTTTGGGAACAAAAAGTTTAACTAAAGAGACAAAATCTCACCTGATCTGTCCAGCAAGAAGGGAATGAGGGCGACACAGGAAGAAGGAAGACTGACCCTCCTCATAAGAAGAGAGAGCTTTCAGCTTCAGGAAAACAGTGGAGGACGGCCCATTCAGGCTGTACATACTGGGAGGAATAACTGAAGGAATAACGTAGATCCTATATAATATTCCTAAAAATTTCAGCGTTCCAGAACAAATATACAGTGATAAGAGAGAAAGAACAATGAGAGACGGGAAAGTACTTATGATGAGGAATTATAATCATAATGCGAGAGGCTGGGGAAGGCTGGATTCTCATAGTGCAAGAGACACGGAGTCATAAGTTCTTAAAGTGCATACAGGAGAATATCCTCCTGTACCAGCATGCCTGTGAATACAACTGGAATGTGAGGGACTGATCTTAATACAGTAGCATATATACAAAGAACCTCATATATGACCTACCAATATAGTGATCAAGTAATGCCTGAGCTTGATTATGTGGCAAATGAGGTGAAAAGGAGCAGAGATAAAACAAGGTTTAAAAAGATACACTTATGGAGACAGATCACAATGAACTCAGTAACTTCTGTGGTAACATAAACTCGGAAATGGTTTAGTAGCAGGAATATGTAGTGAAAGGTTCTGTGAAATTCACAGTGAAAGAGTAGGAACCTGGTCGCTATATTGTGTTACACAGTGAACAGTTCTCCGAGAGATGTAGGGATAGAAAATCCAGACAGAATAACATAAAGTTAAGCAAGAAACTCGTTTGAATAAATTATATATATATATATATATATATATATATATATATATATATATATATATATATATATATATATATATATATATTTTTTTTTTTTATACGATTCGCCATTTCCCGCGTTTGCGAGGTAGCGTTAAGAACAGAGGACTGGGCCTTAGAGGGAAAATCCTCACCTGGCCCCCTTCTCTGTTCCTTCTTTTGGAAAATTAAACAAAAAAAACGAGAGGGGAGGATTTCCAGCCATCCCTGGGGATAAGGAGGAAAAGAATACTTCCCACGCATTCCTCACGTGTCGTAGAAGGCGACTGAAGGGGACGGGAGCGGGGGGCTAGAAACCCTCCCCTCCTTGTATCTTAACTTTCTAAAAGGGGAAACAAAGGAGGAGTCACGCGGGAAGTGCTCATCCTCCTCGAAGGCTCAGATTGGGGTGTCTAAATTTGTGTGGATGTAACCAATATGAGAAAAAAGGAGAGATACGTAGTATGTTTGAGGAAAGGAACCTGGATGTTTTGGCTCTGAGTGAAACGAAGCTCAAGGTTAAAGGGGAAGAGTGGTTTGGGAATGTTTTGGGAGTAAAGTCAGGGGTTGGTGAGAGGACAAGAGCAAGGGAAGGAGTAGCACTACGCCTGAAACAGGAGTGATGGGAGTATGTGATAGAGTGTAAGAAAGTAGACTCGAGATTGATATGGGTAAAACTGAAAGTGGATGGAGAGAGATAGGTGATTATTGGTGCATATGCACCTGGGCATGAGAAGAAAGATTATGAGAGGCAAGTGTCTTGGGAGCAGCTGAATGAGTGTGTTAGTAGTTTTGATGCACGAGATCAGGTTATTGTGATGGGTGATTTGAATGCAAAGGTGAGCAATGTGGCAGTTGAGGGAATAATTGGCGTACATGGGGTGTTCAGTGTTGTAAATGGAAATGGTGAAGGGCTTGTAAATTTGTGTGCTGAAAAAGGACTGGTTTTTGGGAATACCTGGTTTTATAAAGAGAGATATACATAAGTATACGTATGCAAATAGGAGAGATGGCCAAAGAGCGTTATTGGATTATGTGTTAATAAATAGGCGCGTGAAAGAGAGACTTTTGGATGTGAATGTGCCGAGAGGTTTAACTGGAGGGATGTTTGATCATTATCTTGCGGAGGCGAAGGTGAAGATTTGTAGAGGTTTTCAGAAAAGAAGAATGTTGGTGTGAAGAGAGTGGTGAGAGTAAGTGAGCTTGAAAAGGAGACGTGTGAGGAAGTACCTGGAGAGACTGAGTGCAGAATGGAGAAAGGTGAGATCAAAGGACTTAAGGGGAGTGGGGGAGGAATGGGATGTATTTAGGAAAGCAGTGATGGTTTGTGCAAAAGATGCTTGTGGCATGAGAAGCGTGGGAGGTGGGCAGATTAGAAAGGGTAGTGAGTGGTGGGATGAAGAAGTAAGATTATTAGTGAAAGAGAAGAGAGAGGCGTGTGGACGATTTCTGCAGGGAAATAGTGCGAACGATTGGGAGATGTATAAAAGAAAGAGGCAGTAGGTCAAGAGAAAGGTGCAAGAGGTGAAAAAGAGGGCAAATGAGAGTTGGGGTGAGAGAGTATCATTAAATTTTAGGGGCAATAAAAAGATGTTTCGGATGGAGGTAAATAAAGTGCGTAAGACAAAGAACAAATGGGAACATCGGTGAAGGGGGCTAATGGGGAGGTAATAACAAGTAGTGGTGATGTGAGAAGGAGATGGAGTGAGTACTTTGAAGGTTTGTTGAATGTGTTAGATGATATAGTGGCAGATATAGGATGTTTGGTCGAGGTGGTGTGCGAAGTGAGAGGGTGAGGGAGAATGATTTGTTACACAGAGAAGAGGTAGTAAAAGCTTTGCGGAAGATGAAAGCCGGCAAGGCAGCAGGTTTGGATGGTATTGCAGTGGAATTTATTAAGAAAGGGGTTGAATGTGTTGTTGACTGGTTGGTAAGGATATCTAATGTATGTATGACTCATGGTGAAGTGTCTGAGGACTGGCGAAATGTGTGCACAGTGGCATCGTACAAAGGAAAAGGGGATAAAGGTGAGTACTCAAATTACAGAGGTATAAGTTTGTTGAGTATTCCTGGGAAATTATATGGGAGTGTATTGATTGAGAGGGTGAAAGCATGTACAGAGCATCAGATTGGGGAAGAGCTGTAGGGTTTCAGAAGTGGTAGAGGATGTATGGATCAGGTGTTTAATTTGAAGAATGTATGTGAGAAATACTTAGAAAAGCAAATGGATTTGTATGTAGCATTTATGGATCTGGAGAAGGCATATGATAGAGTTGGTAGAGATGCTCTGTACAAGGTACTAAGAATATATGGTGTGGGAGGTAAATTGATAGCAGCAGTGAAAAGTTTTTATCGAGGATGTAAGGCATGCGTACGAATAGGAAGAGAGGAAAGTGATTGGTTCTCAGTGAATGTAGGTTTGCGGCATGGATGCGTGATGTGTCCATGGTTGTTTAATTTGTTTATGGATGGCGTTGTTAGGGAGGTGAATACAAGAGCTTTGGAAAGAGGGGCAAGTATGCAGTCTATTGTGGATGAGAGAGCTTGGGAGGTGAGTCAGTTGTTGTTCGCTTATGATACAGCGCTGGTGGGTGATTCGGGTGAGAAACTGCAGAAGCTGGTGACTGAGTTTGGTAAACTGTGTGAAAGAAGAAAGCTGAGAGTAAATGTAAATAAGAGCAAGGTTATTAGGTACAGTGGGGTTGAGGGACAAGTCAATTGGAAGGTAAGTTTGAATGGAGAAAAACTGGAGGAAGTGAAGTGTTTTAGATATCTGGGAGTGGATTTGGCAGCGGATGGAACCATGGAAGCGGAAGTGAGTCACAGGGTGGGGGAGGGGGCGAAAGTTCTGGGAGCGTTGAAAAATGTGTGGATGGCAAAAATATCATCTCGGAAAGCAAAAATGGGAATGTTTGAAGGAATAGTGGTTCCAACAATGTTATATGGTTGCGAGGAATGATCTATACATAGAGTCGTGTGGAGGAGGGTGGATGTGCTGGAAATGAGATGTTTTAGGACGATAAGTGGTGTGAGGTGGTTTGATCGAGTAAGTAATGAAAGGGTAAGAGAGATGTGTGGTAATGAAAAGAGTGATTGAGAGAGCACACGAGGGTGTTTTGAAATGGTTTGGTCACATGGAGAGAATGAGTGAGGAAAGATTGACCAACAGGATATATGTGTCGGAGGTGGAGGGAACGAGGAGAAGTGGGAGACCAAATTGGAGGTGGAAAGATGGAGTGAAAAAGATTTTGAGTGATCGGAGCCTGAACATGCAGGAGGGTGAAAGGCGTGCAAGGAATAGAGTGAATTGGACGATGTGGTATACTGGGGCCGACGTGCTGGCAATGGATTGAACCAGGGCATGTGAAGCGTCTGGGGTAAACCATGGAAAGTTCTGTGGTGCCTGGATGTGGAAAGGGAGTTGTGGTTTCGGTGCATTATTACATGACAGCTAGAGACTGAGTGTGAACGAATGTGGCCTTTGTTGTCTTTTCCTAGCGCTACCTCGCGTACATGAGGGGGGAGGGGGTTGTTATTTCAAGTGTGGTGGGCTGGCGATGGGAATGAATAAAGGCAGACAGTATGAATTTTGTACATGTGTATGTATGTATATGTCTGTGTGTGTATATATATGTATACGTTGAGATGTATAGGTATGTATGTTTGCGTGTGTGGACGTGTATGTATATACATGTGTATGTGGGTGGGTTGGGCCATTCTTTCGTCTGTTTTCTTGCGCTACCTCGCTAACGCGGGAGACAACGACAAAGCAAGATAAATAGATAAATAAATAAATAGATAAATAAATAAATAAATAAACATATATATATATATATATATATATATATATATATATATATATATATATATATATATATATATATATATATATATATATATATATATATATATATATATATATATATATATATATATATATATTATATATATATATATATATATATATATATATATATATATATATATATATATATATATATATATATATATATCTTTTTCTTTCATACTTTTTGCCATTTTCCGCGTTAGCGAGGTAGTGTTAAAAACAGAGTACTGGGCCTTTGAGTCACAGGGTGGGGAAGGGGCCGAAAGTTCTGGGAGCGTTGAAGAATAAGTGGAAGGCGAGAACGGCATCTCGGAAAGCAAAAATGGATATGTCTGAAGGAATAGTGGTTCCAACAATGTTATATGGTTATGAGGCATGTACTATAGATAGGGTTGTGCGGAGGAGGGTGGACATATTGGAAATGAGATGTTTGAGGACAATATGTGGTGTGAGGCGGTTTGATCGAGTAAATAATGTAAGGGTAAGAGAGATGTGTGGTATTAAAAAGAGTGTTGTTGAGAGAGCAGAAGAGGGTATGTTGAAATGGTTTGGACATATGGAGAGGATGAGTGAGGAAAGATTGACATAGAGGATATATGTGTCAGAGGTGGAGGGAACAAGGAGAAGTGGGAGACCAAATTGGAGGTGGAAGGATGGAGTGAAAAAGATTTTGAGCGATCGGAGCCTGAATATACAGGAGGTTGAAAGGAGTGCAAGGAATGGAGTGAATTGGAACGAACTGGTATATAGGGGTCGACGTGTTGTCAATGGATTGAACCAGGGCATGTGAAGCGTCTGGGGTAAACCATGGAAAGGTCTGTGGGGCCCGGATGTGGAAAGAGAGCTGTGGTTTCGGTGCATTACACAAGAGAACCAGAGACTGAGTGTGAACGAATGTGGCCTTTTTGTCCTTTCCTAGTGCTACCTCGCTGGAGGGTCGGGGGTGCTATTTCCTATGTGGCGGGATGGCGACGAGAATGGATGACGGCAGCAAGTATGAATGTGTACATGTGTATATATGTATACGTTAGTGTATGTATATGTATACACGCGTACAAATACATATGTGTGTATATCTGCGTGTATGGGCGTTTATGTATATATATACATGTGTATATGATTAGTTGGGCCCTTCTTCGTCTGTTTCCTTGCGCTACCTCGCTGATGCGGGAAGCAGCGATTAAGTATAATAATGATGATATATATATATATATATATATATATATATATATATATATATATATATATATATATATATATATATATACATATATATATATATATATATATATTCTATTTATTTATTTTGCTTTGTCGCTGTCTCCCTTGTTAGCGAGGTAGCGCAAGGAAACAGACGAAAAAATGGTAACCCACCCACATACATAATTATATACACACACGTCCACACACGCAAATATGCATACCTATACATCTCAACGTATACATATATATACACACACAGACATATACATATATACACATGTACATAATTCATAATGTCCGCCTTTATTCATTCCCATCGCCACCTCTCCACACATGAAATAACAACCCTCTCCCCCCTCATGTGCAAGAGGTAGCGCTAGGAAAAGTCAACAAAGGCCACATTCGTTCACACTCAGTCTCTAGCTGTCATGTAATAATGCACCGAAACCACAGCTCCCTTTCCACATCTAAGCCCCACAGAACTTTCCATGGTTTACCCCAGACGCTTCACATGCCCTGGTTCAATCCACTGACAGCACGTCGACCCCGGTATACCACATCGCTCCAATTCACTCTATTCCTTGCACGCCTTTCACCCTCCTGCATGTTTAGGCCCCGAACACTTAAAATCTTTTTCACTTCATCTTTCCACCTCCAATTTGGTCACCCACTTCTCTTCGTTCCCTCCACCTCCGACACATATATCCTCTTGGTCAATCTTTCCTTACTCATTCTCTCCATGTGACCAAACCATTTCAAAACACCCTCTTCTGCTCTCTCAACCACGCTCTTTTTATTACCACACATCTCTCTTACCCTGTTATTACTTACTCGATCAAACCACCTCACACCACATATTGTCCTCAAACATCTCATTTCCAGCACATCCACCTTTCTCCGCACAACTGTATCCATAGCCCACGCCTCGCAACCATACAACATTGTTGGAACCACTACTCCATCAAAAATACTCATTTTTGCTTTCGGAGATAAGGTTCTCGACTTCCACACATTCTTCAACGTTCCTAGAACTTTCGCCCCCTCCCCCACCCTATGATTCACTTCCGCTTCCATGGTTCCATCCGCTGCCAAATCCACTCCCAGATATCTATAACATTTCACTTCCTCCAGTTTTTCTCCATTCAAACTTACCTCCCAATTGACTTGCTCCTCAACCGTACTGTACCTAATGAACTGGCTCTTATTCACATTTACTCTCAGCTTTCTTCTTTCACACACTTTACCAAACTCAGTCACCAGCTTCTGCAGTTTCTCCCATGAATCAGTCACCAGCGCTGTATCATCAGCGAACAACAACTGACTCACTTCCCAAGCTCTCTCATCCACAACAGACTGCATTCTTGCCCCTCTTTCCAAAACTCTTGCATTCACCTCCCTAACAACCCCATCCATAAAAAGTTAAACAACCATGGAGACATCACACACCCCTGCCGCAAACCTACATTCACTGAGAAACAATCACTTTCATCTCTTCCTACACGCACACATGCCTTACATCCTCGATAAAAACTTTTCACTGCTTCTAACAACTTGCCTCCTACACCATATATTCTTAATACCTTCCACAGAGCATCTCTATCAACTCTATCATATGCCTTCTCCAGATCCATAAATGATACATACAAATCCATTTGCTTTTCTAAGTATTTCTCACATGCATTTTTCAAAGCAAACACCTGATCCACACATCCTCTACCACTTCTGAAACCACACTGCTCTTCCCCAATCTGATGCTTTGTACATGCCTTCACCCTCTCAATCAATACCCTCCCATATAATTTCCCTGGAATACTCAACAAACTTATACCTCTGTAATTTGAGCACGCACTTTTATCCCCTTTGCCTTTGTACAATGGCACTATGCAAGCATTCCGCCAATCCTCAGGCACCTCATCATGAGTCATACATACATTAAGTAACCTTACCAACCAGTCAACAATACTGTCACCCCCTTTTTTGATAAGTTCCGCTGCAATACCATCCAAACTCGCTGCCTTGCCGGCTTTCATCTTCCGCAAAGCTTTTACTACCCATTCTCTGTTTACCAAATCATTTTCCCTAACCCTGTCACTTTGCAGACCACCTCGACCAAAACACCCTATATCTGCCATGAAACACATTCAACAAACCTTCAAAATACTCACTCCATCACCTCACATCACCACTACTTGTTATCACCTCCCCATTAGCCCCCTTCACTGAAGTTCCCATTTGTTCCCTTGTCTTACGCACTTTATTTATCTCCTTCCAAAACATCTTTGTATTCTCCCTAAAATTCAATGATACTCGCTCACCCCAACTCCCATTTGCCCTGTTTTTCACCTCTTGCACCTTTCTCTTGACCTCCTGCCTCTTTCTTTTATACATTTCCCACTCATTTGCATTATTTCTCTGCAAAAACCATCCAAATGCCTCTCTCTTCTCTTTCACTAATACTCTTACTTCTTCGTCCCACCACTCACTACCCTTTCTAATCTGCCCACCTCCCACGCTTCTCATACCACAAGCATCTTTTTCGCAAGCCATCACTACTTCCCTAAATACATCCCATTCCTCCCCCACTCCCCTTATGTCCTTTGTTCTCACCTTTTTCCATTCTGTACTCAGTCTCTCCTGGTACTTCCTCACACAAGTCTTCTTCCCAAGCTCACTTACTCTCACCACTCTTTTCACCCCAACATTCTCTCTTCTTTTCTGAAAATCTCTACAAGTCTTCACCTTCGCCTCCATAAGATAATGATCAGACATCCCTCCAGTTGCACCTCTCAGCACATTTACATGCAAAAGTCTCTCTTTCGCGCGCCTATCAATAAACACGTAATCTAATAACGCTCTCTGGCGATCTCTCCTACTTACATACGTATACTCATGTATATCTCTCTTTTTAAACCAGGTATTCCCAATCACCAGTCCTTTTTCAACACACAAATTTACAAGCTCTTCACCATTTCCATTTACAGTATTGAACACCCCATGTATACCAATTATTCCCTCAACTGCCACATTACTCACCTTCGCATTCAAATCACCCATCACTATAACCCGGTCTGGTGCATCAAAACTACTAACACAATCACTCAGCTGCTCCCAAAACACTTGCCTCTTATGATCTTTCTTCTCATGCCCAGGTGCATATGCACCAATTATCACCCATCTCTCTTCATCCACTTTCAGTTTTACCCATATCAATCTAGAGTTTACTTTCTTACACTCTATCACATACTCCCACCACTCCTGTTTCAGGAGTAGTGCTACTCCTTCCCTTGCTCTTGTCCTCTCACTAACCCCTGACTTTACTCCCAAGACATTCCCAAATCACTCTTCCCCTTTACCCATGAGCTTCGTTTCACTCAGAGCCAAAACGTTTATCCAAGTTCCTTTCCTCAAACATACTACTTATCTCTCCTTTTTCCCATCTTGGTTACATCCACACACATTTAGACACCTCAATCTGAGCCTTCGAGGAGGATGAGCACTCCCCACGTGACATCCTTGTTACTTTGGACTTAGAACGAAATTTGTATGACCTTTTATTTCGTCAACTTTGGAGTTTGCATGAGTCCCCTTGTAAGCTAATGCAGTCATGATCATTATGTATATGTTAAATCTATTTGAACAGTATGGGTAGGAAGTACTATAATGGTAAGACCACTACTCTCACTTGCCCTCTTTTTCAACTCCTGCACTTTCCTCTTGACATCCTGCAGCTTTCTTATGTACACCTACCAATCACTTACACTCCTTCCCTGTCAACATTGCCCATTCACATTTATTCTCTTTCTTAGCAACTTAACTCTGTCGTCTTACCACTTACCTTTTCTCATATGCTTATCTCTCATCTACCACATGTCACACACTTCTGTTGCACATATCAGCAATGCTTTCCTAGAAACTTAACACTCCTTACTCATTCCCTTGGCTTCATTTGTTCTCACCCTTTGCTGTACTACTACAATCAGTCTCTCCGGGTGTCTTTTCACACAAGCCTTTTTTCCAAGTTCAATCACTTTCACCACCCTCTACCTACCCATTTCTTTTGTGACCGACATGTCACACACAAATAATGCCTCAATTAACGCCATCTCGGGTGAAAGAAAAATGATGAAAAGATGGAAATAAGAAATTAATCAGGGCTTAGCAAGTGCTTTAGACCTGACTGTTAAAGGAAGTATGGTTAAATGAAGAAGGTAAGGGAAAAGAAGGAAGAAAATTCTACAGCTTAGTTGTTCGAGGAAAGAAGGAGGCGTCATTATAGGAAAGCCTCATCATAACAGCAAATCCTCGAGTGGCACGGTCTCCAAGCAGAGGTTGTGGGAAGCTGCAGCCAAACGCGTGCCAAGGGTCCAAACCTTGAGGGTGGGGGACACATACAGACACTTCACAAGGACAGCGGCCGAAATAATACTTACAGAAGAGAGAGATCAGCAACATGCCGACGTACAGGAAGGCTGAAGAGAGGTGATGCCAGGAGAATGAATGAGACAGAAGCTTTTTGATTCCACTCTAGTTAATAGAAAGGTGGAGGGTGAAGCGCCCATAGAAATGCTTATTACTTTAACCATATAACATTCCCAGGTTTTCAGAAACATACTTTATGATGTTACTTATATGAGGTTTCGGAAAGTTGAGGAGATAGTTGTGTCTAAAATGTTATATCATTACATTAGGGTGTCTTGAAACTGAACATAAGGAAACAAATTATTCTTAGAACTAGATATAGGGAGAAATTGCGTTTTTGCACGAGCAAATTTTACAAGGTTACTGCTTCCTCAATTCGAAACATAGAACAAGTCAGACTTGAGAGAAGAAATATGATCATTACAAGAGCGACAAGTAGTACTTAAAGGAGGGGTGAAGGAATACTGAGTTGAAGAAAGTAAACAGAAATCATCAGCATAAGAGAGAATAAGCTTATATGAAGGAAAGGTCATTCCTCGAGAGTAGTGGAGTAGGTGGTAGGACAGAACCCTGAGGAACACCACTGTTGATAGGATAGAAGGGGAAGGTCGTTCCATCGACGACTACTGCGATGGAACGACTGCCAGAGAGGAAACTATGCGTAAGAGAAGAGACAAAAAGCGAAACCAAAGGAAGGAAATTTAGAAAGAAAAGACTAGAGTCCCACCCTGTCTAAAGCTTTGGAGATGTCGAGGGCAAAGACAAACACTTCATCAAAATCCCCGAGAGAGGAGGAGTCACATAGGAGAGATCACCACCAGTAGACCCAGCACCGTGGAATCTACACTCGAGATGTGAGAGCAGAGAAAGGGATTTTAAGTGTTTGACAATAAGGAGAGTTTAGGAGAGTTTCAACAGCAACAAAAGCCAACACTTAAGAAACTCAACCGGCTGTATGGAGGCAGAATCACTCTTCTAGAAAAAGAACACAAGCTACATGAATCTGTCCGACCACCAGGTCTTACCGGATTAGGAAACACGACAGAATCTTGAACTCAATTGTCACTTGCAACCAAAATTCGACCCATTAAAAAGAAAACAGAACTTGAACTCTTAAATCAGTCCCTCAATAAACTGGAGACTAACAACATCATCGCCATAAACAACGACCTCAAGCACCAACTATGTGCGGAAGGAACAAAGCAACGCAGACACAAGAAAAGCTCTATCCTGACCCCACAACTCCGCGCAGCAGAGCAATCTCATCAGCACGACCAACGCAGTCAAGGGCGAACACTGGCCCACACCCGTCACTGGACACCACACACCTGGATACATATACGTCAACGTCAAGACACATAAACCAAACAGACCTTCACGCCACATCATTTCTCAGGTCGCCATTCCATCATTCAACAAGATCAAAGAACTCATCAACATCGTCATGAAGTACCTTCCAATGAAGTATGTAATCACTTCAATATATGAATTCTTCCAGATTCTCCGCTCCACTACAGCTGACGGACTCATAGCATCTCTTGATGTCGACAGCATATTCACCAACGTTTTCACTGATGCCACCGTCAACATCTGCGAAATCATCAAGCAGCCCACACACCACCCAACAGCAACTTCTGAAGCCTGCACCACACAGGGGCTCTATTTCGACACACAGACGGTACCTTATACTACCTAGGAGTGGCCATGGGCTCACCATGCGGGAAGCACCTTTGCTGAAAACAGAGTTCTACAGGAAGACTCACTACGCCTATCTACACACTGCAGATACGCCGATGACATCAGAGATGAAACACACCTCAACCATCTTAGGACAGCAATGGAAGAGAACTCACTTCTGAAATTCATTCACATAAACTGAGCGTCAACAACAAAATTTTTTTCCTTTTATGCCACGGTGAATGGCAACACTGATGGCAACCAGCCTCCATTCACAGCCGTGAGAGGAGAGATCTGTACGTGTGAATGTACATCGATGGAATTACGGCTATCGTTCAGCTCCATCTCTTAAGCTTCTGGGCTTGCTGAAGACTGATTAAGCCTTAAATCAGTACCATTTTGAGCTGTAACGCTTGTGATCCCCCAAGGTAGCAGCCTGGAACAGACGAGCTTGAGCCATATCCTCATTAACACCCATCGTGAACAATGTGTGCGTGTGTCTCTCTATCGTGCGAGAACCAAAAACAAATATTGTACCAAGAGGAAACAACATGACGGTGCACCTGGCCATTTGCTTCAGTTCCGTGAATTACTCCAACGCTCTGGAGGCCAGCATATACTTTTCATCTCAGAGTGACGTCTTGGTGTGTGACCTCACGTTGCTGGAAACCAAAGCAGAATTCCTGATGCTAGATACATAAAATATAATGAATAAATGGAGGTATTAATGTTTGAGTAGTGTCTCTTTATAGTCAAAAGCACTGGCGCTGTAACTCTTGCACCGAAGGGAGAAAAACATATTTCCAGTAAAACTACCTGATATTTATACGGATAATCATACTGATAATTATACTGACAATCATACTGATAATCACACAGATAATTATACTGACAATTATATTGTTATTATACAGATAATCATACGGATAATTATACAGATCTAAATATGAAAAGTAGTTATTCCAATTCTTCCACCAGGAGCGCTGAGCATGACCCTTTTTGGCAGCTGTGACCCTCAGTTCGTTAATAATAATGATTGTTATTAAACATGTAAATAAAATGAAAAATATGAAATCAGGCCATTTAGTCTCCAGTTGTGTGTGTACAAATTATTGGACGTAAAATTGGAAATGGACTGATGGACACTGTGTTATCACGGGGATCTATTCTCTTCTACTTTTCTGTTAGTTTCCCATCCTTCCCTCAATCACAACATTACCCAGAACTGAGCACCTCCGCCGCTACCAGATAGATGACCTCTACTCCCAAGGGAGACACCACTAGAGGCTATACTCTGCAGTTTTCCAAACTCTCTCTGTTCTCTATCGCTGGCTGTGTAAGCGAAGACAAGGTCTGATCTACCTTTCCACCACTGCCAGAGAGGTGGGACATGAAAATCTCCAGGTTGGTGTTGGTGCTTACCCTTATATAACGTGTCTTGTGGGGCAAACCCAGAAGAATCTGAAAATATGATGAAATGACACTGGCCCTACCAGCCTAGTGCCAGCCTAATAACAGCCTAGTAAACGGCGATGCCAGATATCGTCAGTCTAAAGTAGGTCCACAGCTATTGTTGTGGTGCGCAACAATACAAAATGAGGATGTACGGAAGAGGGTAAATGTGTAATACATTAAATGCTTGAGGATAGTGTGTGGTATAAGGAGGGTTGATCAGGTAAGAATTTTTGGGTAGGAAAGATGTGTGGTAGTTATAAGAGTTAGGTTGAGAGAGCTAAAGTTGGTGTTCCGAAATGGAGAACTTAAGTAAGGGGAAGTTGACAGAGAGAAGGTATGTCAGAAGTGGAGGGAAAAGGAAAAGGGGGACACCAAATTGGAGATGGAAGGATGGAGTGAATAAGATTTTAAGTACTCGCGGCTCGAACATGCAGGAGGGAGAAAGGTATTCACGGAATTAGAGTGAATTGGAACGATGTGGAATACAGGAGACAACATACTGAACCAGGGGACCTGCAGCGGCCGGTATAAACCAAGGAAAGGTTTGTGTAGCTTGGATGCGGATGGGGAGCTGTGTTTTCGATACAATCACATGACAGCTAAAGAATGGATGTGAACGAATGCGGCCAATTCTTCGTCTATTCCTAGAGTGCTCCAGTGTTAAAGCGGGAAACGGCGAACAAGTCATTGGAGCAATGCAGTTCACGAGCGTAACTCTGGGGAGACTAGTTTCATTTACTTCATCACTTTACTCTTGTGAAGTATACGATGTGTGCCATGAGAGGCATGATATTATACAAGGGTAAAATATGGCCTTAAAAGAAATATCAAAAGCATTTGCATTCCATTTCTTAAAGTAAGAATCTATTAAAAAGGGTCAACTGTTGTATTACGTGGCCGTACAGCAAGCGACGATTGTGTGATCTTTAACACACAATTAAGTTCATACTCACAGCAGGACAGCAGCGCACCTGATGGTGGTCATTTCATTCTGCTACCAGATTGCATCGCATTCCCAGTTCACCATATTAAAAGTATTTGGCCCAGTAATACCTGTATATAAGCTTCATTTTCCAGAGTAACACGCCACTAAGCCAACCACCCAACATTCCCGTGTGAGTTCTTATGATCCAGTCGACAAATGCAATTCGAAAGGGAAAATGAACAACAAAAAGTATATATATATATATATATATATATATATATATATATATATATATATATATATATATATATATATATATATATATATATAGGTTTGCGGCAGGGGTGTGTGATGTCTCCATGGTTGTTTAATTTGTTTATGGATGGGGTTGTTAGGGAGGTGAATGCAAGAGTTTTGGAAAGAGGGGCAAGTATGAAGTCTGTTGGGGATGAGAGAGCTTGGGAAGTGAGTCAGTTGTTGTTCGCTGATGATACAGCGCTGGTGGCTGATTCATGTGAGAAACTGCAGAAGCTGGTGACTGAGTTTGGTAAAGTGTGTGAAAGAAGAAAGTTAAGAGTAAATGTGAATAAGAGCAAGGTTATTAGGTACAGTAGGGTTGAGGGTCAAGTCAATTGGGAGGTGAGTTTGAATGGAGAAAAACTGGAGGAAGTGAAGTGTTTTAGATATCTGGGAGTGGATCTGGCAGCGGATGGAACCATGGAAGCGGAAGTGGATCATAGGGTGGGGGAGGGGGCGAAAATTCTGGGAGCCTTGAAGAAAGTGTGGAAGTCGAAAACATTATCTCGGAAAGCAAAAATGGGTATGTTTGAAGGAATACTGGTTCCAACAATGTTGTATGGTTGCGAGACGTGGGCTATGGATAGAGTTGTGCGCAGGAGGATGGATGTGCTGGAAATGAGATGTTTGAGGACAATATGTGGTGTGAGGTGGTTTGATCGAGTAAGTAACGTAAGGGTAAGAGAGATGTGTGGAAATAAAAAGAGCGTGGTTGAGAGAGCAGAAGAGGGTGTTTTGAAATGGTTCGGGCACATGGAGAGAATGAGTGAGGAAAGATTGACCAAGAGAATATATGTGTCGGAGGTGGAGGGAACGAGGAGAAGAGGGAGACCAAATTGGAGGTGGAAAGATGGAGTGAAAAAGATTTTGTGTGATCGGGGCCTGAACATGCAGGAGGGTGAAAGGAGGGCAAGGAATAGAGTGAATTGGAGCGATGTGGTATACCGGGGTTGACGTCCTGTCAGTGGATTGAATCAAGGCATGTGAAGCGTCTGGGGTAAACCATGGAAAGCTGTGTAGGTATGTATACTTGCGTGTGTGGACGTATGTATATACATGTGTATGGGGGTGGGTTGGGCCATTTCTTTCGTCTGTTTCCTTGCGCTACCTCGCAAACGCGGGAGACAGCGACAAAGCAAAAAAAAAAAGAAAAAAAAAAAAAAAAAAAAATATATATATATATATATATATATATATATATATATATATATATATATATATATGAGCACTCCCCGCGTGACTCCTTCTTCTGTTTCCCATTTTAGAAAGTTAAAAAAATACAAGGAGGGGAGGATTTCTGGCACCCCGCTCCCGTCCCCTCTAGTCGCCTTCTACGACACGCGAGGAATGCGTGGGAAGTATTCTTTCACCCCTATCCCCAGGGATAATATATATATATATATATATATATATATATATATATATATATATATATATATATATATATATATATATATATATATATATATATATATATACATATATACATACATACACATACATACGCACATATACACACACACACACACACACACACACACACACACACACACACACATATACATATATATACATATGAAAAATGCTAGAAACAATTTAGAAAACTGAAACTTCTAGCTTGAAATGAAATGAAAAAATGAATGTCACATAATGGTTCAACCTCTGGCTATGGAAAAGGGAAATGTATAATTTATTTACACAAACGTCAATAGCAGATCTCATCAATTTAACCGCTGTATCAATAAGCTTCAATGTATAAGCTACAGGAGGTCAAGAGAAAGGTGCAAGAGGTGAAAAAGAGGGCAAATGAGAGTTGGGGTGAGAGAGTATCATTAGATTTTAGGGAGAATAAAAAGATGTTCTGGAAGGAGGTAAATAAAGTGCGTAAGACAAGGGAGCAAATGGGAACTTCAGTGAAGGGCGCAAATGGGGAGGTGATAACAAGTAGTGGTGATGTGAGAAGGAGATGGAGTGAGTATTTTCAAGGTTTGTTGAATGTGTTTGATGATAGAGTGGCAGATATAGGGTGTTTTGGTCGAGGTGGTGTGCAAAGTGAAAGGGTTAGGGAAAATGATTTGGTAAACAGAGAAGAGGTAGTAAAAGCTTTGCGGAAGATGAAAGCCGGCAAGGCAGCAGGTTTGGATGGTATTGCAGTGGAATTTATTAAAAAAGGGTGTGATTGTATTATTGACTGGTTGGTAAGGTTATTTAATGTATGTATGACTCATGGTGAGGTGCCTGAGGATTGGCGGAATGCGTGCATAGTGCCATTGTACAAAGGCAAAGGGGATAAGAGTGAGTGCTCAAATTACAGAGGTATAAGTTTGTTGAGTATTCCTGGTAAATTATATGGGAGGGTATTGATTGAGAGGGTGAAGGCAAGTACAGAGCATCAGATTGGGGAAGAGCAGTGTGGTTTCAGAAGTGGTAGAGGATGTGTGGATCAGGTGTTTGCTTTGAAGAATGTATGTGAGAAATACTTAGAAAAACAAATGGATTTGTATGTAGCATTTATGGATCTGGAGAAGGCATATGATAGAGTTGATAGAGATGCTCTGTGGAAGGTATTAAGAATATATGGTGTGGCAAGTTGTTAGAAGCAGTGAAAAGTTTTTATCGAGGATGTAAGGCATGTGTACGTGTAGGAAGAGAGGAAAGTGATTGGTTCTCAGTGAATGTTGGTTTGCGGCAGGGGTGTGTGATGTCTCCATGGTTGTTTAATTTGTTTATGGATGGGGTTGTTAGGGAGGTAAATGCAAGAGTTTTGGACAGAGGGACAAGTATGAAGTCTGTTGTGGATGAGAGAGCTTGGGAAGTACGTCAGTTGTTGTTCGCTGATGATACAGCACTGGTGGCTGATTCATGTGAGAAACTGCAGAAGCTGGTGACTGAGTTTGGTAAAGAGTGTGAAAGAAGAAAGTTAAGAGTAAATGTGAATAAGAGCAAGGTTATTAGGTACAGTGGGGTTGAGGGTCAAGTCAATTGGGAGGTAAGTTTGAATGGAGCAAAACTGGAGGAAGTAAAGTGTTTTAGATATCTGGGAGTGATCTGGCAGCGGATGGAACCATGGAAGCGGAAGTGGATCATAGGGTGGGGGAGGGGGCGAAAATCCTGGGAGCCTTGAAGAATGTGTGGAAGTCGAGAACATTATCTCGGAAAGCAAAAATGGGTATGTTTGAAGGAATAGTGGTTCCAACAATGTTGTATGGTTGCGAGACGTGGACTATGGATAGAGTTGTGCGCAGGAGGATGGATGTGCTGGAAATGAGATGTTTGAGGACAATGTGTGGTGTGAAGTGGTTTGATCGAGTAAGTAACGTAAGGGTAAGAGAGATGTGTGGAAATAAAAAGAGCGTGGTTGAGAGAGCAGAAGAGGGTGTTTTGAAGTGGTTTGGGCACATGGAGAGAATGAGTGAGGAAAGATTGACCAAGAGGATATATGTGTCGGAGGTGGAGGGAACGAGGAGAAGTGGGAGACCAAATTGGAGGTGGAAAGATGGAGTGAAAAAGATTTTGAGTGATCGGGGCCTGAACATGCAGGAGGGTGAAAGGAGGGCAAGGAATAGAGTGAATTGGATCGATGTGGTATACCGGGGTTGACGTGCTGTCAGTGGATTGAATCAGGGCATGTGAAGCGTCTGGGGTAAACCATGGAAAGCTGTGTAGGTATGTATATTTGTGTGTGTGGACGTATGTATATACATGTGTATGGGGGTGGGTTGGGCCATTTCTTTCGTCTGTTTCCTTGCGCTACCTCGCAAACGCGGGAGACAGCGACAAAGCAAATAAATATATATATATATATATATATATATATATATATATATATATATATATATATATATATATATATCGATGGGCAGACAAACCTATATACACCACGGTTGGGCTTCGAACCCTGGGTAGGGCGTCCAGCTACCTCGACCACACGGAGATTAAAAGCCACACTAGTTCATATATATATATATATATATATATATATATATATATATATATATATATATATATATATATATATATTGACGTGCTGTCAATGGATTGAACCAGTGCATGTGAAGCGTCTGGAGTAAACCATGGAAAGTTGTGTGGGGCCTGGATGTGGAAAGGGAGCTGTGGTTTCGGTGCATTATTTCATGACAGCTAGAGACTGAGTGTGAAAGAATGTGGCCTTTGTTGTCTTTTCCTAGCGCAACATCGTGCACATGAGAGGGGGAGGGGTTGTTATTTCATGTGTGGTGGGGTGGCGATGGGAATGAATAAGGGCAGACAGTATGAATTATGCACATGTGTATATATGTATATGTCTGTGTGTGTATATATATGTATACGTTGAGATGTATAGGTATGTATATTTGCGTGTACGGACGTGTATGTATACACTTGTGTATACATG
Source organism: Panulirus ornatus (assembly GCF_036320965.1). Taxonomy (NCBI): domain Eukaryota; kingdom Metazoa; phylum Arthropoda; class Malacostraca; order Decapoda; family Palinuridae; genus Panulirus; species Panulirus ornatus. The sequence goes on along the minus strand of NC_092241.1, from coordinate 42,346,511 downwards.
TGGGTTGGACCATTCTTTTGTCTGTTTCCTTGCGCTACATCGCTAACGCGGGAGACAGCGACAAAGCAAAATAGAATGAATAAATGAATATATATATATATATATATATATATATATATATATATATATATATATATATATATATATATATATATATATATAAAATTTCATGGCACACATCAAATAAGTTGTATCCAGAATATGATAATAATTTCTAAAGCGACACAGATTAGGTCAATGTACGTACCTGACGCGGGCCACGCCCATAACCCACACACTGTAGCCCACCTTGGGTGTCTGAGAACTTGATCACAAGCGATACATACTGCAGATCCTCCAACGTATATAACTCACCCAAGCGACACATACAGCAGATCCTCCATCGTATATAACTCACCCAAGCGACACATACAGCAGATCCCCATCGTATATAACTCACCCAAGCGACACATACAGCAGATCCTCCTCGTATATAACTCACCCATAGCGATCTCCTCGTATATACTCACCCAAGCGACACCACAGATCCTACCTCGTATATAACTCACCCAAGCGACACATACAGCCAGATCCTCCTCGTATATAACTCACCCAAGCGACACATACAGCAGATCCTCCATCGTATATAACTCACCCAAGCGAACATACAGCAGATCCTCCTCGTATATAACTCACCAAAGCGACACATACAGCAGACCCTCCTCCGTATATAACTCACCCAAGCGACACATACAGCAGATCCTCCATCGTATATAACTCACCCAAGCGACACATACAGCAGATCCTCCTCGTATATAACTCACCCAAGCGACACATACAGCAGATCCTCCTCGTATATAACTCACCCAAGCGACACATACAGCAGATCCTCCTCGTATATAACTCACCCAAGCGACACATACAGCAGATCCTCCTCGTATATAACTCACCCAAGCGACACATACAGCAGATCCTCCTCGTATATAACTCACCCAAGCGACACATACAGCAGACCCTCCTCGTATATAACTCACCCAAGCGACACATACAGCAGATCCTCCTCCGTATATAACTCACCCAAGCGACACATACAGCAGATCCTCCATCGTATATAACTCACCCAAGCGACACATACAGCAGATCCTCCTCGTATATAACTCACCCAAGCGACACATACAGCAGATCCTCCTCGTATATAACTCACCCAAGCGACACATACAGCAGATCCTCCTCGTATATAACTCACCCAAGCGACACATACAGCAGATCCTCCATCGTATATAACCCACACAAACGATACACAAACTTATTAAGCTACGCCACACATGACACCAGGCATGCTATGCTCTAACACTAAACCTTCCAGCATGTAAACTATTGAATCAGACTGTCAATACACATTCCGTGGATTATATAAATGCAGGAAATGATCAACATTTAATTCTGTGTTTGATGACGGTGATAGGCTAACGTTCCCCAGCGACGGGCCAAACTGGGCCGTAACAAATGAGTAAGCTGGAAGATGTGTTGGCAATTAATTTCTCTCTTGGTCTCTCATGGTTTCCCCGTTATTTAAGGGCCACACAGACGAACTTATACATCATATGGTATCTCATTACCACATGGGGGTATCAACTGATTCCCAACATAATATGGTGGATCATGAAATCTCTATGTTATTTACAGCAACAGGTTGCCGACAAACATTATCTAGAAACTTAGAAAATAATTACCCCTGGTCGTATTCATTACCCCTGAACGTAATAATAACTGCTGTACGTACTAATTACCATTGGCACTTCTATGTTTCCATACGGTGTTACTAATTACCCATGGACGTAATAATCATTCCTGCTTGTACTAATTACTCCAGGCAATTCTAGGTTTCCCATCGAGGGTACTTATCACCCCAGACAATATCAATTATCCCTGGTAGATGTCTAAATACGGTCGCACTAATTACCCTGGAAGTGTGGTTTCCTTTAAGGCATACTAATTATCTCTGAGCGTACTAATCACCCCTGGGCTTACTTATTACCCAGAGTTGTGCTAATTTCTCCAGGCCTTGTTAATTACTCCAGACAATTCTGTTTCCAATCGAGCGTATTAATTACCCCAGTTTCCATTTGGGCGTCCGATTACCCATGGCAGATTTGCTTCCCCTTAAGCGTACTAATTACCACTGACTGTAATAATTACCCTAACACGCACTAATTACCCCTGGATATTTTGTTTCATTGTGGACGTACCAATTATCTTTCATCCATAAACAGAATAGATAATAATTACCCTTAGGCGTACTAATTACCCCCTGTCATACTATTTACCCCCAGGCATACTAATTACTGGCTAGAGTGATTTCTCCAAGACACCTCCATTCTGGGTACTAACTGGTAGATCCAAAGAAGTAATTAGTAGCTTGAAATGGATAATTACCACGACCAACCGGGAAATGAGTACAGACTCGGGTAATTAGTGGAACAATGTGTAAGTAGTATGGCAAACGGTGATCAGTATGGTCAAGGGTTGCAACTATATCCAGGGGTAATTGGTAGGACCAAAGGGTAAATCATACTGACACGAGTAATTAGTAAAGGCAGGGTGTTTGATATGGCTAAAGCGATCCCTTGGGTTTCTAGTTATCTCTGGCTGTGCTAATTGCCTTTAAGGCCTGTTAATCGACTTTCTCGTGTCAATTACCCTTGGGAATGATGAATGCTCGCTAGTATTAATTACCCTTTGTCGCACTAATTACCCCAAGGGTCTATTAACTACACTTTGGTGTGAGATATACCTTTGAGCATGCAGATGATCCTCTGGTTGTTAGGTAACTATAAGCGTGCTAATAACTCTTAGATATGGTAGTTACCCAGGACATAATAGTTACCCTGATCTGATGATAAATCCCACTTAGCATGCTAATTGCCCATTGACCTACTGATTACCCCTGAGGTGTGCTTTAATCATGTACATTTTAATTACCTCTGAGAAGTCTAATTAATCCTAGGCATGCAAATTATCCCTCAGTGTGCTAATTACCCCTTGGGGGGTTGCTAGTTAACCTAAAGTGGGCTAATAACCCTGGATGTGCTAGTAATCATGGCTGGACTAATTACTTTTGGAAGGTATTTGTTTCGTTGGGCTGTTAATCACCCTTCAGAGGTGCTAATTACTCATGCATGTGCTAAGTACCTCTGGAGGTTCAAGTTGTCTCGGCCGTGGTGTTTGTGCATTAGGCGTGCTAATGACACTTGGTCGTGATACCACTAAGGGAGTGTTAAGTACCCTTAAGTTGCTTAATAACCCTCGGTGTCCAAAATATCACTGCTCATTATCCTTGGGCATGCTGATTACTCTTGACTGTATTAATTATCTATTTCTAAGCTGATTATTCCTGGCCCTACTAATTATCCCTCGGTCTTTGCTAATCATCCTGTGGTGAGGTAATTATCCATAGGCGGGCGCTAATTTTCCCACGAGTACGCTAAGTACCACTTAGGACGTGGTAATGGCCTCTGGAGGTGCTAATTACCTGCATACATACTAAGTACCCTTAAGAGCGTGCTGAATGCCCCGTGTGAAAGGTGGCTTCCTTAGAAGTGTCTATGTACAACAGGACGTATTAATTACTCTTGGACCTGGTAATTACTCGTGGGTGTAGTGCTAATTACATTGAGGTATTTTCCACGGGCTTACTAAATACTCCAGCAAGTGCTAATTAACCTGGACGTATTAGTTACCGTCAGGGCTTGCTAATTACCCCTGAGCGTGTTACTTCCCCTGACCTAAGGGGACCACAGTGAGGACAGAACCTGACCCTGGGGTACCACAGTGAGGACAGAGCCTGACCCTGGGGCACCACAGTGAGGACAGAACATGACCCTGGGGTACCACAGTGAGGACAGAACCTGACCCTGGGGCACCACAGTGAGGACAGAACCTGACCCTGGGGCACCACAGTGAGGACAGAACCTGACCCTGGGGCACCACAGTGAGGACAGAACCTGACCCTGGGGCACCACAGTGAGGACAGAACCTGACCCTGGGGCACCACAGTGAGGACAGAACATGACCCTGGGGCACCACAGTGAGGACAGAACCTGACCCTGGGGCACCACAGTGAGGACAGAACATGACCCTGGGGCACCACAGTAAGGACAGAACCTGACCCTGGGGCACCACAGTGAGGACAGAACCTGACCCTGGGGCACCACAGTGAGGACAGAACCTGACCCTGGGGCACCACAGTGAGGACAGAACCTGACCCTGGGGCACCACAGTGAGGACAGAACCTGACCCTGGGGCACCACAGTGAGGACAGAACCTGACCCTGGGGCACCACAGTGAGGACAGAACCTGACCCTGGGGCACCACAGTGAGGACAGAACCTGACCCTGGGGCACCACAGTGAGGACAGAACCTGACCCTGGGGCACCACAGTGAGGACAGAACCTGACCCTGGGGCACCACAGTGAGGACAGAACCTGACCCTGGGGCACCACAGTGAGGACAGAACCTGACCCTGGGGCACCACAGTGAGGACAGAACCTGACCCTGGGGCACCACAGTGAGGACAGAACCTGACCCTGGGGCACCACAGTGAGGACAGAACCTGACCCTGGGGCACCACAGTGAGGACAGAACCTGACCCTGGGGCACCACAGTGAGGAGAGAACCTGACCCTGGGGCACCACAGTGAGGACAGAACCTGACCCTGGGGCACCACAGTGAGACAGAACCTGAACCTGCACCACAGTGAAGACAGACCTGACCCTGGGACACCAGAGTGAGGACAGAACCTGTCCCTGGGGCACCACAGTGAGGACAGAACCTGACCCTGGGGCACCACAGTGAAGACAAAACCTGACCCTGGGGCACCACAGTGAGGACAGAACCTGACCCTGGGGCACCACAGTGAGGACAGAACCTGACCCTGGGGCACCACAGTGAGGACAGAACCTGACCCTGGGGCACCACAGTGAAGACAGAACCTGACCCTGGGGCACCACAGTGAGGACAGAACCTGACCCTGGGGCACCACAGTGAAGACAGAACCTGACCCTGGGGCACCACAGTGAGGACAGAACCTGACCCTGGGGCACCACAGTGAGGACAGAACCTGACCCTGGGGCACCACAGTGAGGAGCGAACCAACCTGGTCCAGGGGCGTCACCAGCAGGCAGCCAGGTCTGGCCCATAGAACCATGCGCTACAACACGTTTTTCCTCGAACAATTTTCGTGTATCCTGTGTCAAAAAAAAAAAAGAAAAGACAAGCGAGACTTGCGTAATGAAGCAATGTTTTTCTTGTGCAAATGGTCATGCACTGTTTACCTACTACGTTAAGGGGTCCCAGCCTTGGTGAAATGGATTCATTTTTCCCCCGTGTCACGTGCAAGCTGATAATGTTATCTGTTTATCACTGTTATGCCATACCTATAGAGAAATGCTGAGACATTGAGGTGCCTATTGACAACATGTATTGTCTGAAATATATCTGTGTGTATGTGTGTGTGAGAGAGAGAGAGAGAGAGAGAGAGAGAGAGAGAGAGAGAGAGAGAGAGAGAGAGAGAGAGAGAGAGAGAGAGATGTCTGCAGACCTTGTCTGAGAGCCAGTCATGTATGGGTGGGTCGTAGGATGTTGCGTGGAGAGAAAGAATGGTCGACTTTCCAGCGATCACCAGAGGCAACCCGTGATATCATCACGGCCATAAAGGCACAGGACACAGGCAGAATCCTGGTTACATTTTCAGTTCACTATTTTCGCCGTGACTGACGGCCTTTGTCGTTGGCGCTTTTTACCGGTGAAAATATCGCCTCTGGCCGGTGGGCGCCGCCATAAAAGAGGAGCAGTTCAGTAGTCGCGCTCCAGGACACGCCTCTGTGGAAATCCCCGCACTCATAAACACTCAACGCCAAATAAAAATATATGACGGGTCAGTGGTCAAATGTTCGGCGTTAATTGTTTTATTGAGTGAATTGCAACACGACCATATTAAATTCTGGCATGCCTGTACTGTGTTAACAGCCGGCAAATATCTTAAAATGATATATATATATATATATATATATATATATATATATATATATATATATATATATATATATACGTTCCTGCCTCATGGCCTTTCAAATATCTTAAGTTGGAAATGTTTTTAATAAATAGGTTAGTGACTTCGATGATCATATGTATAACATGGTCAGGTATAACCCATCTTCCTCATGGTAGAAGATGGATGTGTCTCCTGGGCGGTCTGGTAAGCTGGATTTATTGGAATCAGTCTTCCCCAGAGAGGACCTTTCCCTCCAAAGTCAGACGGTGCCCCCGGAGGTCATTGTGTTCCCCCTTGCGTAGTAGATGCCCCTGGAGGATGCTGTACCCCCTGACGGGTGGGAGATACCCCAAAGGGCGCTGTGTCTTATGGTAACCCTCTTTAAAACCATTAGTTTATGGATTCAGATACCCCACCTGGAGGCTCCAGACTTCTGAAGAACATTAATAAGATCTGTTTGACGCGTCTCACTCAGGAGACGCATTGCCACTTCCTGACAAGAAGGACACAAGAACCACAAGAAGAACCACCATAACTCGTACCTTCACAAGACAAATTATGGTCGAAAATCCAAGGATAACAAAAGAATGTAACGCCATTAAAAAAGCATGGGTCACACCAAGGAACGTGGAAGGTCAGTAGTGGTTACTGCAGCTCAGTTTGTGTGGACAGCGTTGCCTGCCA
>NC_092241.1:42247296-42334796 GCF_036320965.1 Panulirus ornatus | reverse complement strand
CCTTTCTCTTGAACTCCTGCCTCTTTCTTTTATCCTGCCTCTTTCTTTTATACATCTCTCACTCATTTCCCTGCAAAAATCGTCCAAATGCATCTCTCTCCTCTTTCACTAACAATCTTACTTATTTATCCCACCACTGACTACTCTTTCTAATCAGCCCACATACCACACTTCTCATGCCACAAGCATCTTTTGCGCAAGCCATCACTGCTTTCTTAGATACACCCCATTCCTCCCCCACTCCCCTTACCTCCTTTGTTTTCACCTTTTTCCATTCTGTACTCAGTCTCTCCTGGTATTCCTCACACAAGTCTCCTTCCCAAGCTCACTTACTCTCACCATTCTCTTCACCCCAACATTCTCTCTTCTTTTCTGAAAACCTCTACAAATCTTCACCTTCGCCTCCACAAGATAATGATCAGACATCCCTCCAGTTGCACCTCTCAAAACATTAACATCCAAAAGTCTCTCTTTCGCGCGCCTATCAATTAACACGTAATCTAATAACGGTCTCTGGCCATCTCTCCTAATTACATACGTAAACTTAAGTATATCTCTCTTTTTAAACCAGGTATTCCCAATCACCAGTCCTTTTTCAGCACATAAATCTACAAGCTCTTCATCATTTCCATTTACAACACTGAACACCCCATGTACACCAATTATTCCCTCAACTGCCACATTACTCACCTGTGCATTCAAATCACCCATCACTATAACCTGGTCTCGTGCATCAAAACTAACACACTCACTCAGCTGCTCCCAAAACACTTGCCTCTCATGATCTTTCTTATGCCCAGGTGCATATGCACCAATAATCACCCATCTCTCTCCATCAACTTACAGTTTTACCCATATCAATCTAGAGTTTACTTTCTTACACTCTATCACATACTCCCACCACTCCTGTTTCAGGAGTAGTGCTACTCCTTCCCTTGTTCTTGTCCTCTCACTAACCCCTGACTTTACTCCCAAGACATTCACAAACCACTCTTCCCCTTTACTCTTGAGCTTCGTTTCACTTAGAGCCAAAACATCCAGGTTCCTCTCCTCAAACATACTACCTATCTCTCCTTTTTTCTCATCTTGGTTACATCCACACACATTTAGACACCCCAATCTGAGCCTTCGAGGAGGACGAGCACTCCCCGCGTGACTCCCTCTTCTGTTTCCCCTTTTAGAAAGTTGAAATACAAGGAGGGGAGGGTTTCCAGCCCCCCCGCTCCCGTTTCATTTAGTCGCCTTCTCCGACACTTGAGGAATGCGTGAGAAGTATTCTTTCTCCCCTATCCCCAGGGATGATATATATATTTATATATATATATATGTATATATATATATATATATATATATATATATATATATATATATATATATATATATATATATATATATATATATATATTGGAAAAAAAATGTAGCTTAGACATTGAAGCTTATTGATACAGTGGTTAAATTGATGAGAACTACTACTGACGTTTGTGTAAATAAATTATACATTTCCCTTTTCCATGGCCAAAGTTTGAACAATTATGTGACATTCATTTTCTCATTTCATTTCAAGCTAGAAGTTTCAGTTTTCTAAATCATTTCTTACTTTTTTCATATGTAAATATATGTATATTGTGTGTGTGTGTATATGTGCGTGTGTATGTGTATGTATATATATATATATATATATATATATATATATATATATATATATATATATATATATATATATATATATATATATATATATATATATATATATGTATATATATATATATATATTATCCCTGGGGATAGGGGTGAAAGAATACTTCCCACGCATTCCTCGCGTGTCGTAGAAGGCGACTAGAGGGGACGGGAGCGGGGGGCCAGAAATCCTCCCCTCCTTGTATTTTTTAACTTTCTAAAATGTGAAACAGAAGAAGGAGTCACGCGGGAAGTGCTCATCCTCCTCGAAGGCTCAGACTGGGGTGTCTAAATTTGTGTGGATGTAACCAAGATGTGAAAAAAGGAGAGATAGGTAGTATGTTTGAGGAAAGGAGCCTGGATGTTTTGGCTCTGAGTGAAACGAAGCTCAAGGGTAAAGGGGAAGAGTGGTTTGGGAATGTCTTGGGAGTAAAGTCAGGGGTTAGTGAGAGGACAAGAGCAAGGGAAGGAGTAGCAGGACTCCTGAAACAGGAATCGTGGGAGTATGTGATAGAATGTAAGAAAGTAAATTTTCGATTAATATGGGTAAAACTGAAAGTTGATGGAGAGAGATGGGTGATTATTGGTGCATATGCACCTGGGCATGAGAAGAAAGATCATGAGAGGCAAGTGTTTTGGGAGCAGCTGAATGAGTGTTAGTGGTTTTGATGCACGAGACCGGGTTATAGTGATGGGTGATTTGAATGCAAAGGTGAGTAATGTGGCAGTTGAGGGAATAATTGGTATACATGGGGTGTTCAGTGTTGTAAATGGAAATGATGAAGAGCTTGTAGATTTATGTGCTGAAAAAGGACTGGTGATTGGGAATACCTGGTTTAAAAAGCGAGATATACATAAGTTTACGTATGTAAGTAGGAGAGATGGCCAGAGAGCGTTATTGGATTACGTGTTAATTGACAGGCGCGCGAAAGAGAGACTTTTGGATGTTAATGTGCTGAGAGGTGCAACTGGAGGGATGTCTGATCATTAGCTTGTGGAGGCTAAGGTGAAGATTTGTATGGGTTTTCAGAAAAGAAGAGTGAATGTTGGGGTGAAGAGGGTGGTGGGAGTAATTGAGCTTGGGAAGGAGACTTGTGTGAGGAAGTACCAGGAGAGACTGAGTACAGAATGGAAAAAGGTGAGAACAATGGAAGTAAGGGGAGTGGGGGAGGAATGGGATGTATTTAGGGAATCAGTGATGGATTGCGCAAAAGATGCTTGTGGCATGAGAAGAGTGGGGGGTGGGTTGATTAGAAAGGGTAGTGAGTGGTGGGATGAAGAAGTAAGATTATTAGTGAAAGAGAAGAGAGAGGCATTTGGACGATTTTTGCAGGGAAAAAATGCAATTGAGTGGGAGATGTATAAAAGAAAGAGACAGGAGGTCAAGAGAAAGGTGCAAGAGGTGAAAAAGAGGGCAAATGAGAGTTGGGGTGAGAGAGTATCATTAAATTTTAGGGAGAATAAAAAGATGTTCTGGAAGGAGGTAAATAAAGTGCGTAAGACAAGGGAGCAAATGGGAACTTCAGTGAAGGGCGCAAATGGGGAGGTGATAACAAGTAGTGGTGATGTGAGAAGGAGATGGAGTGAATATTTTGAAGGTTTGTTGAATGTTTTTGATGATAGAGTGGCAGATATAGGGTGTTTTGGTCGAGGTGGTGTGCAAAGTGAGAGGGTTAGGGAAAATGATTTGGTAAACAGAGAAGAGGTAGTAAAAGCTTTGCGGAAGATTAAAGCCGGCAAGGCAGCAGGTTTGGATGGTATTGGAGTGGAATTTATTAAAAAAGGGGTGACTGTATTATTGACTGGTTGGTAAGGTTATTTAATGCATGTATGACTCATGGTGAGGTGCCTGAGGATTGGCGGAATGCGTGCATAGTGCCATTGTACAAAGGCAAAGGGGATAAGAGTGAGTGCTCAAATTACAGATGTATAAGTTTGTTGAGTATTCCTGGTAAATTATATGGGAGGGTATTGATTGAGAGGGTGAAGGCATGTACAGAGCATCAGATTGGGGAAGAGCAGTGTGGTTTCAGAAGTGGTAGAGGAAGTGTGGATCAGGTGTTTGCTTTGAAGAATGTATGTGAGAAATACTTAGAAAAGCAAATGGATTTGTATGTAGCATTTATGGATCTGGAGAAGGCATATGATAGAGTTGATAGAGATGCTCTGTGGAAGGTATTAAGAATATATGGTGTGGGAGGCAAGTTGTTAGAAGCAGTGAAAAGTTGTTATCGAGGATGTAAGGCATGTGTACGTGTAGGAAGAGAGGAAAGTGATTGGTTCTCAGTGAATGTAGGTTTGGGGCAGGGGTGTGTGATGTCTCCATGGTTGTTTAATTTGTTTATGGATGAGGTTGTTAGGGAGGTAAATGCAAGAGTTTTGGAAAGAGGGGCAAGTATGAAGTCTGTTGGGGATGAGAGAGCTTGGGAAGTGAGTCAGTTGTTGTTCGCTGATGATACAGCGGTGGTGGCTGATTCATGTGAGAAACTGCAGAAGCTGGTGACTGAGTTTGGTAAAGTGTGTGAAAGAAGAAAGTTAAGAGTAAATGTGAATAAGAGCAAGGTAATTAGGTACAGTAGGGTTGAGGGTCAAGTCAATTGGGAGGTAAGTTTGAATGGAGAAAAACTGGAGGAAGTAAAGTGTTTTAGATATCTGGGAGTGGATCTGGCAGCGGATGGAGCCATGGAAGCGGAAGTAGATCATAGGGTGGGGAAGGGGGCGAAAATCCTGGGAGCCTTGAAGAATGTGTGGAAGTCGAGAACATTATCTCGGAAAGCAAAAATGGGTATGTTTGAAGGAATAGTGGTTCCAACAATGTTGTATGGTTGCGAGGCGTGGGCTATGGATAGAGTTGTGCGGAGGAGGATGGATGTGCTGGAAATGAGATGTTTGAGGACAATGTGTGGTGTGAGGTGGTTTGATCGAGTAAGTAACGTAAGGGTAAGAGAGATGTGTGGAAATAAAAAGAGCATGGTTGAGAGAGAAGAAGAGGGTGTTTTGACATGGTTTGGGCACATGGAGAGAATGAGTGAGGAAAGATTGACCAAGAGGATATATGTGTCGGAGGTGGAGGGAACGAGGAGAAGTGGGAGACCAAATTGGAGGTGGAAAGACGGAGTGAAAAAGATTTTGTGTGATCAGGGCCTGAACATGCAGGAGGGTGAAAGGAGGGTAAGGAATAGAGTGAATTGGATCGATGTGGTATACCAGGGTTGACGTGCTGTCAGTGGATTGAATCAGGGCATGTGAAGCGTCTGGGGTGAACCATGGAAAGCTGTGTAGGCATGTATATTTGCGTGTGTGAACGTATGTATATACATGTGTATGGGGGTGGGTTGGGCCATTTCTTTCGTCTGTTTCCTTGCGCTACCTCGCAAACGAGGGAGACAGCGGCAAAAAAAAAAAGAAAAAAAAAGATATATACATATATATATATATATATATATATATATATATATATATATATATATATATATATATATAATGTATTTACTGCGACACCCTGAGAATCGATCCCCGGACCATGTGTAGCATAACCCCAGACACATCATGGCTACCTGGCTGCCACACAGATGGTCCGGGGATCGATTCTCGGGGTATAGTGCTAACTAGTTTACATCACATATTATGTGTACATTAAGTAGTTGATATATATATATATATATATATATATATATATATATATATATATATATATATATATATATATATATATATATATATATTTTTTTTTTTTTACTTTGTCGCTGTCTCCCGCGTTTGTGAGGTAGCGCAAGGAAACAGACGAAAGAAATGGCCCAATCCCCCCCCATACACATGTATATACATACGTCCATATATATATATATATATATATATATATATATATATATATATATATATATATATATATATATATATATATATATATATATATATATATATATATCATCCCTTGGGATAGGGCAGAAAGAATATATCCCATGTATTCCCTGCGTGTCGTAGGAGGCGACTAAAAGGGGAGGGAGCGCGGGGGCTGGAAATCCTCCCCTCTCGTTTATAATTTTGCAAAAGAAGGAGCAGAGAAGGGGGCCAAGTGAGGATATTCCCACAAAGGCTCAGTTCTTTGTTCTTCGCGCTACCTCGCTAACGCGGGAAATGGCGAATAGTATGAAAAGAAAAAAATATATATATATGTACATTTCATATGTGATCCCCGTTTTTCATGTTAGCAATGTTGTGCCAGGTACAGACGAAGAAAGACCGCATCCACTAACATCTATTCTGTAGCAGTCATGTATAATGCACCTAAACCACAGTTGCCTATTCACATCCAGGCCCCACAGATCTTTACATGGTTTACCCCAGACGTTTCACATGCCTTGGTTCAGTCCATTGACAGCACGTCGACCCCAGTATACCACATCGCTTCAATTCACTCTATCATGTGCACACTTTTCACCCTCCTGTTTGTTCACGCCCCGTTCACTCATATTCTTTTTCATTCCATCCCTCTATCTTCAACTTAGTTTCCCGCTTCTCCTCGTCCCCTCCACTTCGGACACATTGATCCTCTTTGTAAACTTTTCCTCACTCATTCTTTCATATGTCCAAAGTATTTCACCACATTCTCTTCTGCTCTCTTAACCACCCTTTATATTACCACACCTTTCTCGTACTCTATCATTATTTACTCGATCAAACCACCTCACACCACATATTGACCTCAGACATTTCATTTCCAACACATCCACCTTCCTCCGCACATCCCTATTCATAGTCCACGCCTCGCAACCATATAACATTGTTGGAACCACTATTCCTTCAAACATACCCATTTTGCTCTCCGAGATAACGTTCTCGCCTTCCACCCATTCTTCAACGCTCCCAGAACCCTCGCCCTTCCCCTACCCTGTGACTCACTACCGCTTCCATGGTTCCATCCGCTGCCAAATCCACTCCCAGGACATCTAAAACACTTCACTTCCTCCAATTTTTCTCCATTCAAACTTACCTCCCAAATAAATTGTCCCTCAACCCTACTGAACCAAATAACCTTGCTCTTATTCACATTTACCCTCAACTCTTTCCTCCCACACACTTTCCAAATAAATATTTATACACACACACACACACACACACACACACACACACACACATATATATATATATATATATATATATATATATATATATATATATATATATATACAGGGGGCGTTACTGGGTTCCGCCTTCAAGAGGTTACACCAAGATTGAGAAATCACTTACGGCGCGACTGTATCACTGGAAACACAGCCTCGACAAAGATCTCACTGCATCTGTAAGCAGTGCGGCCCTGGGGCTGCAGGAACCTTTAGAAAAGCCTTGGCCAACACCAGAACTCTTTCGCAGAAATTGGTCCCAGGGTAATTATAAACAAATAGATAAATATGGGAGTGTTTGAGTCGGGGAGATGTTCGAAGTGAAAAGTCATGGCAAGTTGTTTGTAGAGAAGAGGTAGTGAGAGCCTCAAGCAAGACGAAGTATGGCACTGTATAAGGACGAGCGGAAGGCCACCGCTTGGACCCTGTGGTCATCCCGGCGCGGAGGCAGGACACAGTTCATCATTCACTATGTCCAGTGATTATATTACGATAGTACATAAAGATTAAGCTAGGGGGAGCGTCACCAGCAGACTCCCTCTCTGTCTGGCACGACACAAGTCTTCCCTGCTGCAGGACCAACATCGGGCCATCGGAACAGCGGACCCCGGCAAGATATGCTGAGCCGATGGAATTCGTCGCTAGGCCGTAACCCTCGACCTTCACTCCCTGGAAAGAGAACAGGAAGCAGGGCGATGGCGTCCCTCGGTCTCCTACAGTCTGAGGTATTTAGTCTTTTACGTTCATGATGCTCCTCGTGTGACGATGTGCACCTCGCTTCTCATGAGGCGTTCCAGGCGGATGAAGACGACCTTTACTAAGACGTGTAACTTGCAGTAACTTACAGTGTTTATCCCCAAACGTCCCTGTAAGTGTTCGCCTCCTCTTGATCCCAATATGTGAAGGTCGGATAAGTATCCTCATATTTTCTTTTAATCTTTTATTTTGGAGGCTCCAGTCACGGACAAAACTCCACATCAAGGCCGAGTCTCAATTGAAATACACACACACAAAATAGGAATTTTAGAGGAAGTGAAAAAGCTGTCTTTAAAGAGTGAACTAAGCTTGCTTTGCCCTCCACATGACCTGTGTCAATCAAAGGAAACTACTTGACCATAGAGATGTAACAACTAGGGCAAATCCCTCGACACTAACTATCGTGTGACTATGGTCTCTGAGGCTCAGGCTTAGTGTTATTAGAGGTAACATCACTGCTGTATATATTCCTTGGGCATAACATCCTCTCTCTCAGAATAATCCTTCTCTAAGTCATGTGTTTAAGGTGTCCCTTCCTTCTGTATATTTGGAGACAACACAGGTCTCACACGTCGGTGTACACATTTAGTCAATTGTACCACCTGATGTTTAGTGATTTACGTATGTACTCACGTGTATATTACGGGGCTGATTGTTCTCCAGACTCGACTTAATTACATTATGTTTATACTAGTCTTGTAAACGCCTCGAATACGACGCAGTTCTCACACCTTGTATCAACACAACGACTGTACCTCTTGGTGTTTATCTTACACCAATTATGTGTGTGTGTGTGTCACTGTGCCTGATAACAGTTCTCATCCTCTTCCACTTAGCATGCAACGGATACACACACACACAGTGGAGCCCAGGCCACGAAAATACGGGGGATTGAAGGATTGACATACATATTTTTTTGTAGTTGGAAGGACCTAGTGTACGTGACACGCCTCTCCACTCTTTCATCGCTTTTCTTTCCTTTCTATCCAACTGCATCAGTCTCGCTTGGAACTTGTAGATGCTACCACGAGCGCACGCAGCTCCAGGTGAGGGGTGTTCATAGAGAACGAGACTGAGAGAACGGAATACTTTACGGGGTGAACTGAAACCGTTTCCTTTTCTTCTTTTGCAAGGGCCACTGGCAAGGTGCTACGTGTAGCCGGGATTGCAGCTCTAAATGTAATACTTTCCAACGAAACTCGTACTTTAGGTGAGGAGGACTTTGTTGACAACAACGACGCACATGTCCATAAGTTCTATTAAATTACAAAAAATGGGCTTTTCAACGCCCCTATTTTATCGTATTTCATAATCATTCGTTACCAGTCAGCCCCAGGAAGGATGAAGGAATATCTGAAGTTAATATTATCTAAAGTAAAAAAGCTTTTCAATACGTTATATTCCATTTCAGAACGAAAACATTTGTCCTGAAAGTTACTCCAAATTTCGACCCCAATATAATGACTCCAAAGTAACGACCCCAAACCGTAGTTACGTCCATGGAATTCCGACCCTAAGCCACGGGCACCCGGGCACTCGATCTCGATATAGTGGTACTATAGCCTCAACCCCTTTATACAGGACTCCGAAACTTCAACCCGGGTGTTGTGCCTCCAGAGTCTAGACCCCAGTATAAGGAACTTACAATCTCAGCCCTTGCAAGGTTCAAGGATCTAGACCTCGATATAGTGATTATGACACCTCGACTCCAATACGGTGACCAGCATCTCGGCCCCGATATAAGAATCTCGACCGTGATATACTGACTCTAAACGTACGTACGGAAAACGGAATCGATGGACGGGAACGGAAGAACGGATGGACGGACAGACGGACCTTCAGGTGGAGCAAAACTTCCCGTCTGCTACCGTCAGCTGTCATCGTTTTACCTGCTTGGTTGTTGTGGTCTGGTCTGGGCTGCTGATTCATAAAGGTCGGGTCCAGGGCAGGGCCATCGCACACGAGGGTCGTGCTCAAGGGTCATACCGTCGTACTCAAGGGTCGAACAGTCGTGCTCAAGGGTCGTACCGTCGTGCTCAAGTATCGAACAGTTGTGCTCAAGGGTCGTACCGTCGTGCTCAAGGGTCGTACCGTCGTGCTCAAGGGTTGTGCCTTCGTGCTTAGGATCGGAGAAGACATGGTCGAGGGAGTCGTCCAAGATCGCTCAGGGCTGGACACGGGACAGGAGAGGAGTGGGAGAGACACATGACGGAGGAGCGAGACAGGTCATTGACGGTGGAGGGGACGGGGAAGGAGAAGGAGGCTGCAGGTGTGGGGACGGGAAGGGTGTGTGGGAGGAGGAGGGAGGAGGAAGTGGGTGTGGGTGGGGTGGCGAGGAGAGGTAATAGGTACATGTAGGACGTGTGTGTGTGTGTGTGTGTGTGTGTGTGTGTGTGTGGTGGGGGGGGGGGGCAGGGGGTATGGAGGATGGGGGAAGTACCTGGCCAAGCAGCTGTTCCCGCCATATGGTCTGCAGGAGGGGTGCCCCAAACCAGCTGTTCTCTGTGTATACTTAACTGCTGGATTGGCAGTTTACGGCCGGACGAGATACTTGTTACCTCATTACTACCAGTTCTTCCATAATTTGGATTAAAACATCCCAGTATTGAACAATGGGAAACGCATGCCAATTATGCATAATCGTATGTAAATTATATGTATTTATGCCTCGTAAAACCTCTAGATGTACTCAGTCCCCGGATCATTCAGAGGGTAGACAATGTTGGAATTAATTTGATTACTATAATATCAACTGTAATTGTATGTATTCTCTCTTACCACGCGATACTTTTTTGCGCATGGTCAAGTATATTCCTATGAGTCCATGGGGAAAATGAAACATATCGTGTTTCATTTTCCTCGAAGACTCACTGGAATATATATATATATATATATATATATATATATATATATATATATATATATATATATATATATATATATATATATATATATATTTTTATTCAAACTATTCGCCATTTCCCGCAATAACGAGGTAGCGTTAAGAACAGAGGACTGGGCCTTTGAGGGAATATCCTCACCTGGCCCCTTTCTCTGTTCCTTCTTTTGGAGAATTAAAAAAAAACGAGAGGGGAGGATTTCCAGCCTCCCGCTCCCTTCCCTTTTAGTCGCCTTCTACGACACGCAGGGAATACGTGAGAAGTATTCTTTTTCCCCTATCCCCAGGGATAATATATATATATATATATATATATATATATATATATATATATATATATATATATATATATATATATATATATATATATATATATATATATCGAGGATGTAAGGCATGTGTACGTGTAGGAAGAGAGGAAAGTGATTGGTTCTCAGTGAATGTAGGTTTGCGGCAGGGGTGTGTGATGTCTCCATGGTTGTTTAATTTGTTTATGGATGGGCTTGTTAGGGAGGTGAATGCAAGAGTTTTGGAAAGAGGGGCAAGTATGCAGTCTGTTGTGGATGAGAGAGCTTGGGAAGTGAGTCAGTTGTTGTTCGCCATTTCCCACGTCAGCGAGGTAGCGTTAAGTTTGTTCTTAACTGAGCCTTTGAAGGAAATCCTCAATTGGCCCCCTTCTCAGTTCCTTCTCTTGGAAATTTCAAAACGAAAGGGGAGGATTTCTAGCGTGTGAAGCGTCTGGGGTAAACCATGGAAAATTCTGTGGGGCCTGGATGTGGAAAAGGAGCTGAGGTTTCGGTGCATTATTACATGACAATTAGAGACTGAGTGTGAACGAATGTGGTTTTGTTGTCTTTTCCTAGGCTACCTCGCGCACATTTGGGGGGAGGGGGTTATCATTTCATGTGTGGCGGGGTGGCGACGGGAATGAATAAAGGCAGCAATTATGAATTATGTATATGTGTATATATATGTATACGTTGAAATGTATAGGTATGTATATGTGCGGGTGTGGACGTGTATGTATATGCATGTGTATGTGGTTGGTTTGGGCCATTCTTTCGTCTGTTTTCTTGCGCTGCCTCGCTAACGCGGGAGACAGCGACAAAGTACAATTAAAAAAAGAAAAGAATATATATATATATATATCCCTGGGGATAGGGGAGAAAGAATACTTCCCACGTATTCCCTGCATGTCGTAGAAGGCGACTAGAAGGGAGGGGAGCGGGAAGGCTGGAAATCCTTTCCCCTCGTTTTCCTTTTTTTTTTTTATATTTTCCAAAAGAAGGAACAGAGAAGGGGGCCAGGTGAGGATATTCCCTCAAAGGCCCAGTCCTCTGTTCTTAACGCTACCTCGCTAATGCGGGAAATGGCGAATAGTTTGAAAGAAAAAAAATGAATATATATATATATATACATACATATATATATATATATATATATATATATATATATATATATATATATATATATATATATATATATACATATATATATATATATATATATATATATATATATATATATATATATATATATATATATATATATATATATATATATATATATAATTGCCCTAGGACGTCTTCCTAGGAACTCTACAGCCCAAGGCTGCACTACCTCCAGCAGCAAAGAAACGATGGATTCCTTTAAAGAGAAAACTTCCTGACGAGACTGCACTTCACTCCCAGTGATACAACCTTACCAAACGAGAATTTCACTCGCTGCGTATCCTCGTGCAGGCGGTGTCCGGTAACACCTGCATATCATATATCTTAAGAAACCTGTTTGTTTGTTTGACTTCCTGCCTGATTCTGTCTGTCACTCTGACTTCTGTTGATGGTAAATAGTTTCGTCTGAGCTGGTGTCTTGGCTTTATGAGGTGTGTGACGTTTGGGGAGAAGGTTGGACTGTGTTTCGTTCTATGCTCTTGTGGTATGGACCTCTTGCTGGCTTGATGGAAGATGTCGGTAAAGTACGGGACTACATGGTCTACGGATGGTAACATAAAATATAAATGATGGTGTGTCAGTCTCTCTCATCCTAGTGCACTCACTGACATGCTGGTATACATTTCAATCCTTACACACGCTTATGAACTTGTGTCTTCATGATTCTCTGTCACCATGAGGATCAAAGTCCCCTAGTCTGTTTATCTATACTTGAAATACTCCAGACTTTGCCTTCTATGGGAAGCGCGCGTTAAACTGCTACATGTACCACCCTGACTCTACCTTCGTTGTTATATCATAAAATGTGTTCTGGATTTCTAAACATTCTTTGGATGGATATGAAATACCAATACCAGAGTCTTCTACAATTTATCTTCCCATTATGTGTTGTCTGTGTGGGGTGGGTCGTCCACTACAATTTCCTGAAACTGAAGGTCATCCCTCATCATAAGAGCCAACCCTTCTCCTCCTCCTTTGTCTTCTCCTTTCCCTCGTTACTATCAAGATCCCGCTGGACAGAACAGGTGCGATCTTATCTCCTCAGTAAGCTTCATTTCACAACTTCAACGTCATCAGGTGCGTCTTCCCTCATACGATCCTTGAATACCAGCTCTTAACCACGTATCTTCTATTGATCCACCAGCATCAGTGTACAATACCTTCAGTCTAGTGTCACCATCACCTGACGCTCCTGACCTCTCTACAATGCTGGTCTGTCCTCCTGCTTTTGGCTATTTGGCGTCTTCTGTTTTTCGCCTTGTGACTACATTCATTGCGTGTCTCCCCCTCTTCCCTCGCCCCACCACGACTGATGAATACTCCACTGACTTCCAAATATCATTCTTTAAGTTTCCAAGCCAGCAAAAGTGTGTGTGTGTGTGTGTGTGTGTGTGTGTGTGTGTGTGTGTGTGTGTGTGTTTGTGGGGGGATTACTAATTGTGATTACCATTTGCGTTATACGGGAAGGGTGTTTTGCACTCGTGTTGCCCCGTCTCTTAACCTTGTATATATGAACGGTGTGTGTGTGTGTGTGTGTGTGTGTGTGTGTGTGTGTGTGTGTGGAGGGGGGGTTGGCATCACCATTGGAAAGCACTAATGTTGGCAGTGTTCCTGGTACTAATGCTGGCTGGTAGTAGTGTTGGGAGGTACCAGTGTAGGTAAGTACCACTGTTAGCAGTTACTACTGTTGGCAGCCCCATGGGTGACAAGCACTGTTGTAAACAAGCACATATGTTGGCAAGCACCAATGTTGGCAGGCGCTAGTGCTGGCTGGCACCGGTGTTAGCAGGCACTTATGATGGCAAGCACTAATGCTGGCAGGCAACACTGTCGACATGCATCAGAGCTGGTAAGCGCCAATGTTGGCGGACGCTAATGTTGTCATGAACGAATGCTTTGAGGCACGAATGTTGGCAAGCACAAATGTTAGCAAGCACTAGAGTTGACACACAACAGTGCTGCAGGCACCAAAGTTGTCAGGTTGGCACTAGTCTTGGCAAACACGAATGCCAACAGCTTTGCCAAGCGACCAGTTCTGATGGGCGATAAAGTTGGCAGGAAAGTGCTGGTAGGCACTACTGTTGGCACGTACCAGTGATGGCAAGCATCACAGGCTTGACAACAGCTGTGATGGCAGATACTATCGTTGGCAGGCACTAGTGATGACATACGTTAGTAGGAGCAGGTGCCAAACTTGATAGCCAGCCACCAATGTTGGCAAACATCAGTGTCAGCTGGAATCATTGTTGACACGAACCATTTTCGGCAAGTACCAGTGCTGGCAGGCAAAATTGTTGGCAGTCACCAGTGTTGGCAGTCACCAGTGTTGGCAGGCACCAGTGTTGGAATGTACTGGTGTTAGCAAGTGCTAGTACCGGCAAGCATCAATATTGGCATGTGTTACTGGTGGTAGGCACCTGTGTTGGCAGGTACCACTGTTGATAAACACCAGTGTAGTCAGGTAGCAGTGGTGGCGGGCACCAGCGTTGGCAGGTAGCACTGTAGATCAAGATCAGTGTGGTCAGACACTAGTGGTGTCGGTCACCAGCCTCGCTGGACGAGCCAGGTAGGAGGAACACGGGTGGCAGGCGGCAGCGGCCACCATGTCCTATGTTTGTATAAGACGGGGCGTGTGGCCCGCTGTGTGGCGGAGATTAGCGTAGTTAACGAGGCAATTAAAGCCGGCCCGGGCCATAATAACGAGTCGTCGGCAACCCCATCGTCCATTACTGGGCCTACCTCGCCACCAGGACCTCCAACTCTCCCTCTCCTCCCCCAACCACCAGGACCAGCACGCCCCTCCAGTCACCCCAACGATGTATCGGCGCGAGACACAGATCAGCAGCACAGGCCTACTGGCCAAGCACTGGTGCTGGACATAGACCTACTGGCTTACTGTTAGTGTGTGGCACAGAACAACAACAGAAGCCTACTGGCTATGCACGGGAGCGAGACAGAACAGCAACACCATCCTTGTCAGACTACATAAGGTGCGATTAATCTTGTGGTGAATGATGTCTGTTCTGGTCCCAGACAACGTCAGGTTATTAATGAGTGTGTGGATGACTATGATGAGTGAGCAACATGATACAGCAACTCACAGTGACCCGGAAGACCTTCAGCAGTCTGGCACTATCTGTCAGTTATGGTTGTCTCTTTATGGACCTTCGCGGTATAGCGGTAAACGTTGCTGACAGTGACGCATACACGGGCACGAGCAGTCGGTCCTCAGTCTACCCTGATGTTTATCCTCACTTTAAGGATGGTCGCTAAAATGGGTAGGAAACAGACGTGGAACGACCCAACCCACCTACATAAACATGCATATATATAAACGCTCACACGTGCACATATACATACATATACATAAACGCCCACACATGCACATATACATACATATACATAAACGCCCACACATGCACATATACATACATATACATAAACGCCCACACATGCACATATACATACATATACATTTCAACGTATACATACATATACATACATATACATAGATACATATGTACATATTCATACTTGCTGCCTTCATCCAATTTCGTCGCCACCCCGACACACATGACACATGAAATAGCATCCTCCCCCCCTCCTCCTATAGCGAGGTAGAGCCAGGAAAAGACAAAAACGGCCACATTCAATTACACTCAGTCTCTATCTGTCATGTGTAATGCACCGAAACCACAGCTCCCTTTCCACATCCAGGCCCATAGACCTTTCCAGGTTTTACCCCAGACGCTTCACATGCCCTGGTTCAATCCATTGACAGCATGTCGGCCTCGGTATACCACATCGTTCCAATTCACTCTATTCCTTTCACGCCTTTCACCCTCCTGTATGTTCAGACCCAGATCGCTTGAATTTTTTTTTCACTCCATCCTTCCACCTCCAATTTGGTCTCCCACTTCTCGTTCCCTCCACCTCTGACACATATATCCTCTTTGTCAATCTTTCCTCACTCATTCTCTCCATGTGACCAAAGCATTTCAGCACACCCTCTTCTGCTCTCTTAACCACACTCTTTTTATTACCACACATCTCTCTCACCTTTTCATTACTTACTCGATCAAACCACCTCAAACATTTCATTTCAAACACATCCACCCTTCTCCGCACAATCCTATCTACAGTCCATGCCTCACAACCATATAACATTGTTGGAACCACTATTCCTTCAAACATACCCATTCTGCCATTCTTGCCTTCCACTCATTCGTCAACGCTTCCAGAACCTTCGTCCCTTCCCCGAGCCCGTGACTCACTTCCGCTTCCTCTATTATCAAATACACAAAGAATCATAATGGTAATATTAGTGATGGTTTATAAAAATTGGATAACTTAATTGTTGATAAAATTTGTAAAATAATAAGTTAATGATACGCTCATTGTCTGTCTTGGACAATCGCATGTTTACCATATGACGTCCTAGCTACGTCGTCTCTTCGTTGTATATCAACTGACTGTTATATTTCTCACTTGTGTCTCTCCTGATGATGTGATTATTACACGAAAGTGCACTTGGGAACTTATCGTGTTTCATTTTTCCCGCGGACTCTTAAGAATATACTTGATCACGCGCAAAATCATGATCCTTTCCAATATATATATATATATATATATATATATATATATATATATATATATATATATATATATATATATATATATATATATATATAAATGGGTTGGGCCATTTCTTTCGTCTGTTTCCTTGCGCTACCTCGCAAACGCGGGAGACAGCGACAAAGCAAATGCAAATAATATATACATACATATATATATATATATATATATATATATATATATATATATATATATATATATATATATATATATATATATAAGACGACTAGAGGGGACGGGAGAGGGGGGCTAGAAACCCTCCCCTCCTTGTATTTTAACTTTCTAAAAGGGGAAACAGAAGAAGGAGTCACGCGGGGAGTGCTTATCCTCCTCGTAGGCTCAGATTAGGGTGTCTAAATGTGTGTGGATGGAACCAAGATGTGAAAAAAGGAGAGATAGGCAGTATGTTTGAGGAAAGGAACCTGGATGTTTTGGCTCTGAGTGAAACGAAGCTCAAGGGTAAAGGGGAAGAGTGGTTTGGGAATGTCTTGGGAGTAAAGTCAGGGGTTAGTGAGAGGACAAGAGCAAGGGAAGGAGTAGCACTACTCCTGAAACAGGAGTGGTGGGAGTATGTGATAGAATGTAAGAAAGTAAATTCTAGATTAACATGGGTAAAACTGAAAGATGATGGAGAGAGATGGGTGATTATTGGTGCATATGCACCTGGGCATGAGAAGAAAGATCATGAGAGGCAAATGTTTTGGGAGCAGCTGAATGAGTGTGTTAGTGGTTTTGATGCACGAGACCGGGTTATAGTGATGGGTGATTTGAATGCAAAGGTGAGTAATGTGGCAGTTGAGGGAATAATTGGTATACATTGGGTGTTCAGTGTTGTAAATGGAAATGGTGAAGAGCTTGTAGATTTATGTGCTGAAAAAGGACTGGTGATTGGGAATACCTGGTTTAAAAAGCGAGATATACATAAGTATACGTATGTAAGTAGGAGAGATGGCTAGAGAGCGTTATTGGATTACGTGTTAATTGACAGAGAGACTTTTGGATGTTAATGTGCTGAGAGGTGCAACTGGAGGGATGTCTGATCATTATCTTCTGGAGGCGAAGGTGAAGATTTGTATGGGTTTTCAGAAAAGAAGAGAGAATGTTGGGGTGAAGAGGGTGGTGAGAGTAAGTGAGGTTGGGAAGGAGACTTGTGTGAGGAAGTACCACGAGAGACTGAGTACAGAATGGAAAAAGGTGAGAACAAAGGAGGTAAGGGGATTGGGGGAGGAATGGGATGTATTTAGGGAAGCAGTGATGGCTTGCGCCAAAGATGCTTGTGCCATGAGAAGCGTGGGAGGTGGGTTGATTAGAAAGGGTAGTGAGTGGTGGGATGAAGAAGTAAGATTATTAGTGAAAGAGAAGAGAGAGGCATTTGGACGATTTTTGCAGGGAAATAATGCAAATGAGTGGGAGATGTATAAAAGAAAGAGACAGGAGGTCAAGAGAAAGGTGCAAGAGGTGAAAAAGAGGGCAAATGAGAAATGGGGTGAGAGAGTATCATTAAATTTTAGGGAGAATGAAAAGATGTTTTGGAAGGAGGTAAATAAAGTGCGTAAGACAAGGGAGCAAATGGGAACTTCAGTGAAGGGGGCTAATGGGGAGGTGATAACAAGTAGTGGTGATGTGAGAAGGAGATGGAGTGAGTATTTTCAAGGTTTGTTGAATGTGTTTGATGATAGAGTGGCAGATATAGGGTGTTTTGGTCGAGGTGGTGTGCAAAGTGAGAGGGCTAGGGAAAATGATTTGGTAAACAGAGAAGAGGTAATAAAAGCTTTGCGGATGATGAAAGCCAGCAAGGCAGCAGGTTTGGATAGTATTGCAGTGGAATTTATTCAAAAAGGGGGTGACTGTATTGTTGACTGGTTGGTAAGGTTATTTAATGTATGTATGACTCATGGTGAGGTGCCTGAGGATTGGCGAAATGCGTGCATTGTGCCATTGTACAAAGGCAAAGGGGATAAGAGTGAGTGCTCAAATTACAGAGGAATAAATTTGTTGAGTATTCCTGGTAAATTATATGGGAGGGTATTGATTGAGAGGGTGAAGGCATGTACAGAGCATCAGATTGGGGAAGAGCAGTGTGGTTTCAGAAGTGGTAGAGGATGTGTGGATCAGGTGTTTGCTTTGAAGAATGTATGTGAGAAATACTTAGAAAAGCAAATGGATTTGTATGTAGCATTTATGGATCTGGAGAAGGCATATGATAGAGTTGATAGAGATGCTCTGTGGAAGGTACTAAGAATATATGGTGTGGGAGGCAAGTTGTTAGAAGCAGTGAAAAGTTTTTATCGAGGATGTAAGGCATGTGTACGTGTAGGAAGAGAGGAAAGTGATTGGTTCTCAGTGAATGTAGGTTTGCGGCAGGGGTGTGTGATGTCTCCATGGATGTTTGATTTGTTTAAGGATAGGGTTGTTAGGGAGGTGAATGCAAGAGTTTTGGAAAGAGGGGCAAGTGTGAAGTCTGTTAGGGATGAGAGAGCTTGGGATGTTAATCAGTTGTCGTTCGCTGATGATACAGTGCTGGTAGCTGATTCATGTGAGAAACTGCAGAAGCTGGTGACTGAGTTTGGTAAAGTGTGTGAAAGAAGAAAGTTAAGAGTAAATGTGAATAAGAGCAAGGTTATTAGGTACAGTAGGGTTGAGGGTCAAGTCAATTGGGAGGTAAGTTTGAATGGAGAAAAACTGGAGGAAGTAAAGTGTTTTAGATATCTGGGAGTGGATCTGGCAGCGGATGGAACCATGGAAGCGGAAGTGAATCATAGGGTGGGGGAGGGGGCGAAAATCCTGGGAGCCTTGAAGAATGTGTGGAAGTCGAGAACATTATCTCGGAAAGCAAAAATGGGTATGTTTGAAGGAATAGTGGTTCCAACAATGTTGTATGGTTGCGAGGCGTGGGCTATGGATAGAGTTGTGCGCAGGAGGGTGGATGTGCTGGAAATGAGATGTTTGAGGACAATGTGTGGTGTGAGGTGGTTTGATCGAGTAAGTAATGTAAGGGTAAGAGAGATGTGTGGAAATAAAAAGAGCGTGGTTGAGAGAGCAGAAGAGGGTGTTTTGAAATGGTTTGGGCACATGGAGAGAATGAGTGAGGAAAGATTGACCAAGAGGATATATGTGTCGTAGGTGGAGGGAACGAGGAGAAGTGGGAAACCAAATTGGAGGTGGAAAGATGGAGTGAAAAAGATTTTGAGTGATCGGGGTCTGAACATGCAGGAGGGTGAAAGGCGGGCAAGGAATAGAGTGAATTGGATCGATGTGGTATACCGGGGTTGACGTGCTGTCAGTGGATTGAATCAAGGCATGTGAGGCGTCTGGGGTAAACCATGGACAGTTGTGTGGGGCCTGGATGTGGAAAGGGAGCTGTGGTTTCGGGCATTATTGCATGACAGCTAGAGACTGAGTGTGAACGAATGGGGCCTTTGTTGTCTTTTCCTAGCGCTACACTTGCACACATGAGGGGGGAAGGGGAAGGTATTCCATGTGTGGCGAGGTGGCGATGGGAATGAATAAAGGCAGACAGTGGGAATTGTGTGCATGTGTATATATGTATGTGTCTGTGTGTGTATATATATATGTGTACATTGAGATGTATAGGTATGTATATTTGCGTGTGTGGACGTGTATGTATATACTTTTATACTTTTGTATGGGGGTGGGTTGGGCCATTTCTTTCGTGTTTCCTTACGCTACCTCGCAAACGCGGGAGACAGCGACAAAGCAAAATAAATAGATAAATAAATAAATAAATATATATATATATATATATATATATATGGAGTGAAAAAGATTTTGTGTGATCGGGGCCTGAACATGCAGGAGGGTGAAAGGAGGGCAAGAAATAGAGTGAATTGGAGTCATGTGGTATACAGGGGTTGACGTACTGTCAGTGGATTGAAGCAAGGCATGTGAAGCGTCTGGGGTAAACCATGGAAAGCTGTGTAGGTATGTATATTTGCGTGTGTGGACGTGTGTATGTACATGTGTATGGGGGGGGGGGTTGGGCCATTTCTTTCGTCTGTTTCCTTGCGCTACCTCGCAAACGCGGGAGACAGCGACAAAGTATAAAAAAAAAAAAAAAAAAAAAAAAAAAATATATATATATATATATATATATATATATATATATATATATATATATATATATATATATATATATATATATATATATATATATATATATATATATATATATATATATATGTGTGTGTGTGTGTGTGTGTGTGTGTATATGAGTGGATGTGCCATTCTTCGTCTGTTTCCTGGCGCTACCTTGCTGACGCGGGAAACGGCGATCAAGTATAATATAGAAAATATAATTGGTATACATGGGGTGTTCAGTGTTGTAAATGGAAATGGTGAAGAGCTTGTAGATTTATGTGCTGAAAAAGGACTGATGATTGGGAATACCTGGTTTAAAAAGCGAGATATACATAAGTATACTTATGTAAGTAGGAGAGATGGCCAGAGAGCGTTATTGGATTACGTGTTAATTGACAGGCGTGCGAAAGAGAGACTTTTGGATGTTAATGTGCTGAGAGGTGCAACTGGAGGGATGTCTGATCATTATCTTGTGGAGGCTAAGGTGAAGATTTGTATGGGTTTTCAGAAAAGAAGAGGGAATGTTGGGGTGAAGAGGGTGGTGAGAGTAAGTGAGCTTGAGAAGGAGACCTGTGTGAGGAAGTACCAGGAGAGATTGAGTACAGAATGGAAAAAGGTGAGAACAACGGAAGTAAGGGGAGTGGGGGAGAAATGGGATGTATTTAGGGAATCAGTGATGGATTGCGCAAAAGATGCTTGTGGCATGAGAAGAGTGGGAGGTGGGTTGATTAGAAAGGGTAGTGAGTGGTGGGATGAAGAAGTAAGAGTATTAGTGAAAGAGAAGAGAGAGGCATTTGGACGATTTTTGCAGGGAAAAAATGCAATTGAGTGGGAGATGTATAAAAGAAAGAGACAGGAGGTCAAGAGAAAGGTGCAAGAGGTGAAAAAAAGGGCAAATGAGAGTTGGGGTGAGAGAGTATCATTAAATTTTAGGGAGAATAAAAAGATGTTCTGGAAGGAGGTAAATAAAGTGCGTACGACAAGGGAGCAAATGGGAACTTCAGTGAAGGGCGCAAATGGGGAGGTGATAACAAGTAGTGGTGATGTGAGAAGGAGATGGAGTGAGTATTTTGAAGGTTTGTTGAATGTGTCTGATGATAGAGTGGCAGATATAGGGTGTTTTGGTCGAGGTGGTGTGCAAAGTGAGAGGGTTAGGGAAAATGATTTGGTAAACAGAGAAGAGGTAGTGAAAGCTTTGCGGAAGATGAAAGCCGGCAAGGCAGCAGGTTTGGATGGTATTGCAGTGGAATTTATTAAAAAAGGGGGTGACTGTATTGTTGACTGGTTGGTAAGGTTATCTAATGTATGTATGACTCATGGTGAGGTGCCTGAGGATTGGCGGAATGCGTGCATAGTGCCATTGTACAAAGGCAAAGGGGATAAGAGTGAGTGCTCAATTTACAGAGGTATAAGTTTGTTGAGTATTCCTGGTAAATTATATGGGAGGGTATTGATTGAGAGGGTGAAGGCATGTACAGAGCATCAGATTGGGGAAGAGCAGTGTGGTTTCAGAAGTGGTAGAGGATGTGTGGATCAGGTGTTTGCTTTGAAGAATGTATGTGAGAAATACTTAGAAAAGCAAATGGATTTGTATGTAGCATTTATGGATCTGGAGAAGGCATATGATAGAGTTGATAGAGATGCTCTGTGGAAGGTATTAAGAATATATGGTGTGGGAGGCAAGTTGTTAGAAGCAGTGAAAAGTTTTTATCGAGGATGTAAGGCATGTGTACGTGTAGGAAGAGAGGAAAGTGATTGGTTCTCAGTGAATGTAGGTTTGCGGCAGGGGTGTGTGATGTCTCCATGGTTGTTTAATTTGTTTATGGATGGGGTTGTTAGGGAGGTAAATGCAAGAGTTTTGGAAAGAGGGGCAAGTATGAAGTCTGTTGGGGATGAGAGAGCTTGGGAAGTGAGTCAGTTGTTGTTCGCTGATGATACAGCGCTGGTGGCTGATTCATGTGAGAAACTGCAGAAGCTGGTGACTGAGTTTGGTAAAGTGTGTGGAAGAAGAAAGTTAAGAGTAAATGTGAATAAGAGCAAGGTTATTAGGTACAGTAGGGTTGAGGGTCAAGTCAATTGGGAGGTTAGTTTGAATGGAGAAAAACTGGAGGAAGTGAAGTGTTTTAGATATCTGGGAGTGGATCTGGCAGCGGATGGAACCATGGAAGCGGAAGTGGATCATAGGGTGGGGGAGGGGGCGAAAATTCTGGGGGCCTTGAAGAATGTGTGGAAGTCGAGAACATTATCTCGGAAAGCAAAAATGGGTATGTTTGAAGGAATAGTGGTTCCAACAATGTTGTATGGTTGCGAGGCGTGGGCTATGGATAGAGTTGTGCGCAGGAGGATGGATGTGCTGGAAATGAGATGTTTGAGGACAATGTGTGGTGTGAGGTGGTTTGATCGAGTGAGTAACGTAAGGGTAAGAGAGATGTGTGGAAATAAAAAGAGCGTGGTTGAGAGAGCAGAAGAGGGTGTTTTGAAATGGTTTGGGCACATGGAGAGGATGAGTGAGGAAAGATTGACCAAGAGGATATATGTGTCGGAGGTGGAGGGAACAAGGAGAAGAGGGAGACCAAATTGGAGGTGGAAAGATGGAGTGAAAAAGATTTTGTGTGATCGGGGCCTGAACATGCAGGAGGGTGAAAGGAGGGCAAGGAATAGAGTGAATTGGAGCGATGTGGTATACCGTGGTTGACGTGCTGTCAGTGGATTGAAGCAGGGCATGTGAAGCGTCTGGGGTAAGCTATGGAAAGCTGTGTAGGTATGTATATTTGCGTGTGTGGACGTATGTATATACATGTGTATGGGGGGGGGGGGGGTTGGGCCATTTCTTTCGTCTGTTTCCTTGCGCTACCTCGCAAACGCGGGAGACAGCGACAAAGTATAATAAAAAATAAAAAAAAAATACATATACTATTGAAGAGATGGCCTTTATTAGGGAATTCAGTTGCCAGTGCCGTCCTGGCTAGCATTAAAAAATTGTGAATACTAGAAATACGACTGGTCAAACTTCTGGCATGTGAGCAATACGAAGGTTAGAAAATAGTTGTGTAGGAATGTGCATGTCTATTCTGTAGTAATGAGTATATTTATTCAAAAGACACACTGCAAAAAACGTCAACTTGCACAAAAGGAAAGCAAAAGAAAGCAAACAGATATGGGTTAAAGGTTCAAAGGAAATCACTTTAGTCTACCTTCTTTATAGCGACATACACATAGTCAAGTTTATGTGGTCTTGGAATTATTCATAAGGCGTGAAGAAAGTGCCAAAGATTTACTTGCTTCTTACATCTTTCAGTGACAGCCTTAATGACCTGTAGCCTTTAAGACCAACTCGCTACCCAGTCTACCCGAGTTCATACACACAGTGAGAGAGTATATGATCTTGGCGGGTGATGTTCAAGATTCTTCGATTGGTGGTTCTGTTTTGACTCTGACGGCCTTAATGACCCTGGCAGTCGATGGACCTAAAGCTCAAATACCCAAGCAGTCTTCCAGGCACAACCAGCCCTACAGAAGCCAACCACACATAGATGTTTGCACCATAACGACTACTCCCTAAACTTATCAACATACGCATGCGGCAGTTGCCGTACGTGTTGAGAAAGCTTCATGTGCTCACTACTATCCCCCTCCTGGTGGTCATTCTACCCTGCTAATGGTGGATTCCAAAGAGTTTTCAATAGTGTTACGGGGCTCCGCCTTGGTCGAGGTTACACCACGAGTGTCAGAGTATCAATGGGAGGCTGTATCATTGGCAGTATAGTCTTGTTAAATAACCTCTTGCTCCAGAAGAGTTTACAGGTCCTTGCTACAGGAAGTAATGCAGCCTTGGGCTACAGAAGTACACCAGTATTCTTTGACGGAAGCGGTTCCTGGGACAGAAACTGGTCCCAGGTTAATGACACATGAAAAATTAGTTTTTACTCTCCTGATAGTTCGTTAGTTATGCAAAACCTGGTATGTTTACAATAGTCCTGAGGCGGCAATATCTCCGCCACCTCACACGTGAGTTTGCAGGAATTATTTAGAGACATCTGATGGAATGTGAGGTATGCTGAGGGGCATCTCAGGTGTCACGTGATACTCTGCCTCCAGTCTGCCTTATGAGAGACTCAGCAGTTCCCAGATCTACAGTTTAGGGGGATTAAACACGTGCTCAGGAGAATATGGCTTACTCTTAACTTGTTACATTCAGCATGTGACTGGATTCAATGATCATGGGTGTATCCAGCACCTAATCAGGGTCTACTCGAGATTGTCCCACTGAATCACTTCGGCTAATACACTGTCGGTGACGCGCCGAGGTCTGCCATGTTGTAAGGAACAGAACGCTCAGGGATAAACATTCCGAGCTTTTAAATACCCGGCAGAGGACACACGACCATGGGTGCACGTCTGGTTGGTGGGCGTTTGATGCCTAGCCATAGCAAAAGATGTCTGGTCAGACCCATACTCAGGCTTCAGTCTGAACGGCTACCTACCTGCGTCAATGCAGGAGGGTCACATAATTGTTTGATAGTCGATATCAGTTCGTACATTATCTTCCGGCATGGCTCTCACTAAGTGAGGCCTAGGAAATTAAAGATATACACCACATACATGATGTACATATTTACACGTTAAGCAGAAGAAAAAACAAAACAATTACGTTATGTCCATAAAGTAGTGGGTCCGCTATACTACCTTAGACAGACCAGATAATCTTAAGTGTTACAATGTGTTCACTGTATGCAATACACTGTGTGGGGTGTATTCTTTGGTAGTTATGGAGTAGAACTATTCAATGGCTAAAAAAGAATGTCACGTGTCTACTGGCCAAGGACTGGTGTCAGACATTAGGCTCAGTAGACAAACGTTGACGTAAGGCACAGGCCATCAAGGCAGGCCATCAACACAGGCCATCAACACAGGCCCACTGGCCATGAGTTGGTACAAAACACACAACAGCAACACAGGATTACGGGACCAAAACTCGTATAGGACGAAATAGCGATTCTTCCCGTAACATTTCCAGTTATAAAAACCTTAGAAGTTTATTTCTATTCAATTAGAATATTAAATGTTCAGGATTTTCAGTTAAAAATAACGGCTAAAATAAACGTTATATGAGCACCTTTATCCAGATACTCATCATAACAAAAGCATCTTTATCTACGCCACATCTAAACTTTAATGTTAGATAGGTTCGTTATTCTTAGTTTGTAAAGATCTAGAGACCTTTACTGCTCTTAGTGGGTGACTGGAGGGAACACAGCGGAGGATGGATGGAGGGACACAGCGGAGGATGGATGGAGGGACACAGCGGAGGATGGACACAGCGGAGGATGGATGGAGGACACAGCGGAGGATGGATGGAGGGACACAGCGGAGGATGGATGGAGGGACACAGCGGAGGATGGATGGAGGGAACACAGCGGAGGATGGATGGAGGGAACACAGCGGAGGATGGATGGAGGGACACAGCGGAGGATGGATGGAGGGACACAGCGGAGGATGGATGGAGGGACACAGCGGAGGATGGATGGAGGAACACAGCGGAGGATGGATGGAGAGAACACAGCGGAGGATGGATGGAGGGACACAGCGGAGGATGGATGGAGGGACACAGCGGAGGATGGATGGAGGGACACAGCGGAGGATGGATGGAGGGAACACAGCGGAGGATGGATGGAGGGACACAGCGGAGGATGGATGGAGGGACACAGCGGAGGATGGATGGAGGGACACAGCGGAGGATGGATGGAGGGACACAGCGGAGGATGGATGGAGGGAACACAGCGGAGGATGGATGGAGGGACACAGCGGAGGATGGATGGAGGGACACAGCGGAGGATGGATGGAGGGACACAGCGGGGGATGGATGGAGGGAACACAGCGGAGGATGGATGGAGGACACAGCGGAGGATGGATGGAGGGACAGAGCGGAGGATGGATGGAGGGAACACAGCGGAGGATGGATGGAGGGACACAGCGGAGGATGGATGGAGGGACACAGCGGAGGATGGATGGAGGGACACAGCGGAGGATGGATGGAGGGAACACAGCGGAGGATGGATGGAGGGACACAGCGGAGGATGGATGGAGGGACACAGCGGAGGATGGATGGAGGGACACAGCGGAGGATGGATGGAGGGACACAGCGGAGGATGGATGGAGGGACACAGCGGAGGATGGATGGAGGGACAGAGCGGAGGATGGATGGAGGGAACACAGCGGAGGATGGATGGAGGGACACAGCGGAGGATGGATGGAGGAACACAGCGGAGGATGGATGGAGGGACACAGCGGAGGATGGATGGAGGGACACGGCGGAGGATGGATGGAGGGACACAGCGGAGGATGGATGGAGGGACACAGCGGAGGATGGATGGAGGGAACACAGCGGAGGATGGATGGAGGGACAGAGCGGAGGATGGATGGAGGGAACAGAGCGGAGGATGGATGGAGGGAACACAGCGGAGGATGGATGGAGGGAACAGAGCGGAGGATGGATGGAGGGAACAGAGCGGAGGATGGATGGAGGAACACAGTGGAGGATGGATGGAGGGACACAGCGGAGGATGGATGGAGGGACACAGCGGAGGATGGATGGAGGGAACACAGCGGAGGATGGATGGAGGGAACACAGCGGAGGATGGATGGAGGGAACAGAGCGGAGGATGGATGGAGGGAACAGAGCGGAGGATGGATGGAGGAACACAGTGGAGGATGGATGGAGGGAACACAGCGGAGGATGGATGGAGGGACACAGTGGAGGATGGATGGAGGGACACAGCGGAGGATGGATGGAGGGACACAGTGGAGGAGGATAGATGGAGGGACACAGCGGAGGATGGATGGAGGGACACAGCGGAGGATGGATGGAGGAACACAGTGGAGGATGGATGGAGGAACACAGTGGAGGATGGATGGAGGAACACAGTGGAGGATGGATGGAGGAACACAGTGGAGGATGGATGGAGGACACAGTGGAGGAGGATAGATGGAGGGTCACAGCGGAGGATGGATGGAGGGACACAGCGGAGGATGGATGGAGGGACACAGCGGAGGATGGATGGAGGAACACAGTGGAGGATGGATAGATGGAGGGATACAGCGGAGGATGGATGGAGGAACACAGCGGAGGATGGATGGAGGGAACACAGCGGAGGATGGATGGAGGAACACAGCGGAGGATGGATGGAGGGAACACAGCGGAGGATGGATGGAGGGACACAGTGGAGGAGGATAGATGGAGGGACACAGCGGAGGATGGATGGAGGGACACAGCGGAGGATGGATGGAGGAACACAGTGGAGGATGGATGGAGGAACACAGTGGAGGATGGATGGAGGGACACAGTGGAGGATAGATGGAGGGACACAGCGGAGGATGGATGGAGGGACACAGCGGAGGATGGATGGAGGAACACAGCGGAGGATGGATGGAGGGAACACAGCGGAGGATGGATGGAGGGACACAGTGGAGGAGGATAGATGGAGGGAACACAGCGGAGGATGGATGGAGGGACACAGCGGAGGATGGATGGAGGGACACAGCGGAGGATGGATGGAGGAACACAGTGGAGGATGGATAGATGGAGGGATACAGCGGAGGATGGATGGAGGAACACAGCGGAGGAAGGATGGAGGGAACACAGCGGAGGATGGATGGAGGAACACAGCGGAGGATGGATGGAGGGAACACAGCGGAGGATGGATGGAGGAACACAGCGGAGGATGGATGGAGGGAACACAGCGGAGGATGGATGGAGGAACACAGTGGAGGATGGATGGAGGAACACAGTGGAGGATGGATAGAGAGACACAGTGGAAGATGGATAGATGGGCACAGCGATGGAGTGATGGACGGAGGTACATCGTGTTGTACACATGAGGATGGTTGGAACGCGCTAAAGCTTCGTGGCTGGACAGCTACATTTAAGGGACATCTAACACCTTCAAACGAGTCTGATCACAGGTGAAACGTCTGTTGTGTCTGTAGACCAGATCAACGTATACTACAGCCACAACAACTGTATCATCACACATAGCGCGGCTTGAACTCCTAAAGGCATCTTGCAATGGAGGTGGAGGTATGCGACAGCATTTACAACTAAAAAAACAAGGCTTCACAGATGAGCACGTGCATTGGGTAAAAAAAAAAAAAATCTTCCCGTATGAGTCCGATGAATTTCGAAATGATCAATACGACTCGTGTTGTCTCGGTAGGGATGGTATGTGTAAATGTGAAAAAAATGTTCTAATGATTATGTTACCCCAATTTATAGTTATGTCCATTGAATATGAAATCAATTCAACATTTATCAATACAAAACTCAGGAAATATCGCCAGCAATCGATGTATTACAATATGAAAACTGGGCCACCACAATAAGGCCAGACCATAATCCTTCGTCCGTGGTGTCACATTGTTTGGCACTAAATGTGGCAGGATTACCATTATTTTCATTTCACGGTATGTACGTTTCCTTGGCATATCAACGCTAGGAAAGTAAGGAATACCAACTTGTGCTTGACGTTTGATGTGCATATTAGTCCACGTGAAGCTAAGTACGACGGGGAGGAGGATGCATGTACCAAGCTGGAGTATCGGAAGTGTCCACTGTTTATGGTAGCCTCACCGCCCAACCCCCATCCCAATGACTCTCTCTCTCTCTCTCTCTCTCTCTCTCTCTCTCTCTCTCTCTCTCTCTCTGCATGCATATGAAGATGAGGGAAGGGTCTTGCCTCCCAATAACTTGCTTATGTAAAGTCTGTGCGTCAGTCCTCTAGCCCCTTGAGCACATAATTACGACCCTCGAACGTAAAGTTAAGAGTCTTCAGCATGACAGTACGGCCCTTGATTGTAATGGCCTGGCCTTGGTCAGGTTAGTGTGAAAGGCCAGGCCAACGTACCTAAAGGTGGTACCTTCGTGTTCAAAGGTCGAACCGTCGTGCTCAAAGGCCATATCATCATGTTCAAGGGTTGTACAGTCGTGCTCAAGGGTCATACCGTCGTGTTCAAGGGTCGTACCGTCGAAGTAAAAGGTCGTACCATCGTGTTTAAGGGTCGTGCCGCCGTGTTCAAGGGTCATAGCGTCGTGATCAAGGGTCGTACCATAGCGTTTAAGGGTCTAACCGTCGTGTTCAAGGGTTGTGCCGTCGTGTTCAAGGGTCGTACCATTGTGTTTAAGGGTCGTACCGTCGTGCTCAAGGGCCGCACCGTCGTGTTCAAGGGTCGTACCGTCGTGCTCTCAAGTTTGAATAAGTGATATCACTATATATCACTGTGGAAAATGGGATCCATTTCCAATAATATGACTTCGGAAGAAGACTGTCTGGCGATCCTGAACACCAAGTCGTCAACATAGAGGCAGTCTTGAGACGAGAGACTGAACATGTCTGGAGCGCTGCAGACGCCTGTCTCGGGCACATCAACACAACAACAATCAGA
This sequence comes from Panulirus ornatus, assembly GCF_036320965.1. NCBI lineage: Eukaryota > Metazoa > Arthropoda > Malacostraca > Decapoda > Palinuridae > Panulirus > Panulirus ornatus. The sequence continues at coordinate 42,304,719 of NC_092241.1, read as the reverse complement.
CAGACGGATACAACAGCGTGTATGAACACATGGTAGAACACAGACCCTGAGACTCACAAACCAACATGACTCCCACATATCACGATTAAGTATACAAACGTACAGAAATAACTCTCAAACTGTGGCGTGCCTAGGCCAGCTGCAGCATTATCAGTACTGATTCTGATGTTTATCAGATTGTGATCCAAGAAAGACAACACGGAGTGAGGGTATGACACGTTTACTGATATGGTAGAAAGTAACAACTGAATGATGATGATCACGATTCCACTACACATATACCGGGGGATAACCTTGAACTTCTATATACTGTATAGGTAAGTATACAACTGTAGGGACACTGTAGGGACAAGAAGTAGATATACATACGTACATATATACATAATATGGACTCTATACATATATACATACAGAGTACTGCAGAATCTCTGTTCTTACGTACAAGCAGTCACACCGGTGGAGGAACACAACACGGTCATACCAACATACAAACCAACACAAGAACACACAGACACAGATATACCGATGAGTCTGTTCAGCAGAGGAACATAAGACCAGCGATGCGTCCCAGCCCTGACTATACGCCCAAGGAACTAATACTATAGTGGACGTTTGAGGCACACGACTTGATATGCAGGTGCGGAGCCCAGTAGCACCGGCAGTGTCGACCATAATGCTAGTTCCTCGGGCACATAGCGAGGGCTGGAACGCATCAGTGATCTAGAGTGTCTCTGCGTTACTGATGCAGTGGTTTATGTATGTCTCATTGTCTTCATGTGTTCACTTGCATACTGGTACATCTGTTGCATAGGTACGATTGAAATGTTAAAGAGGTGCTAGAGGAAAGAATATAACTTGTTTCTATCAATTAACCTTTTCTTTAACCTGTAGCGCAACTGTTCGTTAGGTTAAAGAAATGATCAGACAATGCGTAGGTCAGTACATCATGGCGGTATACACGTCAGGGGAATCTTGAATCTCCGGGAGAAGAGAGAGGACTTATGACGGAGAGGAGAGGTCACTGAAGCGTCTGACTCCCGTCTGGGCTCAGCTCCTCTGGCTCCTGCACACATCCAGTCAATAATATTGACTCGGGTGTCGCCGCGACTTATGCCTCTGTCATCTGGATACGGTTGTGGTTTGTTGGCTCTGGTGTTCATCTCTATCAATCTCTGCCAGAGTCAATGCAAGTCGACGATCTGTGCCAAATGTAGATGAACGTTACTACCGCGGCTGCTCTGTTTGACTTTACTGATGGACCACTCTGCTCACAGGACTCTGTGTTTACAAAGCTAACTAATGAATCTCATGCCCGGCTAGAGCCCAGCTGTGAGAGGTACTCCCTGGATGCTGAGTGCACGCGAGTACAGGTAACTGGAGCTCAGGTCTGCTCAGCGATGCAGGGAAGCAGCCACACTATCAACTCAGACGCAGGTGAGGCAGACATAAGAGCTACTTGATCGAGTCATCTCTGGAACTAAACAAACCTACACAGATCAGTCCTCAACGACCTCTTTAAGTGGAGAGATAGATAGGACCTTACGACCTGTGGGTCATGGGTGATGTAGACGACCTTGCGACCTATGGGTCATTACGACCTGTGGGTATGGGTAATGTGGTTGACCTTACGACCTGTGGGTCATGGGTAATGATGATGACCTTATGACCTGTGGGTCATGGGTAATGATGATGACCTTATGACCAGTGGGTCATGGGAATGTGGTTGACCCTACGACCTGTGGGTCATGGAAATGTGGATGACCTTACGACCTGTGGGAATGGGTAATGTGGAAGACCTTACGACCTGTGGGTCCTGAGTAACGTGGATGAGCTAATCAGCAGTTCCCCCTTCTCCCCAATCATCACCTCCGCGTGATCGAGTTTGCTTTCATAATCTCTCTTTGGTCGTGGTGAAGGTCACGTGTGCTTTCCTGTTACGATGCGACAGTCACGTAACCAGAACACAGGATCGGAACGAAGAAACAGAAAGAACCACAGATGATGAGAAACAAAGACTCGATGGATTAAAAACCAATAATCAGAACCACAAAGAACACGAGAGACTAAGAATCTACATAAATGGACCTTAAGCATTACAAAGGAAAGGGACTAAGATCCATCTCACCAAGAACCGACAACTTGAGAAACAGATATACTGATAACCAGAACAAATAAGAGATGCATCAAGAAAAGGATACATGAAGAATCAAAGAACAATAATCAGAATCCCTACGGACCAGAGACACTAAGACCCAGCAGACACGTTTGGGAGTAAGGAAAAGCAGACACCAAGAATCAGGAAGGTTAAGAACCACAGACACAAGGACACATGTACACCAAGAACCAGGGCACCAAAACCCGGCGACATCAGACATGAGGGACGACACAAGATGGAAGCATCAGGAACCAGGTTCACCAAATACGAGAGGAACCAACACACCAGATGCTACAAACCAATAGTGTTCAGAACCAGACACAACATCTGTTAGGTATCAGAAAGGAAGGAACGATTACAGCAGAGTGGAAAAGGAGGAACAAAGGAACTTGGAAAAATAAATATATATATATATATATATATATATATATATATATATATATATATATATTTATTTTTCCAAGTTCCTTTGTTCCTCCTTTTCCACTCTGCTGTAATCGTTCCTTCCTTTCTGATACCTAACAGATGTTGTGTCTGGTTCTGAACACTATTGGTTTGTAGCATCTGGTGTGTTGGTTCCTCTCGTATTTGGTGAACCTGGTTCCTGATGCTTCCATCTTGTGTCGTCCCTCATGTCTGATGTCGCCGGGTTTTGGTGCCCTGGTTCTTGGTGTACATGTGTCCTTGTGTCTGTGGTTCTTAACCTTCCTGATTCTTGGTGTCTGCTTTTCCTTACTCCCAAACGTGTCTGCTGGGTCTTAGTGTCTCTGGTCCGTAGGGATATATTATCCCTGGGGATAGGGGAGAAAGAATACTTCCCACGTATTCCCTGCGTGTCGTAGAAGGCGACTAAAAGGGAAGGGAGCGGGGGGCTGGAAATCCTCCCCTCTCATTTTTCTTTTTTTTTTTTTCCAAAAGAAGTAACAGAGAAGTGGGTCAGGTGAGAATATTCCCTCAAAGGCCCAGTCCTCTGTTCTTAACGCTACCTCGCTATCGCGGGAAATGGCGAATAGTATGAAAGAAAGAAAGAAAAGATATATATATATATATATATATATATATATATATATATATATATATATATATATATATATATATATATATATATTAAGAATATATGGTGTGGGAGGCAAGTTGTTAGAAGCAGTGAAAAGTTTTTATCGAGGATGTAAGGCATGTGTACGTGTAGGAAGAGAGGAAAGTGATTGGTTCTCAGTGAATGTAGGTTTGCGGCAGGGGTGTGTGATGTCTCCATGGTTGTTTAATTTGTTTATGGATGGGGTTGTTAGGGAGGTGAATGCAAGAGTTTTGGAAAGAGGGGCAAGTATGAAGTCTGTTGGGGATGAGAGAGCTTGGGAAGTGAGTCAGTTGTTGTTCGCTGATGATACAGCGCTGGTGGCTGATTCATGTGAGAAACTGCAGAAGCTGGTGACTGAGTTTGGTAAAGTGTGTGAAAGAAGAAAGTTAAGAGTAAATGTGAATAAGAGCAAGGTTATTAGGTACAGTAGGGTTGAGGGTCAAGTCAATTGGGAGGTGAGTTTGAATGGAGAAAAACTGGAGGAAGTGAAGTGTTTTAGATATCTGGGAGTGGATCTGGCAGCGGATGGAAACATGGAAGCGGAAGTGGATCATAGGGTGGGGGAGGGGGCGAAAGTTCTGGGAGCCTTGAAGAATGTGTGGAAGTCGAGAACATTATCTCGGAAAGCAAAAATGGGTATGTTTGAAGGAATAGTGGTTCCAACAATGTTGTATGGTTGCGAGGCGTGGACTATGGATAGAGTTGTGCGCAGGAGGATGGATGTGCCGGAAATGAGATGTTTGAGGACAATGTGTGGTGTGAGGTGGTTTGATCGAGTAAGTAACGTAAGGGTAAGAGAGATGTGTGGAAATAAAAAGAGCGTGGTTGAGAGAGCAGAAGAGGGTGTTTTGAAATGGTTTGGTCACATGGAGAGAATGAATGAGGAAAGATTGACCAAGAGGACATATGTGTCGGAGGTGGAGGGAACGAGGAGAAGAGGGAGACCAAATTGGAGGTGGAAAGATGGATTGAAAAAGATTTTGTGTGATCGGGGCCTGAACATGCAGGAGGGTGAAAGGAGGGCAAGGAATAGAGTGAATTGGAGCGATGTGGTATACCGGGGTTGACGTGCTGTCAGTGGATTGAATCAAGGCATGTGAAGCGTCTGGGGTAAACCATGGAAAGCTGTGTAGGTATGTATATTTGCGTGTGTGGACGTATGTATATACATGTGTATGGGGGTGGGTTGGGCCATTTCTTTCGTCTGTTTCCTTGCGCTACCTCGCAAACGCGGGAGACAGCGGCAAAAAAAAAAAAAAAAAAAAAATATATATATATATATATATATATATATATATATATATATATATATATATATATATATATTGACAAAGAGGATATATGTGTCAGAGGTGGAGGGAACGAGAAGTGGGAGACCAAATCGGAGTTGGAAGGATGGAGTGAAAAACATTTTGAGCGACCGGGGCCTGAACATGCAGGAGGGTGAAAGGCGTGCAAGGAATAGAGTGAATTGGAACGATGTGGTATGCCGGGGTCGACGTGCTGTCAATGGATTGAACCAGGGCATGTGAAACGTCTGGGGTAAACCATGGAAAGTTTTGTGGGGCCTGGATGTGGAAAGGGAGCTGTAGTTTCGGTGCATTACACATGACAGCTAGAGTCTGAGTGTGGACGAATGTGGCCTTTGTTGTCTTTTCCTAGCACTACCTCGCGCGCACGCGTGGGGAATGGAGGGTCATTTCATGTGTGGCGGGGTGGCGGCGAGAATGGGTGAAGGCAGCATGTATGAATATATGCATGTGTATATATGTATATGTCTGTGTATATATATATATATATATATATATATGTATACGTTGAAATGTATCGGTATGTATATGTGCGTGTGCGGGTGTTTATGTATATACATGTGTATGCGGATGGGTTGGGCTATTCTTTCGTCTGTTTCCTTCGCTATCTCGCTAACGCGGGAGACAGCGACTAAGTATAATAAATGAATAAACAAATAAATAGATAATTGAATATATGTATATATATATATATATATATATATATATATATATATATATATATATATATATATATATATATATATATTCATATACAAATATATATTCCTATGAGTCCACGAGGATAATGAAACACGATAAGATCCCATGTGCACTTTCGTGTAATAATCACAAGAAAGAAATATAACAGTCAGTTGATATACAACGAAGAGACGTAGCTAGGACGCCATTTGGTAAACACGTGATTGTCCAAGACAGATAACGAGCGTATCATAAACTTATTATGTGGACAAGACGGTTAATTGTTCACAAATTTTATCAACAATAAAGTTATCCAATTTGTATAAACCTTCACTAATATTAAGGTTATAATCCTTTGTGTATTTAAGAATAAAAGACAATCCAAAACCTTTTCATAAATCCATCAGGAATAACCCGTCATTTAGAGAGCAGCTACTCATGGATAAGGGATTCAGAAGGGAGAGTTATAGGGTTGAGACATCACAACTTTGAGGTTTCTAAACCAATCTGTCACTGCAGTTAGTGAGGAGGTACTCGGATGTTGCAAAGAATGAGCAACTAGATGCCATGGCGAGAAATGTTGCAAGAAACTTCAGCAAAGATGGAAAGAAATGCTTTTATGACAGCAGCAGATGAATGGAGTCAGCTAAATGATGAAACGGTGAATACTTACAATATATAGAGGTTTAAAAACTGTGTGAGCGTAAAGGAAATTTAGGAGGTTGGCAGTTACGAGTGTAAAATTCCCTCCCCATACAGCAGAAACAGGTATGTACAAACAGGTAATCAGATGAAGAACTGAGATCATACGTGGCGTGAGGGACAATAGACAGTCAGGACCAAAGACACCCAGAACCAGCAGCTAAGAAACTCAAGCCAATGTCGCTACACAGAGACTGTTCTCTTCCTTACCCCCGACTAAAGCCGTGCTGGAGTTGGGTTGGTGATGTAGTGGAGCGTTGTGGGAATGGCTGCTAGCGGGCAATCTCGCGCCCTATTGTGTAAGCTATTCCCGCCATTAACCTCAACCACCGCCAATAGCTGCGGAAAGCAAGCCAAATTTGAGTGTTTAGGTGGAATATGGGAGCCACTCCAGGGAAGCTTAGGGAACTCAATCAGGGAATTATGGTTAGAGGAACATAATCAAGTGAATACACTGGGCGAATACATTTAGGTTGTTCCAATTAGGAGGAGTGCAGTGCGGTCAGTACCAGTACAGTTTTTGTTCACTCTCTGTAGGTAAATATAGTCTGGGTAAATCCAATCAATGCAGCAGCGTTCAGGCCATTTATATCAAACGACCATGTCCAGCTCTCTAATTAAAGTGTATACATACAGGTAAAAGCCCTAATTTTAGAATACCTAGATGAATTAAGTCAGATATACAGGCTTAAGTAAATCTAAATCTATATAGATAAGTTTGGTAAATAAATTCCCTCTATAAGTTTGAGGTCAGGGTACAGTACTGCACTTGATCCAAGACTCTGGTCACTAGTTTGTCTTGAGAATGACAACAGGCACGATGTGCATCTGTGAGGGCGGCGGGTGATTGTGAGGGAAAGAGTAATATCAAAGATGTTATGAGCAAAACATATATTATATATATATATATATATATATATATATATATATATATATATATATATATATATATATATATGAGATACAAACAATCGTGCATATATTCATTTCGCAAGATGGTGCATCACTTGACTAGTAGTGTACTTTCCACGTAGTGTCAACAATCTCCTTCCTTACGTGTCTTTGTTTATAAAGGACAAACCGAGCGCAGTTGTGCCAGACTCGGTCGCACGAGAGGTTAGACTTCACGAGGACTTGACCACTGTACACAAAGACTGTCACACGACCAGTGTGAAATACGTTGTACATCGCCAGAACAAAGACGGGTTACTACTTCTGACACTCACTTTAAGTCACCAGCAGAAGCCAAAACAATAACCCCGCGACACAATACGGGTCCCCAGGATACTGTCTTGTCTCCCATCTTTATCCTCCTTCATCAACAATATTCTCCTACGAGACGATCCAGTTCACTCACATGTTGACAGTAAATACTACTTTCCTTTACTACTTCAAAATCCGCTCCATCTTCTCTTCCTCGGCATAACTCTGATCTCGTCACAAGTAGTTCCGTTGATTCATACTTACATACGATATCCGGGTGGTGCGAACGTGAACAGTTCAAGTGAACGTCTCTGAATTTCATTTTCTTCCAATGATTCTTTCCAAAACTTATCCCGACTTTCCTGTAATTTATGTACGGCCTATAATTCCCCCACTTAACACTATAGATATCCTTGATATCATTATAGATATCCTTGATATTACTATATCGTCTAATTTATACTGGAAATCCCACATTATAAAGATGGCCCCATTAATGTCTAATTCGTATTGGAAATCCCACAGTAAGAAGATAGATAAGTATGACAATAAAATCTGGGAGTCACATTTAGTTACCGAAGATTATTCTTCTCTGAACAGGTAGTTCTGACATACAAAGGACAGACTTATCTTTGTATAGGGTGCTGTCCTCACTTCCTGGGCTGTTCTAGCTCTACATGTTCACTCACGAGACTTGAGCCTCAAGCACTCCGACGTAGCGGCCCTGCCAGTCTAACATCAAAACTTGGCTCAATCTGCAGCGCTAGTGGCTCTCTTTCCCTCTGATGCCATCATCAAGACCACGCGATGTCTAGCAAGCTTCTGTCACGTATGTTTCTTTTCTTCCACCTCTAAACTCTGGAACTCATTACCTTTTCTTGTGTTTCAAGACAACTACGACCTGATCTTTTATGAAAGGCAAGTTCTCCATCTCTTTAAAATCTGTTTGATTTTCCATTCTCATTTTGTCTTTCCTGTATTTCACTTACATTTTCCGTTTCATTCTGTGTCGTCCGGCATTACTGAAGGTTTCTGATTGTCACTAAAGGCCAAGGACACGGATACACACATACACACATACATACACACCACACACACACACACACACACACACACACACACACACACACACACACACACACACACACGGGGTTTCTACGTTATGAGGTCATGTTCGGTGCGTGTGTTCACATATGACCATAGAATTAGTGGGAGATGCTTGCCGAGAAGAGAGGAGAGCAGGTGTTACACACTGGAGAGTCGAACACCATATCTCACTCACGTAGAGGCTGGGGAGGTGCGGGGTGTATGGCGGAGGGAGAGGTCACCAGCAGGAGGAGGTAGTGGCACCTGAGGGGGTTGTGGTCAGCCATACAGGCCATTACTGAACCTAATACTCAACGAGGGAGACTCTTATGAACATGAGGATGCTGGGTGAGAAGAGTTTTCTACGAGGTGGGTGAGCTAGCAGGTTGTGGGTGTAACGGGTTCACCACGAGGTGAGTGAGCTGGTAGGTTGTGCGTGAGACGGGTTTACCACGAGGTGGGTGAGCTGGCAGGTAGTAGGTGTGACGGGTTTACCACGAGGTAAGTGAGCTGGTAGGTTGTGGGTGTAACGAGTTTACTACGAGGTGGGTAAGCTGGCAGGTAGTGGGTGAGACGGGTTTACCACGAGGTGAGTGAGCTGGTAGGTTGTGCGTGAGACGGGTTTACCACGAGGTGGGTGAGCTGGCAGGTAGTAGGTGTGACGGGTTTACCACGAGGTAAGTGAGCTGGTAGGTTGTGGGTGTAACGAGTTTACTACGAGGTGGGTGAGCTGGCAGGTAGTGGGTGAGACGGGTTTACCACGAGGTGGGTGAGCTGGTAGGTTGTGGGTGAGACGGGCTTCCCACGATGTGGGTGAGCTGGTAGGTTGTGGGTGAGACGGGTTTACCACGAGGTGGGTGAGCTGGAAGGTAGTGGGTGTGACGGGTTTACCACGAGGTGGGTGAGCTGGCAGGTAGTGGGGTGACGGGTTTATCACGAGGTGGGTGAGCTGGCAGGTAGTGGGATGACGGGTTTACCACGAGGTGGGTGAGCTGGCAGGTAGTGGGGTGACGGGTTTACCACGAGGTGAGTGAGCTGGCAGGTAGCATTCTCAGTGTAAGGACCAATAGGAAGGCAGGTGTGCGTCGTGATACACACATACCGTCGTGGATTATGATTCAGATGAAAGAAGTGTTTGATCACCAGAGAAGGTGAAATGTAGGAGAGTTGTGTCGGATGGGTCGAACCCCAGCAACCTTGTTGTAGTGACTGAAATGAAAGCACGAGGGAGGTGGACGGACCCGGGTCATGCTGTAGTGGAGCAGCGTCATGACTGGGTCATTCCACCTAAGGTGGGAGGTGGCTGGTGCTGACGGTCAGGGTGGTGGTATTATAGGATGATGATGCCGGATTCGTGTTGACAGAACCTTTAAGCTGGGACAGATGTGGGTGTCTGAGCTTGCACGAGTTTCATTAACACTCACATCAGAGCTACAAAGGGCGTAGATGAGGTGGCAGCGCTAACCTGGGAGAGGCGGTAGCAACAGTGACCTTACAGTGGTAAGTATTATAATGACACAGGAAGTACCACTCTGGATGGAGGCCACGAGCAACACGAAGTGGTTAACCAGGGAGGAAATGGGACTCATATAGGAAGAGCAGAGGGTACAAGTGAGGCAGGTACGAGCAGTGATAATGTAATCAAATGCCTGCCCAAGTGACTACTAAATATCAAGATGTGTTAGGAGTGGTTTGCGTCATTGGCCGTGACGCAAACCACTACAGAACTGATAAGAGCCCGCAGAGGTTCGAATCCTGGTCAAGGCAGTCTATCCAGCTGTTCATCCACCCTCTGGATTTACGTGGCCACTTTCTGCCTACAACGCTCAGGAATTCGACCACGTCCAAAGGTCGGGCCCATATATCATTAAGTGTAGTGATGTGTGTGCATCTTTGTGCAGAGAGTGTTGGGCAATTAAGTGTTAAGTACTATGTGTCATCGTTGTGGTAATCGCTTCGTGGACATGAAGGTTCTTAGGACAAGTCGAAACGGTTGTTGTAGTGTTGTAGGGAAGGGTGATGTCTAGAGTGTAGATGGAGAAAATGTGACTCGTGTTTGTCTGGGGAGTGTGGCTTCTAATGAGTGTATGTCTGGTGGGCTAGAGTTTAAGACTGAGTTGGGATGTTGGTTGTCGAGTGCAGGTCGGGGCACTTCAGTGTGCATGTGTTCCGTTGTTGTTATATATGTTGGGATCGAGAGGATACTGCAGTGTGAGGATGGATAAGCTTCGTGTTCAACTTTGTTGTTGGGGTTAGTTATGGAGTGGTTTGGGTGGGTGGGGTATAGTGCTGCTGCATATAACTGAGTGCCGATCATGATGGGGTGGAACTGTAATAGGATGATTTTTCATTGTGAAGATAATGAGTGTTTGTGGTTGCTAAGCAGGTAGAGATTGTTGTATGTCTACTATTTTATATGGTTTGCAGCTTTTGAGAAGAAGAAAGACAAAGCAGGAAAGGCGCAGTTTAGAAAGGAGCAGATGAATTGCTTGTAAGAAATGTTACAGGATTCTTTCTCCTGTCCAAATCTGGTGCTAGTTAGCGTTCCGAGGGCATTTGATATAACTGATGTAAGGAGGGAATGTCATCTGTGAGTCGTGTCGTATATGACGTCTCGATTGGTTGGTGATTTATTCAGTGGCAGAGATTCATTAGAATATATATATATATATATATATATATATATATATATATATATATATATATATATATATATATATATATATATTTATATATTATATATATATTATATATATATATATATATATATTATATACATATATTATATGTATATATATATATATATATATATATATATATATATATATATATATATATATATATATATACATATATATATATATATATATATATATATATATATATATATATATATATATATATATATATATGTACTGAAAAAGGACTGATGATTGGGAATACCTGGTTTAAAAAGCGAGATATACATAAGTATACTTATGTAAGTAGGAGAGATGGCCAGAGAGCGTTATTGGATTACGTGTTAATTGACAGGCGTGCGAAAGAGAGACTTTTGGATGTTAATGTGCTGAGAGGTGCAACTGGAGGGATGTCTGATCATTATCTTGTGGAGGCTAAGGTGAAGATTAGTATGGGTTTTCAGAAAAGAGGAGTGAATGTTGGGGTGAAGAAGGTGGTGAGAGTAAGTGAGCTTGGGAAGGAGACCTGTGTGGGGAAGTACCAGGAGAGACTGTGTACAGAATGGAAAAAGGTGAGAACAATGGAAGTAAGGGGAGTGGGGGAGGAATGGGATGTATTTAGGGAATCAGTGATGGATTGCGCAAAAGATGCTTGTGGCATGAGAAGAGTGGGAGGTGGGCTGTTTAGAAAGGGTAGTGAGTGGTGGGATGAAGAAGTAAGAGTATTAGTGAAAGAGAAGAGAGAGGCATTTGGACGATTTTTGCAGGGAAAAAATGCAATTGAGTGGGAGAAGTATAAAAGAAAGAGACAGGAGGTCAAGAGAAAGGTGCAAGAGGTGAAAAAAAGGGCAAATGAGAGTTGGGGTGAGAGACTATCAGTAAATTTTAGGGAGAATAAAAAGATGTTCTGGAAGGAGGTAAATAGGGTGCGTAAGACAAGGGAGCAAATGGGAACTTCAGTGAAGGGCGTAAATGGGGAGGTGATAACAAGTAGCGGTGATGTGAGAAGGAGATGGAATGAGTATTTTGAAGGTTTGTTGAATGTGTCTGATGACAGAGTGGCAGATATAGGGTGTTTTGGTCGAGGTGGTGTGCAAAGTGAGAGGGTTAGGGAAAATGATTTGGTAAACAGAGAAGAGGTAGTAAAAGCTTTGCGGAAGATGAAAGCCGGCAAGGCAGCAGGTTTGGATGGTATTGCAGTGGAATTTATTAAGAAAGGGGGTGACTGTATTGTTGACTGGTTGGTAAGGTTATTTAATGTATGTATGACTCATGGTGAGGTGCCTGAGGATTGGCGGAATGCGTGCATAGTGCCATTGTACAAAGGCAAAGGGGATAAGAGTGAGTGCTCAAATTACAGAGGTATAAGTTTGTTGAGTATTCCTGGTAAATTATATGGGAGGGTATTGATTGAGAGGGTGAAGGCATGTACAGAGCATCAGATTGGGGAAGAGCAGTGCGGTTTCAGAAGTGGTAGAGGATGTGTGGATCAGGTGTTTGCTTTGAAGAATGTATGTGAGAAATACTTAGAAAAGCAAATGGATTTGTATGTAGCATTTATGGATCTGGAGAAGGCATATGATAGAGTTGATAGAGATGCTCTGTGGAAGGTATTAAGAATATATGGTGTGGGAGGCAAGTTGTTAGAAGCAGTGAAAAGTTTTTATCGAGGATGTAAGGCATGTGTACGTGTAGGAAGAGAGGAAAGTGATTGGTTCTCAGTGAATGTAGGTTTGCGGCAGGGGTGTGTGATGTCTCCATGGTTGTTTAATTTGTTTATGGATGGGGTTGTAAGGGAGGTAAATGCAAGAGTCCTGGAAAGAGGGGCAAGTATGAAGTCTGTTGGGGATGAGAGAGCTTGGGAAGTGAGTCAGTTGTTGTTCGCTGATGATACAGCGCTGGTGGCTGATTCATGTGAGAAACCGCAGAAGCTGGTGACTGAGTTTGGTAAAGTGTGTGGAAGAAGAAAGTTGAGAGTAAATGTGAATAAGAGCAAGGTTATTAGGTACAGTAGGGGTGAGGGTCAAGTCAATTGGGAGGTGAGTTTGAATGGAGAAAAACTGGAGGAAGTGAAGTGTTTTAGATATCTGGGAGTGGATCTGTCAGCGGATGGAACCATGGAAGCGGAAGTGGATCATAGGGTGGGGGAGGGGGCGAAAATTTTGGGAGCATTGAAAAATGTGTGGAAGTCGAGAACATTATCTCGGAAAGCAAAAATGGGTATGTTTGAGGGAATAGTGGTTCCAACAATGTTGTATGGTTGCGAGGCGTGGGCTATGGATAGAGATGTGCGCAGGAGGATGGATGTGCTGGAAATGAGATGTTTGAGGACAATGTGTGGTGTGAGGTGGTTTGATCGAGTAAGTAACGTAAGGGTAAGAGAGATGTGTGGAAATAAAAAGAGCGTGGTTGAGAGAGCAGAAGAGGGTGTTTTGAAATGGTTTGGGCACATGGAGAGAATGAGTGAGGAGAGATTGACCAAGAGGATATATGTGTCGGAGGTGGAGGGAACGAGGAGAAGAGGGAGACCAAATTGGAGGTGGAAAGATGGAGTGAAAAAGATTTTGTGTGATCGGGGCCTGAACATGCAGGAGGGTGAAAGGAGGGCAAGAAATAGAGTGAATTGGAGTCATGTGGTATACAGGGGTTGACGTGTTGTCAGTGGATTGAAGCAAGGCATGTGAAGCGTCTGGGGTAAACCATGGAAAGCTGTGTAGGTATGTATATTTGCGTGTGTGGACGTGTGTATGTACATGTGTATGGGGGGGGGGGGGGGGTTGGGCCATTTCTTTCGTCTGTTTCCTTGCGCTACCTCGCAGACGCGGGAGACAGCGACAAAGTATAAAAAAAAAAAAAAAAAAAAAAAAAATATATATATATATATATATATATATATATATATATATATATATATATATATATATATATTTATATATTATATATATATATATTATATATATTATATATATATTATATATATATATATTATATATATATATATATATATATATATACATATATATATATATATATATATATATATATATATATATATATATATATATATATATATATATATATTCTAATGAATCTCTGCCACTGAATAAATCACCAACCAATCGAGACGTCATATACGACACGACTCACAGATGACATTCCCTCCTTACATCAGTTATATCAAATGCCCTCGGAACGCTAACTAGCACCAGATTTGGACAGGAGAAAGAATCCTGTAACATTTCTTACAAGCAATTCATCTGCTCCTTTCTAAACTGCGCCTTTCCTGCTTTGTCTTTCTTCTTCTCAAAAGCTGCAAACCATATAAAATAGTAGACATACAACAATCTCTACCTGCTTAGCAACCACAAACACTCATTATCTTCACAATGAAAAATCATCCCATTACAGTTCCACCCCATCATGATCGGCACTCAGTTATATGCAGCAGCACTATACCCCACCCACCCAAACCACTCCATAACTAACCCCAACAACAAAGTTGAACACGAAACTTATCCATCCTCACACTGCAGTATCCTCTCGATCCCAACATATATAACAACAACGGAACACATGCACACTGAAGTGCCCCGACATGCACCCGACAACCAACATCCCAACTCAGTCTTAAACTCTAGCCCACCAGACATACACTCATTAGAAGCCACACTCCCCAGACAAACACGAGTCACATTTTCTCCATCTACACTATTTCCACACATCTCTCTTACCCTTACATTACTTACTCGATCAAACCACCTCACACCACATATTGTCCTCAAACTACATATATATATATATATATATATATATATATATATATATATATATATATATATATATATATATATATATATATATATTGGAGAAGAGCAGTGTGGTTTCAGAAGTGGTAGAGGATGTGTGGATCAGGTGTTTGCTTTGAAGAGTGTATGTGAGAAATACTTAGAAAAGCAAATGGATTTGTATGTAGCATTTATGGATCTGGAGAAGGCATATGATAGAGTTGATAGAGATGCTTTGTGGAAGGTATTAAGAATATATGGTGTGGGAGGCAAGTTGTTAGAAGCAGTGAAAAGTTTTTATCGAGGATGTAAGGCATATGTACGAGTAGAAAGAGAGGAAAGTAATTGATTCCCAGTGAATGTTGGTTTGCAGCAGGGGTACGTGATGTCTCCATGGTTGTTTAACATGTTTATGGATGGGGAAATGGGGGGGGGGGGGGTTAGGGAGGTGAATGCAAGAGTTTTGGAGAGAAGGGCAAGTATGCAGTCTGTTGTGGATGAAAGGGCTTGGGAAGTGAGTCAGTTGTTGTTCGCTTATGATACAGCGCTGGTTGCTGATTCGGGTGAGAAACTGCATAAGTTGGTGATTGAGTTTGGTAAAGTGTGTGAAAAAAGAAAGTTGAGAGTAAATGTGAATAAGAGCAAGGTTATTATTAAGTTCAGATGAGTTGAGGGACAAGTTAATTGGGAGGTAAGTTTGAATGGAGAAAAACTGGAGGAAGTGAAGTGTTTTAGATATCTGGGAGTGGATTTAGCAGCGGATGGAACCATGGAAGCGGAAGTGAGTCACAGGGTTGGGGAGGGGGCGAAAGGTTTTGGGAGCATTGAAGAATGTATGGAAGGTGAGAACATTATCTTGGAGAACAAAAATGGGTATGTTTGAAGGAACAGTGTTTCCAACAATGTTATATGGTTGCGAAGCGTGGGCTATAGATAGGGTTGTGTGGAGGAGGGTGGATGTGTTGGAAATGGAATATATGAGGCCAATATGTGGTGTGAGGTGGTTTGATAGAGTAAGTAATGAAAGGATAAGAGAGATGTGTGGTAATAAATAGAGTGTAGTTGAGAGAGCAGAAAAGGATGTGTTGAGATGGTTTGGACACATGAAGAGAATGAGTGTGGAAAGATTGACAAAGAGGATATATGTGTTAGAGGTGGAGGGAACAAGGGGAAGCGGGAAATCAAATTGGAGGTGAAAGGATGGAGCGAAAAAGACTTTGAGGGATAGGGCCTGAACATACAGGAGGGTGAAAGGCATGCAAGGAATAGAGTGAATTGGATCGATGTGGAATACCGGGGTCGACGTGCTGTCAATGGATTGAACTAGGGCATGTGAAGCGTCTATGGCAAACCACGGAAAGTTCTGTGGAATCTGGATGAGGAAAGGGAGCTGTGGTTTCGGTGCATTACACATGACAGCTGGAGACTGAGTGTGAACGAATGTGGCCTTTTTTGTCTTTTCCTGGCGGTACCTCGATGGAGAAAAGGGGGCGGGGACGGGGTGAGAAGCTATTTCATGTGTGGCGGGGTGGCGACGAGAATGGATGAAGGCAGCAAGTATGAATATGTACATGTGTGTATATGTACATATCTGTGTATGTATATGTACACGTTGAAATGTACATGTATGTATATGTGCGTGTATGGGCGTTTATGTATATACATGTGTACGTGGGTGGGTTAGGCCATTCTTTCGTCTGTTTCCTTGCGCTACCTCGTTAACGCGGAAGACAACGACAAAGTATAATAAAATGAATGAATACAAACATCTATTTATTCATTTATTTTGCTTTGTCGCTGTCTCCCGCGTTTGCGAGGTAGCGCAAGGAAACAGACGAAGGAAATGGCCCAACCCACCCCCATACACATGTATATATATATATATATATATATATATATATATATATATATATATATATATATATATATATATATATACACGTCCACACACGCAAATATACATACCTATACATCTCAATGTACGCATATATATACACACACAGACATATACATATATACACATGTACATAATTCATACTGTCTGCATTTATTTATTCCCATCGCCACCTCGCCACACATGGAAAAACAACCCCCTCCCCCCTCATGTGTGCGAGGTAGCGCTAGGAAAAGACAACAAAGGCCCCATTCGTTCACACTCAGTCTCTAGCTGTCATGTAATAATGCCCGAAACCACAGCTCCCTTTCCGCATCCAGGCCCCACAGAACTTTCCACGGTTTACCCCAGACGCTTCACATGCCTTGATTCAATCCATTGATAGCACGTCGACCCCGGCATACCACATCGATCCAATTCACTCTATTCCTTGCACGCCTTTCACTCTCATGCATGTTCAGGCCCCGATCACTCAAAATCTTTTTCACTCCATCTTTCCACCTCCAATTTGGTCTCCCACTTCTCCTCGTTCCCTCCACCTCCGACACATATCCTCTTGGTCAATCTTTCCTTAGTCATTCTCTCCATGTGCCCAAACCATTTCAAAACACCCTCTTATGCTCTCTCAACCACAGTCTTTTTATTTCCACACATCTCTCTTACCCTTACATTACTTACTCGATCAAACCACCTCACACCACACATTGTCCTCAAACATCTCATTTCCAGCACATCCACCCTCCTCCGCACAACTCTATCCATAGCCCACGCCTCTCAACCATATAACATTGTTGGAACAACTATTCCTTCAAACATACCCATTTTTGCTTTCCGAGATAATGTTCTCGACTTCCAAACATTCTTCAAGGCTCCCAGGATTTTCGCCCCCTCCCCCACCCTATATTCACTTCCTCTTCCATGGTTCCATCCGCTGCCAGATCCACTCCCAGATATCTAACACACTTTACTTCCTCCAGTTTTTCTCCATTCAAACTTACCTCCCAATTGACTTGACCCTCAACCCTACTGTACCTAATGACCTTGCTCTTATTCACATTTATTCTTAACTTTCTTCTTTCACGTGAATACAAATTTATTTTATTTATTTATTTATTTTCCTTTGTCGCTGTCTCCCGCGTTAGCGAGGTAGCGCAAGGAAACAGACGAAAGAATGGCCCAACCCGCCCACATACACATGTATATACATACACGTCCACACACACAAATATACATACCTATACATCTCAATGTACACACATATATATACACACAGATATATACATATATACACATGTACATAATTCATACTGTCTGCCTTTATTTGTTCCCATCGCCACCTCGCCACACATGGAATAACATCCCCCTCCCCCCTCATGTGTGCGAGGTAGCGCTAGGAAAAGACACCAAAGGCCCCATTCGTTCACGCTCAGTCTCTAGCTGTCATGTAATAATGCACTGAAACCACAGCTCCCTTTCCACATCCAGGCCCCACAGAACTTTGCATGGTTTACCCCAGACGCTTCACATGCCCTGGTTCAATCCATTGACAGCACGTCGACCCCAGTATACCACATCGTTCCAATTCACTCTATTCCTTGCACGCCTTTCACCCTCCTGCATGTTCAGGCCCCGCTCACTCAAAATCTTTTCCACTCCATCTTTCCACCTCCAATTTTGTCTCCCACTTCTCGTTCCCTCCACCTCTGACACATATATCCTCTTGGTCAATCTTTCCTTAGTCATTCTCTCCATGTGCCCAAACCATTTCAAAACACCCTCTTCTGCTCTCTCAACCACACTCTTTTTATTTCCACACACCTCTCTTACCCTTACATTACTTACTCGATCAAACCACCTCACACCACATATTGTCCTTAAACATCTCATTTCCAGCACATCCACCCTCCTCCGCACAACTCTATCCATAGCCCACGCCTCTCAACCATACAACATTGTTGGAACCACTATTCCTTCAAACATACCCATTTTTGCTTTCCGAGACAATGTTCTCGACTTCCAAACAAACTTCAAGGCTCCCAGAATTTTCGCCCTCTTCCCCACCCTATGATTCACTTCCGCTTCCATGGTTCCATCCGCTGCTAAATCCACTCCCAGATATCTAAAACACTTTACTTCCTCCAATTTTTCTCCATTCAAACTTACCTCCCAATTGACTTGATCCTCAACCCTACTGTACCTAATAACCTTGCTCTTATTCACATTTACTCTTAACTTTCTTCTTTTACACACTTTACCAAACTCCATCACCAGCTTCTGCAGTTTCTTACATGAATCAGCCACCAGCGATGTATCATCAGCGAACAACAACTGACTCACTTCCCAAGCTCTCTCATCCACAACAGACTGCATACTTGCCCCTCTTTCCAAAACTCTTGCATTCACCTCCCTAACAACCCCATCCAGAAACAAATTAAACAACCATGGAGACATCACACACCCCTGCCGCAAACCTACATTCACTGAGTACCAATCACTCCTCTCTTCCTACACGTACACATGCCTTACATCCTCGATAAAAACTTTTCACCGCTTCCAACAACTTGCCTCCCACACCATATATTCTTAAAACCTTCCACAGAGAATCTCTATCAACTCTATCATACGCCTTCTCCAGATCCATAAATGCTACATACAAATCCACTTGTTTTTCTAAGTATTTCTCACATACACTCTTCAAAGCAAACACCCGATCCACACATCCTCTACCACTTCTGAAACCACACTGCTTTTCCCAATCTGATGCTCTGCACATGCCTTCACCCTCTCAATCAATACCCTCCCATATAATTTACCAGAAATACTCAACAAACTTATACCTCTGTAATTTGAGCACTCACTTTTATCCCCTTTGCCTTTGTACAATGGCACTATGCAAGCATTCCGCCAATCCTCAGGCACCTCACCATGAATCATACATACATTAAATAACCTTACCAACCAGTCAACAATACAGTCACCCCCTTTTTTAATAAATTGCACTGCAATACCATCCAAACCTGCTGCCTTGCCGGCTTTCATCTTCCGTAAAGCTTTTACTACCTCTTCTCTATTTACCAAATCATTTTCCCTAACCCTCTCACTTTGCACACCACCTCGACCATAACACCCTATATCTGCCACTCTATCATCAAACACATTCAACAAACCTTCAAAATACTCACTCCATCTCCTTCTCACATCACCACTACTTGTTATCACCTCCCCATTAGCCCCCTTCACTGAAGTTCCCATTTGCTCCCTTGTCTTACGCACTTTACTTACCTCCTTCCAAAACATTTTTTTATTCTCCCTAAAATTTAATGATACTCTCTCACCCCAACTCTCATTTGCCCTCTTCTCCACCTCTTGCACCTTTCTCTTGACCTCCTGCCTCTTTCTTTTATACCTCTCCTACTCATTTGCATTTTTTCCCTGCAAAAATCGTACAAATACCCCTCTCTTCTCTTTCACTAATAATCTTACATCTTCATCCCACAACTCACTACCCTTTCTAATCAACCCACCTCCCACGCTTCTCATGCCACAAGCATCTTTTGCGCAAGCCATCACTGCTTCCCTAAATACATCCCATTCCTCCCCCACTCCCCTTACCTCCTTTGTTCTCACCTTTTTCCATTCTTTACTCAGTCTCTCCTGGTACTTCCTCACACAAGTCTCCTTCCCAACCTCACTTACTCTCACCACTCTCTTCACCCCAACATTCTCTCTTCTTTTCTGAAAACCCCCACAAATCTTCTCCTTCGCCTCCACAAGATAATGATCAGACATCCCTCCAGTTGCACCTCTCAGCACATTTACATCCAAAAGTCTCTCTTTCGTGCGTCTATCAATTAACACGTAATCCAATAACGCTCTCTGGCCATCTCTCCTACTTACATACGTATACTTATGTATTCTCGCTTTTTAAACCAGGTATTTCCAATCACCAGTCCTTTTTCAGCACATAAATCTATAAGCTCTTCACCATTTCCATTTACAACACTGAACATTCCATGTATACCAACTATTCCCTCAACTGCCACATTACTCACCTTTGCATTCAAATCACCCATCACTATAACCCGGTCTTGTGCATTAAAACCACTAACACACAAATTCAGCTGCTCCCAAAACACTTGCCTCTCATGATCTTTCTTCTCATGCCCAGGTGCATATGAACCAATAATCACCCATCTCTCTCCATCAACTTTCAGTTTTACCCATATCAATCTAGGATTTACTTTCTTACTCTCTATCACACACTCCCACAACTCCTGATTCAGGAGTAGTGCTACCCCTTCCCTTGATCTTGTCCTCTCACTAACCCCTGACTTTACTCCCAAGACATTCCCAAACCACTCTTCCCCTTTACCCTTGAGCTTCGTTTCACTCAGAGCCAAAAGATCCAGGTTCCTTTCCTCAAACATACTACCTATCTCTCCTTTTTTCTCATCTTGGTTACGTCCACACAAATTTAGACACCCCAGTCTGAGCCTTCGAGGAGGATGAGCACTCCTCGCGTGACTGCTTCTTCTGTTTCCCCTTTTAGAAAGTTAAAATACAAGGAGGGGAGGGTTTCTGGCCCCCCGCTCCCGTCCCCTTTAGTCGCCTTCTACGACAAGTGAGGAATGCGTGGGACGTATTCTTTCTCCCCTATCCCCAGGGATAGCGGGTGGCTGGAAATCCTCCATTTTCCAAAAGAAGGAACAGAGAAGGGGGCCAGGTGAAGATATTCCCCAGTCCTCTGTTCTTAACACTAACTCGCTAACGCGGGAAATGGTGAATAGTATGAAAGCATATATATATATATATATATATATATATATATATATATATATATATATATATATATATATATATATGCCTATACATTTCAACGTATACACATATATACATACACAGACATATACATGTATACACATGTATATAATTCATACTTGCTGCCTTTATTTCTTCCCGTAGCCACCCCGCCTCACATGAAACGACAACCCCTCCTGCTTTTTAAACCAGGTATTCCCAATATATATATATATATATATATATATATATATATATATATATATATATATATATATATATATATATATATGGGAGCGGGGGGGGGGGGCCTAGAAATCCTCCCCTCCTGTTTTCTATTTTCCAAAAGAAGGAACACAGAAGGGGCCAAGTGAGGATATTTCCTCTATGGCTCAGTCTTCTGTTCTTAATGTTATCTCACTAACATGGGAAATGGCGATTACGTATGAAAATAAGAAAAGGAAAGATAATTATATATTTATATATATATATATATATATATATATATATATATATATATATATATATATATATATATATATATATATATATGACTATGAGTCCACGGGGAAAATGAAGCACGAAAAGTTCCCAAGTGCATTTTCGCGTAATAATCACATCATCAGGGGAGACACAAGAGAGAAATATAACAGTCAGTTGATATACATCGAAGAGACGAAGCTAGGACGCTATTTGACCCCACAGAACTTTCCATGGCTTACCACAGACGCTTCACACGCCCTGGTTCAATCCATTGACAGCACGTCGACCCCGGTATACCACATCGTTTCAATTCACTCTATTCCTTGCACGCCTTTCATCCTCCTGTATGTTCAGGCCCCGATCACTCAAAATCTTTTTCACTCCATCTTTCCACCTCCAATTTGTTCTCCCACTTCTCCTCGTCCCTCCACCTCTGACACATATATCCTCTTGGTTAATGTTTCCTCTCTCATTGTCTCCATGTGACTAAACTATTTCAAAACACCCTCTTCTGCTCTCTCAACCACACTCTTTTTATTACCACACATCTCTCTTACCCTATCATTACTTACTCGAGCAAACTACCTCATACCACATATTGTCCTTAAACATCTCATTTCCAGCACATCCACCCTCCTCCGCACAACTCTATCTATAGCCCATGCCTCGCAACCATATAAGATTGTTGGAACCGCTATTCCTTCAAGCATACCCATTTTTGCTTTCCGAGATAATGTTTTCGACTTCCACACATTCTTCAACGCTCCCAGAACTTTCGCCCCCTTCCCCACCCTATGATTCACTTCCGCTTCCATGGTTCCATCCGCTGACAAATCCACTCCCAGATATCTAAAACAGTTCACTTCCTCCAGAGTCTCTCCATTCAAACTTACTTCCCAATTGACTTGTCCCTCAACCCTACAGTACCAAATAACCTTGCTCTTATTCACATTTACTCTCAGCTTTCTTCTTTCACACACTTTACCAAACTCAGTCACCAGCTTCTGCAGTTTCTCACACGAATCAGCCACCAGCGATGTGTCATCAGCGAACAACAACTGACTCACTTACCAAGCTCCCTCATCCCCAACAGACTGCATACTTGCCCCTCTTTCCAAAACTCTTGCATTCACCTCCCGTAACAACCCCATCCACAAAAAAGTTAAACAACTATGGAGACATCACACACCCCTGCCGCAAACCTACATTCACTGAGAACCAATCACTTTCCTCTCTTACATGCCTCACATACTCGATAAAAACTTTTCAGTGCTTCTAACAACTTGCCTCCCACACCATATATTCTTAATACCTTCCACAGAGCATCTCTATCAACTCTATCATATACCTTCTCCAGATCCATAAATGCTACATACAAATCCATTTGCTTTTCTAAGTATTTCTCACATACATTCTTCAAAGCAAACACCTGATCCACACATCCTCTAACACTTCTGAAACCACACTGCTCTTCCCCAATCTGATGCTCTGTACATGCCATCACCCTCTCAATCAATACCCTCCCATATAATTTCCCAGGAATACTCAACAAACTTATACCTCTGTAATTTGAGCACTCACTTTTATCCCCTTTGCCTTTGTGCAATGGCACTATGCAAGCATTCCTCCAATCCTCAGGCACCTCACCATGAGTCATGCATACATTAAATAACCTTACCAACCAGTCAACAATACAGTCACCCCCTTTTTTAAGAAATTCCACTGTAATACCATCCAAACCCGCTGCCTTGCCGGCTTTCATCTTCCGCAAAGCTTTTACTACCTCTTCTGTGTTTACCAAATTATTCTCCCTAACCTTCTCACTTTGCACACCACCTCGACCAAAATACACTATATCTGCCACTCTATCATCAAACACATTAAACAAACCTTGAAAATACTCACTCCATCTCTTTCTCACATCACCACTACTTGTTATCACCTCCCCATTAGCCCCCTTCACTGAAGTTCCCATTTGTTCCCTTGTCTTACGCACTTTATTTACCTCCTTCCAGAACATCTTTTTATTCTCCCTAAAATTTAATGATACTCTCTCATCTCAACTCTCATTTGTCCTCTTTTTCACCTCTTGCACCTTTCTCTTGACCTCCTGCTTCTTTCTTTTATACATCTCCTAGTCATTTGCATTATTTCCCTGCAAAAATCGTCCAAACGCCTCCCTCTTCTCTTTCGCTAATAATCTTACTTCTTCATCCCACCACTCACTACCCTTTCTAATCAACCCACCTCCCACGCTTCTCATGCCAGAAGCATCGTTTGCGCAACCCATCACTGCTTCCCTAAATAATCCCATTCCTCCCCCACTCCCCTTACGTCCTTTTTCTAACCTTTTCCATTCTGTTCCATTCCATTCTCACCACTCTCTTCACCCCAACATTCTCTCTTTCTGAGAACCTCTGGAAATCTTCACCTTCGCCTCCACAAGATAATGATCAGCCATCCCTTCAGTTGCACCTCTCAGCACATTAACATCCAAAAGCCTCTCTTTCGCGCGCCTATCAATTAACACGTAATCCAATAACGCTCTCTGGCCATCTCTCCTACTTACATACGTATACTTATTTATATTTCTCTTTTTAAACCAGGTATTCCCAATCAACAGTCCTTTTTCAGCACATAAATCTAAAAGCTCTTCACCATTCCCATTTACAACACTGAACACCCCATGTATACCAATTGCTCCCTCAACTGCCACATTACTCACCTATGCATTCAAATCACCCATCACTATAACCTGGTCTCGTGCATGAAAACTACTAACGCACTCACTAAGCTGCTCCCAAAAACTTGCCTCTCATGATCTTTCTTATGTCCACGTGCATATGCACCAATAATAACCCATCTCTCTCCATGCACTTTCAGTTTTACCCTTATCAATCTAGAGTTTACTTTCTTACACTCTATGACATACTCCCACCACTCCTGTTTCAGGAGCAGTGCTACTCCTTCCCTTGCTCTTGTCCTCTCACTAACCCCTGACTTTACTCGCAAGACATTCCCAAACCACAAGGAAACGGAAAATACAAGGCGCCAAATGCTTTCGCATAATTACATCGTTAAGACTGAGCAAATATGAAGAGAACCAGACTGTAACACACCAGCCGCCTCTGGGTGGGGCCGGCAGATGAATTAAGAAACAGGTGAAGGATTAGGGCAAAGGTCGCTCTCGACGCCCTCGCCTCTCTCAAGTTACAAACTCAGGTTAACCTGTTCTGGGATTTACCCGTTTGGCCAATATACATTTCATTACAAACTTTACAGAGTAAACACCTTGTGATATGGTATTAGAACCAAAGTATTCTTTTTGATGAATTTGTCTTCCTTCTTATCACAATAGCAGGTCTTCCTTGCTTAACGTATGCATCTGTCAATAACCTTCTCAGGATAATTAAGTTATCTTGAATTATCATAAATATGATCAATTTCTTCCTTTATGAATTCAGGATGGCAAATTCTAAAGGCCCAAAGAAACATACCCATAAAAGTAGAGTCTCTGTTAGCGTCGTGATGGTTGGAGAAATTATGAATGTATGCATCAACTTGGGTAAGTTTCCCATAAAATTTGGACTTGAGACACGTATCTCATCTTATCATTACGGTGTCTAAAAATGGAAATGAATTACTAACTTCCTCTTCCGTTTTTAAAGTTATAGAGGAAACCAAGTTGTATTTTTCTTCTAAAAAATTCCCGAGTATCATGACTGGCAAGTCATAGACATGAGACATCATCGACATGTCTGCACTTTGGCAAATCATCGACATGTCTGCACTTCGGAAAATGTAAATGTACAGATTTGAGGAACGAATATAGTTTGAAAGAGTTCTATAAATAAATGTGAAGCAATGGGCGAGAGGGAATAACTCACTGCGCATCCAAACGTTTGTAAAATGTTCCATTATCTCAAAAAACATTGTCCATTATACTTAAATCTATAAGTCTAAGATATGACTATGACTAACCGGAAGCCCTAATCTACATAGCTCCTCGCAATGTAATCTAACAAATCATGTAATGGAACTTTTGTGAAAAGAGAATCTACACAGAAACTAATATATGAACATGGATCATTGTGGTCTGTAAATACCACTGAATTCAAACAGCAACACAAAATTAGGTATCACCGACACTGTTTGTGGTAGTTGTACAGAATAGACTTATGTATTAGTATGGCAGGAGTGGGAAGACATACACAATTTCTAAAGAAGAAGACCTGTATGTAAACTTATCGTGTAGCAAAGGAGGTGCACATAATGTCAGTCGTGGATCTGAAACAGAATATCTATCAAATTTGTACTTAAACGTATCTGTTGTACTGCTTTTCAATAATTCTTATTGGTGGACCATTCCATACGTAAACAATCCTGTGGAAGAAACAGTATTTCCCCTTATTCGAGGGAAAATATTTGCCTACGAGCTTATGTCTATTATTACGAGTGAAATTAGACGAATGTATCCTTAAGGAGAATATCAGATGGAAGTAATCGAAACCTTTAATGATTTTGAATACCTGTATCAGATCACCTCTCAACCTTCTCTAATCTAAAATAAATAGATTTAATTCGCTCAGTCTGCTCTCATAGGATTTGTTTCTCAGTCCGGGAATCATCTTGGTAGCTCGCCTTGCACTCTCTCCATTCTATGTCTTTCCTTAAGTAAGGTGACCAAAACTGAACAGAATATTCAAGATGGGGACGCATCCGTGGGTTGTAAAGAGTGAGAATAATTTCCCTAGACTTAGATTCGAAAGTCCTTTCCATAAATCCAAGAATTTTTTTTTTTCATTTTTTTCACTATTTCTGTACATGGCTTTCTTGGGCTTAGGTCACCCGAGATTATAGCACCCAAGTCTCTTTTCTCAATGACCTTTCGTAGCTCAGCAAACTTCTTATTGTAAATTGCCTTTTCATTTTCACTATTGATACACTAAAGTCTGCCTTATCGAAATCAAAATTCATTTGCTATTCCTGGCCCATCCACCAGTTTGTCTATGTCCGTTGGAAGCTGCAGACGGTCAGTTTCTGTTGCAGATTAACTTTCCGCCTTAGTAACATCCGCGAACTTAGAGGTCTTACAGTGAAGCCCATCATCAATATCATTGATATATTTGAGATAGAGAAACGGTCCGAAGGCTGACCCCTGTGGCACACCACTTGTTACGTCTAACCATTCTGAGGTTTGACCATTATCCACTATTGTGTTTACTGCTAGTCAACTAACTTTCTAACCATCGAAGTGCAACCCCATCTTTACCACGTGACTTAAATTTTGTTAGTAACCTTTGATGTGGAACTTTATCGAGTGTTTTCTGAAAATCTACATAGATGATATGAACTGCTTTACTTTCATTATACATATTGATTATTCATATAAGTAATCAAGCGTGAGCGACTTCGTCCAAAATCATGCTGAGAATCGTCATTATCAAGTGGTGGTTTCCAAAATAGTTTACAGTCTTATCCCGCATGATGGTTTCCATAAGTTTATCAACTACAAACGTGAAGTTGATTGGACGAGAGTTCCAGGGCAGTGATTCATTACCTTACCTTGGGACATCGGTGTTACACTGGCAGATTTCCGTTTCAGATCTGGAACATTTTCCGTAGCGAGTGACTTTTGGAAAACAGCAGCCAATGGCTTATGTATATCATTTTGCGCCTCTTTCACTGTCTTCTGATGAAACGTATTCGGTTCTGCAATTCTATTTATTTTCATACCACTCAGAGCTGATAGTATATCTTTGTGTCAACATTTTGCAAAACGTATCTTCAGTTGTAAATACAAATGAAAAAAAGACATCGTTTATAACCCTTGCTATGGCTTCGTTGTCTTGAAACAAGTCACAATTAACTATAAAACTCTTCAGGTTTCTTTTGCTATTTTCAGCAACATACGCTTCATACTGACGTCTGCTTAGACGCATAAGTCTCAGTTTCCCTACGAAATATCCATTACTTACTGTCATGTTGGTCATACGCACTGACACACATGTTTCCTCCACTATCATGAAAGTATTACTGAATTTTTTTTCCAATGTACGTCCATATATTTTCATAAACGATATCATCCCAGGTTTGCTTGTCAGTAGCGGTGCGAAGACCATCAAAATTTACAAGTAGAAAATTCTAAGTTTCTTTTCGTGACTTTCGTGTAGACCAGCATTATAGGCTATGTTGAAGGTTAACTTAAAAGTGATTTCGTAAGTTAGCAAACGTCTCTCCTACTGCACCATTACGTGCGAGATGCTCATTTGTAGCTAGAACTGAATCATCGTGTCAGGCATCTATTAAGCAGATTTCGGTAGAGCCCACCTGTCTCGCCTTAGACACCGGTATGTAAATCTTGTTCATTATAAATGTCTATAATCTGATCATTCGGTCTTTTGTTTACCTCAGGTGTCTCTGCTGGTGGCTTATAAGCTAATCCTAACGTCATTTTCTTGTGATACTTATCTTTAATTTCGACAAAAATGAAGTTAGTTTTATTAACAGCCAAAATATTTTAAGTAAGCGATTAAGATGCGATTTAAGATGGATTAACAAAATCCGTGGTGTTTTGCACATGAGATTTTGAAATTGGTATCAACTTAGGGAGTTAACAATTTACTAAGCTATGCAGACATTCTACAGCCAACAGTACACACAGAGCTAATCACAGTGGGTGAGGGATGACGCTATTTATGTGTATTCACTGCGCCAGCCAGACATGTGGGGCAAGCCAGGACTGACAGCTGAACGTGACTTTATGAGTCAGGTTTGTGTCTCGGTAATGAGTTCATGGTTGAGTTGAGATGTTTCTTGGGTGAGGTTGTTGTATCAGCCTCTGGGGTCGTGTTACACGCTTGACTAAGCTTCCGTCATCGTACAATAATGAGGAAGATCATGTACCCAAAGACTTAGAGCACGTGCCACTTAGTATCCATTTTCCTACTGAATAATAGACTGGTGGCGTTATCAGGAAGGCAGCTTAAGAAGAAGTGATCACAATAAAGAGCATCTTGGTGCTGTGGGGTTTGTTGCGGTACACTAGCTGGAGGAAGGCGATAGTGAGAGTTTCAAAAATTAACAGGTCGAGAATACTTAAGTGAGTGAATGTCATCTGCTGAAACATTAAAGCTAATTATTTCAGGGTTCATTTGTAGGTCAAGGCCAGGAGAAGGAACTCCCACCAAAATTTTTTTTTTTTTTATCATCATAAGTGAGTCGAACGCTGTAACACAAGTGAGAAAGAAACTGGTAAATTTTTATTCCATTATATAATATTTTCACACCATAGTTTTCAGAAATTATTACGTCGCTACGTGGATACTGATGGGGTGATAACATGGTGAGTACCAGTGCCTTCCGGGAAATAGCAAGAGAAAGAGGCGGGAGAGAAGATGGTGAAGTAGCTGACAGAGAAGCTTCTTCAATACGTCAGTATCGAACTGTGCTGGTCACATGTATTGGCTACTGTGACAGTTAGCTGTGAGCTATGAAGGGTCGGAATTGGTGCTTCAATATAAACATAAATATATACGTACATATGTGAGAGAGAGAGAGAGAGAGAGAGAGAGAGAGAGAGAGAGAGAGAGAGAGAGAGAGAGAGAGAGAGAGAGAGAGAGAGAGTGTGTGTGTGTGTGTGTGTGTGTGTGTGTGTGTGTGTGTGAGTGTGTGTGTGTGTGTGTGTGTGTGTGTGTGTGTGTGTGTGTGTGTGTTTCTGGCGTTACCGGACTTCGTCTGCAGGTCTGTTAGAGAGCCAGTGTAATATGCAAAAGACCTGGTGACACTGCAACTGAGAAATACACGGGATCAAACATCTGCTTCCCCTCTGAAGACCGTCTTGATTCAGCCAATCTCTGCCATAACACACCGCTCCAACCCTTCTAGCTATTGCTCCATCGCTCCCACTTCTGCTGTATAATAAGTTCATTTAAATATGCTTCTGCATTATTTCATATATGTTGGTATGTTTTTTTACAATGTTAGTAGTGTCCATGTGATAGTGACCACAGTGGGTGGACCTTCAGATGTATCAGTTGTTCTTTAGTGAAACTTTTCTTAACTCTCGCCTTCTTAGAATCTCATTCCCTTGTTGCATATCACCAGTATAGTCTTCGCGGTGTTGGATCCACTGGTGTTCTTCGCTTCTCCTTGACCCACATTTAGTCCTCCTCTCTAAGGGAGTTTCGTGAGCGATCTGTCATGGCTCACAACGTCTCTAAACCATCTGACAAGGTGTGACATGAGCCTATGCTCACTAAACTTCCTTCCTTTCGACTTTCTGCTTCTCTGTGTTCCTTAATGCACCTCTCCTCCCTCCCAGTCATGACTCTGCCGTAGTCGTTGAAGGGCCAACTTCCCGCTCTTCTCCCACCAATAGTGGCGTCATTCAGGGTCATGTTCTATCCTCTACTGTCTTTCCTCCCTCTTCAGCTTCTAACCCTATTTACTCTCAACGTTCATCATGCCAGTGAACACATCAAACTCACGTTCCCTTTATTCTTCACTCCCATGTCTCGCAATAAACATATTTGCTCTCTTAACTTAGACCTTCGCAACATTGTGGAATAGGAAACGCAAACCCTATTAAATTCAACAGTGTCAAAACGTAATATCATCCTATCTTTCTATAACTCAGCCGTTTCCTACAACTCCTTTTCATAACATCTCAGTTCAACCTTGATATGGTATAAACAAGTTGATCATACCCTCATCCTCCACACGATCCTGTTCACATACCTGGAGCGGAATTAAAAGTGTTCCAAGTCTTCCTTCATGATTCTGCTAACACCTCGCTCCAGCCATCACTCTCTGTCGGCTGTGCTGTTGCTTCTATCTCTACTGTCAACAGTTGCTATTTCGGCCGCTGATTTCGTGGACTGTGCTAGTGTGGCTCAACCCCCGTTGCCTGGACTAGTGGCACACATATGGCTGCTGCTTCCCATACCTTCTGTTGGACACCAGCCACACGAAGGTGCAGCGTTCTCCTTTGTCTTTTGTACTTCCCTTATACTATCACCTTTCCAACTTCAAAAGTCTCTGTGCAACCAACGGAGGGACTCAATCCTTCCTGAATTCCTTCTTCTTTATCCAATTATCTTACCATTCATCCAACTGGTCGTGCCATTTCAGCTAACATAAGAAAAAAAGACCATGACTGGGGTATGGTTATGCCTGGGTTGTGATAAAAAAGGTTGCCGTTGACAGCATGACTGACTAATACTAACAGATAGTTGTTGCGAGATGATAAGTCGTGGTGGCAGAACCATGATTGTTGTAAAAACCAACGAAAAAAATGAGCCTCCGGAACATGGGCACGCTAGAGGGACACGAGACTCAAGGGTCGGCCCACCTGGACACCAGTCACCCTCGGCAGGAGTTCTAGCCGCAGGAGAAGCAGGCGGTCCCCAGCAGAGCAGGTCACTGTTTCTCACTATAGCCCACTTCACTCTTCCCTACCCTATCCCATACCACCACCCTCCTTCCCTCGTCTTCCTCCTCCTCCTCACCGCCCCTCGTCCTCCTCCTGATCCTCACCGCCCCCCGTCTTCCTCCTGCTACTAAACGTCCCTCATCCTGCTCCTTCTCCTCACTGCCCTTCGTCCTGTACTGCTCCTCACCGCCCCTCGTTCTGCTCCTGCTCCTCACCGCCCCTCGTCCTGCCCCTCAGCTACCCTCGTCTTGCGCTTCACCGCCCCTCGTCCTACCCCTCACCTCTCCTCGTCCTGCCCCTCACCGCCCTTCGTCCTGCCTTCACCGCCCCTCGTCCTGCCCCTCACTGACCCTCGTCCTGCCCCTCACCGCCCCTTGTCCTGCCCTTCACCGCCCTTCGTCCTGCCCCTCAACAGTACCGTCTACCGGCGCTCGTGCCGGATAATGACCAGCAGTAATGGCTACGGTAAAGCCCGTAACGAGGGGGAAGGTAGCTGCCACCATTGTCCTCACCTGGTTGATCCGGCCGTAATGGTTCACCGGAGACACTCGTACTTACTCCATCATATCCGAATGGTCATTAGTCGATTTCGAGTGGTCTCTCTCAGGACGGGGGAGTACCGCAAGGAGATGGGAAACACCACAAGTAGATCGGCAATATCAAGCTGGCATTCACCACCGGAGCAAAAGACCTTGCCAAGGACGCTCTCCAGGAAATCCTGTCTAATTCCGTGTCATAAAAAACGGGATGCGCTTGCTTGTATAGAACCCATAGAACCAGAGCACCCTCCCGCTCACGGGCAGTGCCTATACATCACGTTCGTCACTACCCTGGATACGCAAGTGAACTATCGGGAGAATAAATGACACCAAGGTGTGCCCCCCCCTAAACATCCTCTCCCTAGTACCGGCAACTGATCTGGATTCGCCCAAGTTTAAAGTACCTGAACTGGTAAATCACTCCTTGATGTATACACTTAACGTACTATCCACTACTGTATGTGTTATATACATATTAATACAACACCAACTATTGAGACTTGTGTCAGTTGTTCAGTAGGCAAGGCCGAGTCGAAGACTTACACTCAACTCAGACGTTATCAGCTTTTGATGTAACTGCGTCAGCCCTGAAGATTGAACGGCTGAGTCTAAGTATGTCGGCTGAGAAGTACGTCGCATCCCCGGAACTGAATGTAATCACCTCAGAAGTGTGAGCAACGTGCCACCATATTAGCAAATATGTACGAGGTTTAATATGTAAACTGTGATATAACACAAATACATACATACATACATACATACATACATACATACATACATACATATATATAT
This sequence comes from Panulirus ornatus, assembly GCF_036320965.1. NCBI lineage: Eukaryota > Metazoa > Arthropoda > Malacostraca > Decapoda > Palinuridae > Panulirus > Panulirus ornatus. The sequence goes on along the minus strand of NC_092241.1, from coordinate 42,272,103 downwards.
ATATATATATATATATATATATATATATATATATATATATATATATATATATATATATTTTTTTTTTTTTTTTTTTTCTTTGTCGCTGTCTCCCCCGTTTGCGAGGTAGCGCAAGGAAATAGACGAAAGAAATGGCCCAACCCACCCCCATACACATGTATATACATACGTCCACACACGCAAATATACATACCTACACAGCTTTCCATGGTTTACCCCAGACGCTTCACATGCCCTGATTCAATCCACTGACAGCACGTCAACCCCGGTATACCACATCGATCCAATTCACTCTATTCCTTGCCCTCCTTTCACCCTCCTGCATGTTCAGGCTCCGATCACACAAAATCTTTTTCACTCCATCTTTCCACCTCCAATTTGGTCTCCCACTTCTCCTCGTTCCCTCCACCTCCGACACATATATCCTCTTGGTCAATCTTTCCTCACTCATTCTCTCCATGTGCCCAAACAATTTCAAAACACCCTCTTCTGCTCTCTCAACCACGCTCTTTTTATTTCCACACATCTCTCTTACCCTTACGTTACTTACTCGATCAAACCACCTCACACCACACATTGTCCTCAAACATCTCATTTCCAGCACATCCATCCTCCTGCGCACAACTCTATCCATAGCCCACGCCTCGCAACCATACAACATTGTTGGAACCACTATTCCTTCAAACATACCCATTTTTGCTTTCCGAGATAATGTTCTCGACTTCCACACATTCTTCAAGGCTCCCAGAATTTTCGCCCCCTCCCCCACCCTATGATCCACTTCCGCTTCCATGGTTCTATCTGCTGCCAGATCCACTCCCAGATATCTAAAACACTTTACTTCCTCCAGTTTTTCTCCATTCAAACTTACCTCCCAATTGACTTGACCCTCAACCCTACTGTACCTAATAACCTTGCTCTTATTCACATTTACTCTTAACTTTCTTCTTTCACACACTTTACCAAACTCAGTCACCAGCTTCTGCAGTTTCTCACATGAATCAGCCACCACCGCTGTATCATCAGCGAACAACATCTGACTCACTTCCCAAGCTCTCTCATCCCCAACAGACTTCATACTTGCCCCTCTTTCCAAAACTCGCATTCACCTCCCTAACAACCCCACCCATAAACAAATTAAACAACCATGGAGACATCACACACCCCTGCCGCAAACCTACATTCACTGAGAACCAATCACTTTCCTCTCTTCCTACACGTACACATGCCTTACATCCTCGATAAAAACTTTTCACTGCTTCTAACAACTTGCCTCCCACACCATATAATCTTAATACCTTCCACAGAGTATCTCTATCAACTCTATCATATGCCTTCTCCAGATCCATAAATGCTACATACAAATCCATTTGCTTTTCTAAGTATTTCTCACATACATTCTTCAAAGCAAACACCTGATCCACACATCCTCTACCACTTCTGAAACCACACTGCTCTTCCCCAATCTGATGCTCTGTACATGCCTTCACCCTCTCAATCAATACCCTCCCATATAATTTACCAGGAATACTCAACAAACTTATACCTCTAGAAATTTGAGCACTCACTCTTATCCCCGTTGCCTTTGTACAATGGCACTATGCACGCATTCCGCCATTCCTCAGGCACCTCACCATGAGTCATACATACATTGAATAACCTTACCAGCCAGTCAATGATACAGTCACCCCCTTTTTTAATAAATTCCACTGCAATACCATCCAAACCTGCTGCCTTGCCGGCTTTCATCTTCCGCAAAGCTTTTACTACCTCCTCTCTGTTTACCAAATCATTTTCCCTAACCCTCTCACTTTGCACACCACCTCGACCAAAACACCCTATATCTGCCACTCTATCATCAAACACATTCAACAAACCTTCAAAATACTCACTCCATCTCCTTCTCACATCACCACTACTTGTTATCACCTCCCCATTTGCGCCCTTCACTGAAGTTCCCATTTGCTCCCTTGTCTTACGCACTGTATTTACCTCCTTCCAGAACATCTTTTTATTCTCCCTAAAATTTAATGATACTCTCTCACCCCAACTCTCATTTGCCCTCTTTTTCACCTCTTGCACCTTTCTCTTGACCTCCTGTCTCTTTCTTTTATACATCTCCCACTAAATCTCATTTTTTCCCTGCAAAAATCGTCCAAATGCCTCTCTCTTCTCTTTCACTAATAGTCTTATTTCTTCATCCCACCACTCACTACCCTTTCTAATCAACTCACCTCCCACTCTTCTCATGCCACAAGCATCTTTTGCGCAATCCATCACTGATTCCCAAAATACATCCCATTCCTCCCCCACTCCCCTTACTTCCATTGTTCTCACCTTTTTCCACTCTGTACTCAGTCTCTCCTGGTACTTCCTCACACAAGTCTCCTTCCCAAGCTCACTTACTCTCACCACCCTCTTCACCCCAACATTCACTCTTCTTTTCTGAAAACCCATACAAATCTTCACCTTAGCCTCCACAAGATAATGATCAGACATCCCTCCAGTTGTACCTCTCAGCACATTAACATCCAAAAGTCTCTCTTTCGCGCGCCTGTCAATTAACACGTAATCCAATAACGCTCTCTGGCCATCTCTCCTACTTACATACGTATACTTATGTATATCTCGCTTTTTAAACCAGGTATTCCCAATCACCAGTCCTTTTTCAGCACATAAACCTACAAGCTCTTCACCATTTCCATTTACAACACTGAACACCCCATGTATACCAATTATTCCCTCAACTGCCACATTACTCACCTTTGCATTCAAATCACCCATTACTATAACCCGGTCTCGTGCATCAAAACCACTAACACACTCATTCAGCTGCTCCCAAAACACTTGCCTCTCATGATCTTTCTTCTCATGCCCAGGTGCATATGCACCAATAATCACCCATCTCTCTCCATCAACTTTCAGTTTTACCCATATTAATCGAGAATTTACTTTCTTACATTCTATCACATACTCCCACAACTCCTGTTTCAGGAGTAGTGCTACTCCTTCCCTTGCTCTTGTCCTCTCACTAACCCCTGACTTCACTCCCAAGACATTCCTAAACCACTCTTCCCCTTTACCCTTGAGCTTCGTTTCACTCAGAGCCAAAACATCCAGGTTCCTTTCCTCAAACATACTACCTCTCTCCTTTTTTCACATCTTGGTTACATCCACACACATTTAGACACCCCAGTCTGAGCCTTCGAGGAGGATGAGCACTCCCCGCGTGACTCCTTCTTCTGTTTCCCATTTTAGAAAGTTAAAAAAATATAAGGAGGGGAGGATTTCTGGCCCCCCGTTCCCGTCCCCTCTAGTCGCCTTCTACGACACGCGAGGAATGCGTGGGAAATATTCTTTCACCCCTATCCCCAGGAATATATATATATATATATATATATATATATATATATATATATATATATATATATATATATATATATATATATGCAAATAAGTGGGAGATGTATAAAAGAAAGAGGCAGGAGGTCAAGAAAAAGGAGCAAGAGGCGAAAAAGAGGGCAAATGAGGGTTGGGGTGAGAGAGTATCATTAAATTTTAGGCAGAATAAAAAGATGTTTTGGAAGGAGGTAAATACAGTGCGTAAGACAAGGGGACAAACGGGAACTTCAGTGAAGGGCGCAAATGGGGAGGTGATAACAAGTAGTGGAGATGGGAGAAGGAGATGGAGTGAGTATTTTGAAGGTTTGTTAAATGTGTTTGATGATAGAGTGGCAGATATAGGGTGTTTTGGTCGAGGTGGTGTGCAAAGTGAGAGGGTTAGGGAAAATGATTTGGTAAACAGAGAAGAGGTAGTAAAAGCTTTGCGGAAGATGAAAACCGGCAAGGCAGCGGGTTTGGATGGTATTGCAGTGGAATTTATTAAATAAGGGGGTGACTGTATTGTTGACTGGCTGGTAAGGTTATTTAATGTATGTATGGTTCATGGTGCTGTGCCTAAGGATTGGCGGAATGCTTGCATAGTGCCATTGTACAAAGGCAAAGGGGATAAAGATGAGTGCTCAAATTACAGAGGTATAAGTTTGTTGAGTATTCCTGGGGAAATTATATGGGAGGGCATTGACTGAGAGGGTGAAGGCATGTACAGAGCATCAGATTGGGGAAGAGCAGTGTCGTTTCAGAAGTGGTAGAGGATGTGTGGATCAGGTGTTTGCTTTGAAGAATGCATGTGAGAAATACTTAGAAAAGCAAATGGATTTGTATGTAGCATTTATGGATCTGGAGAAGGCATATGATGGAGTTGATAGAGATGCTCTGTGGAAGGTATTAAGAATATATAGTGTGGGAGGCAAATTGTTAGAAGCAGTGAAAAGTTTTTATCGAGGATGTAAGGCATGTGTACGTGTAGGAAGAGAGGAAAATGATTGGTTCTCAGTGAATGTAGGTTTGCGGCAGGGGTGTGTGATGTCTCCATGGTTGTTTAATTTGTTTATGGATGGGGTTGTTAGGGAGGTGAATGCAAGAGTTTTGGAAAGAGGGGCAAGTATGAAGTCTGTTGGGGATGAGAGAGCTTGGGAAGTGAGTCAGTTGTTGTTCGCTGATGATACAGCGGTGGTGGCTGATTCATGTGAGAAACTGCAGAAGCTGGTGACTGAGTTTGGTAAAGTGTGTGAAAGAAGAAAGTTAAGAGTAAATGTGAATAAGAGCAAGGTTATTAGGTACAGTAGGGTTGAGGGTCAAGTCAATTGGGAGGTAAGTTTGAATGGAGAAAAACTGGAGGAAGTAAAGTGTTTTAGATATCTGGGAGTGGATCTGGCAGCAGATGGAACCATGGAAGCGGAAGTGGATCATAGGGTGGGGGAGGGGGCGAAAATTCTGGGAGCCTTGAAGAATGTGTGGAAGTCGAGAACATTATCTCGGAAAGCAAAAATGGGTATGTTTGAAGGAATAGTGGTTCCAACAATGTTGTATGGTTGCGAGGCGTGGGCTATGGATAGAGTTGTGTGCAGAAGGATGGATGTGCTGGAAATGAGATGTTTGAGGACAATGTGTGGTGTGAGGTGGTTTGATCGAGTAAGTAACGTAAGGGTAAGAGAGATGCGTGGAAATAAAAAGAGCGTGGTTGAGAGAGCAGAAGAGGGTGTTTTGAAATTGTTTGGGCACATGGAGAGAATGAGTGAGGAAAGATTGACCAAGAGGATATATGTGTCGGAGGTGGAGGGAACGAGGAGAAGTGGGAGACCAAATTGGAGGAGGAAAGATGGAGTGAAAAAGATTTTGTGTGATCGGGGCCTGAACATGCAGGAGGGTGAAAGGAGGGCAAGGAAGAGAGTGAATTGGATCGATGTGTTATACCGGGGTTGACGTGCTGTCAGTGGATTGAATCAGGGCATGTGAAGCGTCTGGGGTAAACCATGGAAAGCTGTGTAGGTATGTATATTTGCGTGTGTGGACGTATGTATATACATGTGTACTGGGGGTGGGTTGGGCCATTTCTTTCGTCTGTTTCCTTGCGCTACCTCGCAAACGGGGGAGACGGCGACAAAGCAAAAAAGAATATATATATATATATATATATATATATATATATATATATATATATATATATATATATATATATATATATATATATTTATATATATCAATTTATCATACTCTGTCGCTGTCTCTTGGGTTAGCGAGGTAGCACAAGGAAACAGACAAAAGAATGGTCCAACCCACCTGCATACACATGTATATACTGCGTGTGTGTGTGTGTGTGTGTGTGTGTGTGTGTGTGTGTGTGTGTGTGTGTGTGTCTGCGTGTGTGTGTGTGTGTGTGTGTGTGTGTGTTACGAGGAGGAAGCTTTACACTCGTACTCACTCAGCCTGACAATCTTATATATATGTACCGCATATTCACTCCAATGCATACACGCCCACACACGCACATATATACACCTATACATTTTAACGTATACATACATATACATACACAGACATATACATACATACACATGTACATATTCATACTTTCTGCCTTCATCCATTACCGTCGCCACCCACCAAAACATGATTGGCACCCCCTACCCCCGCGCGCGCGCGAGGTAGCGATAGGGAAAGACAACAAAGGTCACATTCGTTCACACTCAGTCTCTAGCGGTCATGTGTAATGCACCGAAACCACAGCTCCCTTTCCACATCCAGTCCCCTCAAAACTTTCCGTGGTTTACCCCAGACGCCTCATATGCCCTGTTTCAATCCACTGACAGCACATCAACCCCTGTATACCATATCGTTCTGATTCACTCTACTCCTTGTACGCCTTTCACCCTCCTGTATGTTCAGGCCCCAAACCCTCATAATCTTTTTCACTCCATCCTTCCATCTCCAATTTGGTCTCCCACTTCTAATCGTTCCCTCCACTTCTGACACATATCCTCTTTGTCAATCTTTCCTCACTCATTCTCTCCATGTGACCAAACCATTTCAATACACTCTCTTCTGCTCTCTCAACCACACTTTTTTTATTACCACACATCTCTCTTATCCTTTCATTGGTTACTCGATCAAACCACCTCACACCACATATTGTCCTTAAACATCTCACTTCCAAAACATCCACTTCCTCCGCACAACCGTATCTATAGCCTACGCCTCGCAACCGTATAACATTGCTGGAACCACTATTCTTCCAAACATAGCCATTTTTGCTTTCCGATATAACGTTCTTGCCTTCCACACATTCTTCAACGCTCCCAGAACCTTCGCCACCTCCCCAACTCAGTGACTCACTTCCGCTTTCATGGTTCCATCTGGTGCCAAATCCACTTCAAGGTATCTAAAACACTTCACTTCCTCCAGTTTTTCTCCATTTAAACTTACCTCTCAATTGACTTGTCCCTCAATCCTGCTGAACCAGATAACCTTGCACTTATTCTCATATGCTCTCAGCTTCTTTCACACACTTTGCCTAACTCAGTCACCAGTTTCTGCAGTTTCTCATCCGAATCAGCCACCAGCGTTGTATCATCAGCGAACAACAACTGGCTCACTTCTCAAGCCCTCTCATCCACAACAGACTGCATACTTGCCCCTCTCTTCAAAACTCTTGCATTCACTTCCTTAACAACCCCATCCATAGACAAATTAAACAACTATGGAGACATAAAGCACCCCTGCCCCAGATCGACATTCACTGGGAACCAATCACTTTCCTCTACCACTTCTGAAACCACACTGCTCTTCCCCAATCTGATGCTCTGTACATGCCTTCACCCTCTCAATCAATACCCTCCCATATAATTTACCAGGAATACTCAACAAACTTATACCTCTGTAATTTGAGCACTCACTCTTATCCCCTTTGCCTTTGTACAATGGCACTATGCACGCATTCCGCCAATCCTCAGGCACCTCACCATGAGTCATACATACATTAAATAACCTTACCAACCAGTCAATAATACAGTCACCCCCTTTTTTAATAAATTCCACTGCAATACCATCCAAACCTGCTGCCTTGCCGGCTTTCATCTTCCGCAAAGCTTTTACTACCTCTTCTCTGTTTACCAAATCATTTTCCCTAACCCTCTCACTTTGCACACCACCTCGACCAAAACACCCTATATCTGCCACTCTATCATCAAACACATTCAACAAACCTTCAAAATACTCACTCCATCTCCTTCTCACATCACCACTACTTGTTATCACCTCCCCATTTGCGCCCTTCACTGAAGTTCCCATTTGCTCCCTTGTCTTACGCACTTTATTTACCTCCTTCCAGAACATCTTTTTATTCTCCTAAAATTTAATGATACTCTCTCACCCCAACTCTCATTTGCCCTCTTTTTCACCTCTTGCACCTTTCTCTTGACCTCCTGTCTCTTTCTTTTATACATCTCCCACTCAATTGCATTTTTTCCCTGCAAAAATCGTCCAAATGCCTCTCTCTTCTCTTTCACTAATAATCTTACTTCTTCATCCCACCACTCACTACCCTTTCTAATCAACCACCTCCCACTCTTCTCATGCCACAAGCATCTTTTGCGCAATCCATCACTGATTCCCTAAATACATCCATTCCTCCCCCACTCCCCTTACTTCCATTGTTCTCACCTTTTTCCATTCTGTACTCAGTCTCTCCTGGTACTTCCTCACACAAGTCTCCTTCCCAAGCTCACTTACTCTCACCACCCTCTTCACCCCAACATTCACTCTTCTTTTCTGAAAACCCATACAAATCTTCACCTTAGCCTCCACAAGATAATGATCAGACATCCCTCCAGTTGCACCTCTCAGCACATTAACATCCAAAAGTCTCTCTTTCGCGCGCCTGTCAATTAACACGTAATCCAATAACGCTCTCTGGCCATCTCTCCTACTTACATACGTATACTTATGTATATCTCGCTTTTTAAACCAGGTATTCCCAATCACCAGTCCTTTTTCAGCACATAAATCTACAAGCTCTTCACCATTTCCATTTACAACACTGAACACCTCATATATACCAATTATTCCCTCAACTGACATATTACTCACTTTGCATTCAAATCACCCATCACTATAACCCGGTCTCGTGCATCAAAACCACTAACACACTCATTCAGCTGCTCCCAAAACACTTGCCTCTCATGATCTTTCTTCTCATGCCCAGGTGCATATGCACCAATAATCACCCATCTCTCTCCATCAACTTTCAGTTTTACCCATATTAATCGAGAATTTACTTTCTTACATTCTATCACATACTCCCACAACTCCTGTTTCAGGAGTACTGCTACTCCTTCCCTTGCTCTTGTCCTCTCACTAACCCCTGACTTTACTCCCAAGACATTCCCAAACCACTCTTCCCCTTTACCCTTGAGCTTCGTTTCACTCAGAGCCAAAACATCCAGGTTCCTTTCCTCAAACATACTACCTTCTCTCCTTTTTTCACATCTTGGTTACATCCACACACATTTAGACACCCAGTCTGAGCCTTCGAGGAGGATGAGCACTCCCCGCGTGACTCCTTCTTCTGTTTCCCATTTTAGAAAGTTAAAAAATACAAGGAGGGGAGGATTTCTGGCCCCCGCTCCGTCCCCTCTAGTCGCCTTCTACGACACGCGAGGAATGCGTGGGAATATTCTTTCACCCCTATCCCCAGGGTAATATATATATTTATATATATATATTATATATATATATATATATATATATATATATATATATATATATATATATATATATAGCATGGGGAAAAATTTACTTGGGAAAAGCAAAGGGATTTGTATGTAGATTTATGGATCGGGGAGAAGGCATAGGGATGGAGTTGATAGAGATGCTCTGTGGAAGGTATTAAGAATAAAATTGTGTGGGGGGCCCAAATTGTTAGAAGCATTTTAAAAAGTTTTTATCGAGGATTTTAAGGATGTGTACGTGTAGGAAGGGGGGAAAATGTTTGGTTCTCAGTAAATTGTGGGTTTTTGCGGCAGGGGTGTGTGAGGGGTTCTCCATGGTTTTTTTAATTTGTTTATGGATGGGGTTGTTAGGGAGGTGAATGCAAGAGTTTTGGAAAGAGGGGCAAGTATGAAGTCTGTTGGGGATGAGAGAGCTTGGGAAGTGAGTCAGTTGTTGTTCGCTGATGATACAGCGGCTGGTGGCTGATTCATGTGAGAAACTGCAGAAGCTGGTGACTGAGTTTGGTAAAGTGTGTGAAAGAAGAAAGTTAAGAGTAAATGTGAATAAGAGCAAGGTTATTAGGTACAGTAGGGTTGAGGGTCAAGTCAATTGGGAGGTAAGTTTGAATGGAGAAAAACTGGAGGAAGTAAAGTGTTTTAGATATCTGGGAGTGGATCTGGCAGCAGATGGAACCATGGAAGCGGAAGTGGATCATAGGGTGGGGGAGGGGGCGAAAATTCTGGGAGCCTTGAAGAATGTGTGGAAGTCGAGAACATTATCTCGGAAAGCAAAAATGGGTATGTTTGAAGGAATAGTGGTTCCAACAATGTTGTATGGTTGCGAGGCGTGGGCTATGGATAGAGTTGTGTGCAGAAGGATGGATGTGCTGGAAATGAGATGTTTGAGGACAATGTGTGGTGTGAGGTGGTTTGATCGAGTAAGTAACGTAAGGGTAAGAGAGATGCGTGGAAATAAAAAGAGCGTGGTTGAGAGAGCAGAAGAGGGTGTTTTGAAATTGTTTGGGCACATGGAGAGAATGAGTGAGGAAAGATTGACCAAGAGGATATATGTGTCGGAGGTGGAGGGAACGAGGAGAAGTGGGAGACCAAATTGGAGGAGGAAAGATGGAGTGAAAAAGATTTTGTGTGATCGGGGCCTGAACATGCAGGAGGGTGAAAGGAGGGCAAGGAAGAGAGTGAATTGGATCGATGTGTTATACCGGGGTTGACGTGCTGTCAGTGGATTGAATCAGGGCATGTGAAGCGTCTGGGGTAAACCATGGAAAGCTGTGTAGGTATGTATATTTGCGTGTGTGGACGTATGTATATACATGTGGTTGGGGGGGGGTTGGGCCTTTTTTTCGTCTTTTTCCCTTTTGCGCTACCCTCGCAAACGGGGGAGACGGCGACAAAGCAAAAAAGAATTATATATTATATATATTAAAATTTATATATATATTATATATATTTATATATATTTTATTTATATATATATATTATATTTATATATATCAATTTATCATACTCTGTCGCTGTCTCTTGGGTTAGGGAGGTACCCAAAAGGGAAAACAGCCCAAAAAGAAGGGCCCCCAAACCCAACCTGCTACACATGTATATACTGCGTGTGTGTGTGTGTTTTGTGTGTGTGTGTTTGTGTGTGTTTTTTGTGTGTGTGTGTGTGTGTTCTGCGTTTTGTGTTGTGTGTGTGTGTGTGTGTTTTTAAAGAGGGGGGGAAGTTTTTACACTCGTACTCATCAGCCTGACAATCTTATATATTTTTAAACCGCAATTCACTCCAATCTACACGCCCACACACGCACATATATACACCTTTTTACATTTTAACGTATACATACATATACATACACAGACATATACATACATACACATGTACATATTCATACTTTCTGCCTTCATCCATTACCGTCGCCACCCACCAAAACATGATTGGCACCCCCTACCCCCGCGCGCGCGCGAGGTAGCGATAGGGAAAGACAACAAAGGTCACATTCGTTCACACTCAGTCTCTAGCGGTCATGTGTAATGCACCGAAACCACAGCTCCCTTTCCACATCCAGTCCCCTCAAAACTTTCCGTGGTTTACCCCAGACGCCTCATATGCCCTGTTTCAATCCACTGACAGCACATCAACCCCTGTATACCATATCGTTCTGATTCACTCTACTCCTTGTACGCCTTTCACCCTCCTGTATGTTCAGGCCCCAAACCCTCATAATCTTTTTCACTCCATCCTTCCATCTCCAATTTGGTCTCCCACTTCTAATCGTTCCCTCCACTTCTGACACATATCCTCTTTGTCAATCTTTCCTCACTCATTCTCTCCATGTGACCAAACCATTTCAATACACTCTCTTCTGCTCTCTCAACCACACTCTTTTTATTACCACACATCTCTCTTATCCTTTCATTGGTTACTCGATCAAACCACCTCACACCACATATTGTCCTTAAACATCTCACTTCCAAAACATCCACCCTCCTCCGCACAACCGTATCTATAGCCTACGCCTCGCAACCGTATAACATTGCTGGAACCACTATTCTTCCAAACATAGCCATTTTTGCTTTCCGATATAACGTTCTTGCCTTCCACACATTCTTCAACGCTCCCAGAACCTTCGCCACCTCCCCAACTCAGTGACTCACTTCCGCTTTCATGGTTCCATCTGGTGCCAAATCCACTTCAAGGTATCTAAAACACTTCACTTCCTCCAGTTTTTCTCCATTTAAACTTACCTCTCAATTGACTTGTCCCTCAATCCTGCTGAACCAGATAACCTTGCACTTATTCTCATATGCTCTCAGCTTCTTTCACACACTTTGCCTAACTCAGTCACCAGTTTCTGCAGTTTCTCATCCGAATCAGCCACCAGCGTTGTATCATCAGCGAACAACAACTGGCTCACTTCTCAAGCCCTCTCATCCACAACAGACTGCATACTTGCCCCTCTCTTCAAAACTCTTGCATTCACTTCCTTAACAACCCCATCCATAGACAAATTAAACAACTATGGAGACATAAAGCACCCCTGCCCCAGATCGACATTCACTGGGAACCAATCACTTTCCTCTCTTCCTACTCGTACACATGACTTCCATCCTCGATAAAAGAGAGAGAGTAAGTGCGCTTGGAAAGGAGATCTGTGTTAGGAAGTACCAAGAGAGATTGCGTGCAGAATGGAAAAAGATGAGAGCAAATGACTTATCTGGAGTGGGGGAGGAATGGGATGTATCTAGGGAAGCGCAAACATCCCAGTGGCATAAGAAAAGTGGGAGGTGGGCAGATTAGAAAGGGTAGTGAGTGGTGGGATGAAGAAAGATTGTTAGTGAAAGAGAAGAGAGAGGCATTTGGATGATTTTTGCAGGGAAATTGTGCAAATGACTAGATGTATGATAGAAAGAGGCAGGACGTCAAGAGAAAGGTGCAAGAGGTGAAAAAGGGGGCAAATGAGAGTTGGGGTGAAAGAGTATCGTTAAATTTTAGGGAGAATAAAAAGATGTTTTGGAAGGAGGTAGATAAAGTGCGTAAGACAAGAGAACAAATGGGAACATCGGTGAAGGGGGTAAATGGGGAGGTAGTAACAAGTAGTGATGAAGTGAGAAGGAGATGGAGTGAGTATTTTGAAGATTTCTTGAATGTGTTTGATGATAGAGTGGCAGATATAGGGTGTTTTGGTCGAGGTGGTGTGCGAAGTGAGAGGGTCAGGGGGATTGGTTTGCTAAACAGGGAAGAGGTAGTGAAAAATTTGCGGAAGAGGAAAGCCGGAAAGGCGGCGGCTTTGGATGGTATTGCTGTGGAATTTATTAAAAAAGGGTGTGACTGTGTTGTTGACTGGTTGGTGAGGATATTCATTGTATGCATGGTTCATAGTGAAGCGCCTGAGGATTGGCGTAATGCATGCATAGTGCCACCGTTCAAAGGCAAAAAGGTGTGTTCAAATTAAAGAGGTATAAGTTTGTTGAGTATTCTTGGGAAATTATATGGGAGGGCATTGACTGAGAGGGTGAAGGCATGTGCAGAGCATCAGATTAGGGAAGAGCAGTATGGTTTCAGAAGTGGTAGAGGATGTTTGGATCAGGTGTTTGCTTTGAAGAATGTATGTGACAAATGCTTAGAAAAACAAATGGGTATGTATGTAGCATTTATGGATCTGGAGAAGGCATATGATAGAGTTGATAGAGATGCTCTGTGGAAGATATTAAGAGTATATGGTGTGAGAGGTAAGTTGCTAGAATCAGTGAAAAGTTTATGTTGTATATATATATATATATATATATATATATATATATATATATATATATATATATATATATATATATATGTATGTATATATATATATATATATATATATATATATATATATATATATATATATATATATATATATATATATAGTTTAAAAGTTTCGGAAAAGTTCTTAGATTTTTGCGACCTCCAGCAGTTTTAGAAGGGCATGAGAGATGTATCGCATGATGATGATGTTGACTGGTGCCCGTGCATGAGAAATTTCTAGGTCCTCCACCACCTGTACAAGTCAGTGATAAGCGGCCACTGTCCGCCAAGCCACTAGTCCCAATAGAGAAATAGCGGAGAAACAAATGACTGTCAGGGAATCGATAAATTCACGGCAAAATTATCATCGACAGCAACGGTCTGCATATCCACCCGTCGGTCAAGATGAATAAATGAAGACAATATATCTTGTTATTGATTCGCGCTCTGGAAGACAGGAAATTCTTTATGGGGAAGAGTTGTTATTACACACGGAATCCCTTAGCAGGTGACCTAGACGCGTTATAACAAGAGGCGCAACAAAAGCCCGGGGAAGGCGGCTTCCCTAATGACATGGGGCGGCGCATCGTCCGGCACTCGGAGAGCCAATGATGGATGGCCAAGTGTGGCCCATTGATTATGTTGTCCACCAGGGGTGGAAGGGGAGCTTAGTGAAGGCTTACAGGTGTCATCCTTACGCTGCTGGACGGCATGTATCCTTTGGGGAGTGGAGGATGGGAGAGAGAGGTAGAGACAGAGTGATAGAGAGCTTCCAAAGTCTTGCAATGATAAATCTCTCTCTCTCTCTCTCCAGTTTAATATCTCTCGTCCGTCACCCAAGCTAGAGGATATCCCAATACCCTCACACACTGTTGTATCTGTTCCTCTATCAACAGTTTTCTGCAGTGAATTTTTACCATAAACATTCTTGTATCACCTTCATGTCTTATGTATCAAGATTCGTAATACTGATTGTCCCTTACTTGCTGTACCCAGAACTATTATCTGCTCGTAGGGCCCTGCTCATATTCCCTCAGTAAGTGACAAACATTCCCTCAGGGACCTAAAGTCATCCAACACAGCCTAGCTCACTGTGATGACATCGGAAGCCTATACTCTTCTCTCGAGCAACAGTACGAAGCTGTTGTTCAGATTCTGAAACATCTAAGTTAGGACACAGAACTGTTAACACTGAATCATTGTAATAAGTTATCAGAATCTCCACAGCTGATACATGACCTCTATAACATTTAAGATTTGTTTCAGTTTGCGAAACTGGAGAACAGTGGTAGGCAACGTCTTTTTACTTAGGTGCCATTATTACTTCCAGTGCCATTCCGTTTCTCTCTCTCTCTCCCCCCCCCCTCTCTCTCTCTCTCTCTCTCTCTCTCTCTCTCTCTATATATATATATATATATATATATATATATATATATATGTGTGTGTGTGTGTCGGATGTGGAGGGAACGAGGAGAAGAGGGAGACCAAATTGGAGGTGGAAAGATGGAGTGAAAAAGATTTTGTGTGATCGGGGCCTGAACATGCAGGAGGGTGAAAGGAGGGCAAGGAATAGAGTGAATTGGAGCGATGTGGTATACCGGGGTTGACGTGCTGTCAGTGGATTGAATCAAGGCATGTGAAGCGTCTGGGGTAAACCATGGAAAGCTGTGTAGGTATGTATATTTGCGTGTGTGGACGTATGTATATACATGTGTATGGGGGGGGTTGGGCCATTTCTTTCGTCTGTTTCCTTGCGCTACCTCGCAAACGCGGGAGAAAGGTTTAAGGGAATTTTAAGGGAAAAAAAGGGAAAGGGGGAAGGGAAAAGAAAGGAAAAGGGGAGAAAAAATGGTAATGCCCCAGGATAAATTGATTTTAAGGAGGGAAAGAAAGGGAAAGAGAATTGAGGAAAGAAAAAGGAGGTTGAAGAAAAAAAGGGGAAATTTTTTTAAAAAGGGAAAGGAAAGATAGAAGATTTTAGAATAAAAATTAAAAAGAATTAAAAGAGAAGAAAGAGGAAGTAAAAGGGAAATTTGGGGAAAGTAAGAGGGGAAAGAAAATTAGGAGAAACGGGAGGAAAAAGGAAAATTTGAGGATGAGAGAAGGGGGAGGTATGGAGATTTAAAGTTGAGGGGCCCGGAGAGCCAGGCCCCCCCAAAAAGGGGATGGGAGTGAAGGGAAGAAAGAAAAAAGGGAGAAAAAAGGGGGGAAAAAACCGGGAAAAAAAGACAGAATTAAAGGGGAAGAAAAAAGAAACAAAAGAAATTTTTGGGGAAAGCGACAAAGCACAAAATATATATATATATATATATATATATATATATATATATATATATATATATATATATATATATATATATATATATATTATACAATACGCTTATTAAGGCTGTTATACTTCATGTATATAGTGATACGTAAATTCAGTGTATTAACACTACCAATGTAGTCAATGTACATAATACAAGGTAATATCTTTTAATATGAATCATTATCATTACCACAATATCTCTTCACGAGCCAGCTTGACCAGGCGTGCTCAGGGTTGCCGACCTCTGCTGCAGAACATGATTACTTCAACATAATGTCGTTAAGATATTCACAGCGTGTAAAGCAACCATCAGGTCCGTACAGCGCAGGAAGGACATTACATGAACCAGCGACATTCAACGGTCGACGTGCTACTAACCTAACCTGCCAGTCAACTGACTCCATCGTTTAGTCATCCAAAGCTATGTTCATCATATCAGGTTATTCCGTGTTGTATCAAGCCATCATCATGGTGACAGTTAGATTACTTGAGGTTCTATTCAACCATTCCGTCATATTTTCAATATTTAGCTGAGAGTCTGCTAACTGACACACCTTAAATTGCCGGTCGATTAACCCTGATTTTCCTCTTATAAAACCGACAATGTACCAAGTCATCCAGTCAGCTGAGACTTTACCCGTCAACTCAACCCAAATGTCATTCAACAAGTTCACATTAGAATCTGAGTAAGTTTACATTTTCCATTGTTACTGGTCAGTAACAATCTTGGGATAAGTTAGGGTAAGTTCAGTGACAGATGAGGAACAGACGCTGTAACATTACGAGTATAACTTGGGTTAGCTTCAGTTAAAAGTTACGAACTAAAGTCTCTGCTGATCCTAGGATAAGTTAGCTTAGGTTCACTTACAAGTTACAAGCTAAAGGGTGTGCCAATACTAGGAATAGTTAGGTCAGTTACAAGATGCAGATTACAAATTAAGGTCTGTCCCAGTTCTACGATTAGTTATGTCAGGTTCGGTTACAAGTCTGAAGCTGAGGCTGTAAAGTTCTTCGGATAAGTTACATTAGGGTCAGATACAGGTGGCAAGATGAAAGTGGAACATGCTAGAACAACCTAGTTTGTCTTAGTAGAAGGTAAACAATCGTATGGAAACAAAGATGTAAATGAGCTGAACGTTTACCCAAGTCAGATTGTCAGTCGCTATGGCAAGTTGCAAACGCAGGACAGATAACCACATGATCCCAAGAGCTCTTGGTGTTTGCAGGAAAAGCCTCGTTTGAGTCAGTAGGTTTTGGGTCAGTAGGTATTGCAAGTTTCTCATGGTCAGTTTTAGGTGAGGATAGGGGCAAAAAGTGACTGGGACTTTGATATGACTGATAGGATAAACGTTCATCCTATTTATTATGTAACTAAAACCAACCTAACGTAATGTTTGTCCAGGTTTCTCGCTCAAAGACGTCGACATAATGTACTATATTTCGTACCACTGGCACTCCTGCCAAACCTGAAATCTTTCGAATATAGAACTAGTTGTCTACTAGTGGTATACAGGACACATGCCAACCAATTACCTCCTGACCAGACTACAACCTAACTATGAGGTTCAGTCTTCCTACAAGTACTTTAAAAAGAAACGAGTAAGTTATGGTTACACAAATCAACTTAATAAGAAAGACATCAGAACCGGTCGAAAAAGAACTTTGTTTATGAAATGCTGAAATGCAAAATAAACTTACTGTATATAATACACTTACTGTTTATATGTGTGTTACAGTTTAGAAGACAGAGCCTCGCAGTTATATGTCTGGACCAGTAGTGCAGCAATGCTTCTGGCAGCATAGTTATAAGAACAGAAAGGATAACACTAAGCAAAAATGATAGCACTACTACTACCACTACTGCTATCACTACTACTACTACTACTACTAATGATAAAAATTAGTAAAAATAATGTATTTCTAGAATGGTTCTAGTGTCTTTAGAATGTCTCTGTTGTTTACAGAATGGCTATTGCAAGTCTGTCAGGACCAGACCCCCACCTTGTAAGACCACTGTCAGCGTGAGAGAACAACACTGATCTAAGTCGCTGGCGGTTTAAACGGCCTCACCAAACCCTCACTCCTGCCGCCACTCCTGTCTAATGAATACAACTCAGTGACACTAATGGAATCGTCACTTAATGGATAAGAAAAAGCAGGTGTCAAGATTTTAATTATCGAGGCGTGGTGAGGAAGCAATAAAAGAGGCAGCAGCAGCAGCGGCATCCCTCGCCCGCGGGAGGAGGGAGCGGGAGTACTTGAGGTATCTGGAGACGAGGGATGAGGAGGACAAGCCTCTTCATCCCACTTCTCCGCCTGTAAGACATCCCTCGGGGTAATCCGCTCCCAAAGACATGGGGATTTGACTAATTAATCCTGGGGATTACACGCCAGCTTACTGTCCTTGGTGTGGGAGCGGCCTGAGGTGTGACGGAGGCCTGAAGTGTGCGAGAGGAGGAGGGTATAGGCCGAGCGTGTGTGGTGGTGAGTAGATGGGATATATTGGCTAACCAGCCCCTGCCATATTACACTAGTACGTCCCAGCGTTTTTAAGTCATGCCTCACTAAACCAGTCTTTCCTCCACTTGATGCAACATCTTACATCTAAAATATCCTATAAACATAGAAAAATAATTTGAATTTTAACAATCTATGTACAGCAGTATATAGGTAAAATACACTATATTTTTTCCACCATATCTGAACATAACGAATTATTTCTCCTCCTGTTTACGTGCAAATGGAATCCTAATCACCAGAGAACCCCTGAACGTCACTCATATACCACAAGTTGGGATTGACGACACATTACATACAATGGGTCACTAACAATAACAGATCACTGAGTCCTTTCAAATTTACTGATGTTGGACGAAGAGATCACAAACCATCAACTTAATGTAGTGAGAGTAGAAATGCACAGAGAAACACACATGCAAACTTTTCCTGTAACTAAAGAGGCGGAAACTGTCAGTTGTGGACTTCAGGAAGCAAAGTGTTCGTCAACTCAATCACTGTCTATGGAGCGATTATCCACTGCTGTTATTGGTAATTCTAACCATAAGTTAACAATCATACTGAAGAAAAATGTGCTTTTTATTTTCAAGAACGTTGGCCTGCTGGACTGTATTCATTACTACGACTGAAGTGAGACTGAGTCAGCCTTAGACGGTTGCTTAAGACTGTCCAACCCTTCCTTCCCTCCTACATGTTCATTACATGATCATAAAAATCAAGCAGAACGGTCATGCATGAAACGATTGTGACGTAAACTACGCTACATGTCGCTCGTTACGTTGAAATCATTTGAACGATTTACAATCTCATCTCGAATGATGGTTTACACAAGTTTACTGTCTACAGACATCGCACTATTTGGGCGAGAACTTCCGGCCAGGATCGATTACATCTTCTGAACACTGGAATTATACTGGCCAACTTCCAACACCAATACGTTAGATTGTTCTATCTAGCACGTGACTTACTGGAATGAACAGTCAAGGGTTAATTATCTTATTGTGAATTCTTTTTATTGTGGGATAAAACCGGCCAGGATTGGGCGGTTTATCTATATACTGATTATGTCTGTCAGTATGAGACAAACTGTCATCCTACACCAGCAGTGGGACTGGATTAATAACGTATGTGATTCATTTATGGAAAAAAATTCCTTTCAGATTTTTGACATGGCTTTATTATCTTGAACTAAGTCACCAGTTTCCTGTGATTAATATACCAGTTGTCAGGGTCTTCAACATAGCTATTAGATGGTTAGGGTTTCTTTTTGCTATTTTCAGCAACATACGCTATATATTGATGGTTAATTTAATTCATGAGTCTTTTGTTCTTGTCGACCACTCCATGTAATCAACTCTGTCACAGTAACTTTCTCTCGAGTCTTTAGTTTGTATACACTATCTAGCGTAACGAGAGACACTTCTCTATCACAGAGATTCCATCGTTTTCACTTTGGTCTGAAAAATGATTATCTGTCACACGGAGGTGCATATGTTCCCTCTGTTACTCTGAAGGTTTTACCCAACTCTTTTCACTGACGAAGTCATCTCAGGTCATCCTGCTGAACAACACGAAGACCACTCAAAAAATTTATGCGTTAAACCTTGTATTTCTTAATGATCGCTGTAATGACTAACACTAAAAGCACTTTTGAAACAAATCACAAAATCATCGACAAGATATTTGTATGTTACCGGAGCGCAGTCTAATCTATTCACTTCACGGGTTAGGTTTTCACAACTATATGAGGTCAGTATTATGCATGTTGAGGTAGAGTCCATTTCTGGAAGTACTGGAAAGTTCGTTTCCACACTTCGGTACTGGAGTGTAAGATCTCCAGTCATTGACGACTTGCGTTCATCACAAACTGGTCTCAAAATTCTTTATCCACCTCGTGTTCGCTCAGGTATTGGGGGAAGAGGAGTGGAAGGTAAAAGGAGGGAGGTGTATACCATTCCAACCTGAATCTTATTACAAAGACCTTTAACGTTCACAAAAATCATTAACAGCCACTAGATATTTTCAGTGTAGGATCATACTTTAATAACAGCAAGACACAACCGCCGACTTTGTTTCCTCTGTCACTGCTAAACAGGCTGTACCTTGGCTTGGTAGATCTGGCATGGAACTCTCTCTTCTCTGCCGAAGACCAATTCTTCACTTGGAACCATTCACTCTCCTCTCTTCCCACTCGCGCACACTTGCTTACACCCTTGATTAAAGCTTCTCACTGCTTCTCGGAGCTTTCCTCCAATACTATATATACTTTTAAGACCTTCCACATGGCATCTCTATCAAGCCTATCATATGCTTTCCCCAAGGGCTATAAATACCACAAACAAATCCTTTTATTTCTCTATGTATTCCTCAAATACATTCGTCAAAGCAAACACCTGATCCACACATCCTCTTCCGCTTCTGAAACCACACTGCTCTTCCCCACTCTGATGCTCTATACATGCCTTCACCTTCTCAATCACAATTTTCGTACAACTTATCAAGTACACTCATCAAGCTCATACCTCTACATAGATTCTACCAATCCTAAGGTACCTCGCTATGATCCATACATACGTTGAAAATCCTAATCAACCAATCAACAAGACAGTCACCCTCTTCCTTAACGAGTCAACTGTAATACCATTCACTCCATCCGCTTTGCAACATTCCATCTTAATGCAAAGTTTTCATCACTTCTTCTCTCTCCACCAAAGCACTTTACGTAACTCTTTCAATTCGCACACCACCTCGACCCAGACTCCCTACATCCACCATCCTATCATCAAACACATTCAGCAGTCCTTCAAAATACTCACTCCATCTCCTCACTTCATCACTACATGTTACTACTTCCCCATTTGCCCACTTCACCGATGTTTCCATTTGTTCCCTTGGGTAAATACATACATATATATATATATATATATATATATATATATATATATATATATATATATATATATATATATATATATATATGTATATATATCTTTCTTTTCTTTTAAACTATTCGCCATGTCCCGCGTTAGCGAGGTAGCGTTAAGAACAGAGGACTGGGCCTTTTTTGGAATATCCTCACCTGGCCCCCTCTGTTCCTTCTTTTGGAAAATTAAAAAAAAGACGAGAGGGGAGGATTTCCAGCCCCCCGCTCCCTCCCCTTTTAGTCGCCTTCTATGACACGCAGGGAATACGTGGGAAGTATTCTTTCTCCCCTATCCCCAGGGATAAATATATATATGTATATATATATATATATATATATATATATATATATATATATATATATATATATATATATATATATATATATATGTAGGTAGTGAGTCTTAAGGTCCCGCTTTGGTAGACAGATACCACGAATGGGAGGTCACCAGCGCATACCCTACACGTCGGTGACAGTGATGTGAGAGCCAAGTGATGTGTAGTGACCTTAAGGTGACCAGGACTGTTGTGTGTGAGGAGGCTGACTTGCATCCCCTTGGTGTTGGGCGGATGGTCAACCTGGCCACTGACGAAGGTATACTTGTACGTTCATCCACAAACTTATCCTTCTTCAGGTGATCTCTTGCCGCTAAAGCTTCCGTCATCCAGGACATAAGATAGAAAAATAAATAAATAAATATCCTCTCCAGTAAACAAGTCACTTTCACATTCCTCGAGATAATATTTCAGTGTTTACAGTGAATGAGGAATACTCTCCTTCCAGCATTCATTTTCCTGAATGGATGACAACAGAAACAGTTGCTTCCAGAAGACACCCAGCGACGGAGGACGATGGAGAGGGCCGGGTCAGGAGGCCTGGCCGTAGCCTCCTGGATGTAGGGAGGGAATTATAGTGCCAGACAGACCTGGCCTCGTCATTAACACAGGCGGGGCTCATGTGGCTTAATTAAATGCGCTTCCAGAACATCCAGTTCCTGGGACCGATGGAACGTTGGACCCTGGAATCAGTCAGCGTCAGATGCCGTACAAACCAAGACTCATAAATCCCTTCAAAAAGTGATGACAACATTTATCATCAGGTCAGAGATCTACTGAATGAACATAGGAGAGAAACATACATTAAGATACATACACATACATTGCTATAAAGATACATAAATATACATACCTATACATTGCCATAAACATAAAGATACATGCATATACATTGCTATAAAGATACATACCCATACATTGTCATAAATATACATACCTATACATTGCCATAAACATAAAGATACATACACATACATTGCTATAAAGATACATACCCATACATTCCCATAAAGATACATACCTATACATTTCCATAAAGATATATACCCATACATTGCCATAAAGATAAATATCCATATATTGCCATAAAGATACATACCCATACATTGCTATAAAGATGCATACCCATACATTACCATAGAGATGAATACACATACATTGCCATACACATACATACCCATACATTGCCATAAACATACATACCCATACATCCCCGTGAATTTCTTGTTCTCATTCCAGAACCTGAGTATGTATTGAAGTGCAGCAGGTGGTGGGGTACTGCAGGAAGATTCTACAGAGAGATTTCCCGTTCGTTCTTTTCTGTTGATTCCATACAAGCTTCCTTACTGTCCGTCCTTACTTCACCAGTTAGCATAAGAACAGACATTTAGATTTAAGTACAAGATAGATAACCTATGCGTGGGCCAACGAGCTCTCTGGTGTGTCTTGCCCATGTACTCCCATGTACTCCCATGTACACCCATGTCACCATCCAGATTAACCTGGCTTCCTCGACCCCTGATGCTGGGCAACATCTCTGATGTGCACGTGTTCAGCTACCAGCTTCCTCTGCCTCCCTCAACATAGCCAGTGATCCGGCACAATCCACGTCTATATAAGGCTCCTTGTGGAGTGTTGGTTCTGGCGAGAGGTATGGAATACGAGAGTATTTCTTTGCTCTTATTAAAAATGTTAGTTGCTGAAAGGAGTACAAATTAATTAGTCATTTCATAGCCAATATCCATATAGAAAATAGATTACCAAATAGGAAGGACATGACAGTATACAAGTGAGTGTATTTTGGAAAATGAGTGTAGACTTTTGATAAATTTTTGTGAAATTTTTAGACGCAAAGGGAAATGACTTTACCACTTTTCTCCTTATATCTCACCTTGACTTTTATATCAGGCTAAGTCCTTTTACGCCACCTTTCCATACATCATGTATTGTTGGCACTTGTATTCCATTGTGTATGGGTCTATGTTTCTTGTAACTCTCTCTCTCTCTCTCTCTCTCTCTCTCTCTCTCTCTCTCTCTCTCTCTCTCTCTCCCCTCAGCCTTCGCAGCCCTTTGCAGCCTAGGTAGTTTTAATGGGTCGTTTGTGAAAGCGCATTTAATTAAGCCACACGAGTCCCGCCTGTGTTAATGACGAGGCCAGGTCTGTCTGGCACTATAATTCCCTCCCTACATCCAGGAGGCTACGGCCAGGCCTCCTGACCCGGCCCTCTCCATCGTCCTCCGTCGCTGGGTGTCTTCTGGAAGCAACTGGTTCTGTTGTCATCCATCCAGGAAAATGAATGCTGGAAGGAGAGTATTCCTCATTCACTGTAAATACTGAAATTTAACACAGATGAAGAGGACATTGTCCTGTTTACTAGAAAAGATCAGTTGAAGAGGATAAGTTTGGAGGTAATTGTACAAGTATACCTTCGTGGTTTACGTTTACCAATTCATTCACAATATGTAAACTTAACTTTAGAAGATGATATCCCCTAAGCAATATTTTGAGCTCCAGTATTACATTCAACAAGAAGAATATGTCTCATGTTGCTGTTCTGAAGCAAATCTTTTGTCCAGAGAAAAATATCAAAAAATGCATTCAATTCTTTTGCGAAAACATATTTTTTTTTGCTTCAAAATTGAAATATAACGCAATGAAAACCTTCTGTACCTGATATGATAAACTATGATATAATGATTTTTGTGGCCGAAAGATACCAAATGAATATGAAGTAATTTCTCATGAAATCCTTTAATCACTTGAATTCAAGATTTCGGGAAAAAATGCCCCTAAACAGCACTTTGAGCTCCAGACTCGTGTTCAGCATGAATGCTAAGCATCAAACTGCAGCTAGGAAGCAAATTTATTTCCCGAAGAAATATAGCAAAAAAGGCAGGTCATTTTTTTGGCCAAGAGCCAATCATTTCAAAATGGAATTCTAAGGTAATGAAAGTCCTCTAAACTTGATATGATGATGTATGATATTTCATAATGATTCCTCTGGCAGACAGATACCAAATCTATCATTTAAAAGTTTAATTATTGGACTTACTGACCCATGTACAATATTTCAGCCCCAGAATGGCTTGCAGCATGAAATTCAGGCGCTCTATTGAGGTTCTGAGGAAATCTGGTTCTCTGAAAATATTAATGAAAAATATTGTATAGAATTGTTTAGGAAATTTTTTCAGGTCAAAAACTTTTTGTTTCAAAGCTGGATTATGAAATAATTCGATGCTTCTATATTCTAAATGATAACGTAGGATATATATAATAATGCTCCCAAGGTCGAGCACATAGGTTCGAATCCTGGTTGGGG